>NW_010973302.1:4712426-4785174 GCF_000737465.1 Haliaeetus leucocephalus | reverse complement strand
TTTTTTTCTCCCCCCCCCCCCCCCCCCCCAGTATTATAGTGACAGGGACTTCATATTATAAATGCTATTCCAGGGCTTAAATGCCCCAACAATTAGAAGGGCCTAACATGAACCACTCTGCCTGGAATTGTAGCTCAAGATCCTCTGTCTTATCCGAAGTGAATGTGGATAACAAATTAATTCCTTTTGCAGCACATTTTTTAAAATCTACCATCTCTTTTGAGCCTTCACACAAATACAATACTGTCTTTCCTCATAAATTGGGCTCTAGGGCCTTTGAGGATTCCCTCTTCTCCTCTGTTTCCTTTGGTCCCTTTCTAAATGGTCCACTGTTTTCTTGAAGTTTAGGGCTCCATGCTAGATACAGTATTATCATGGGCAAGACATTACCAGTGCTGATGAAATTAGAAGGATTTCTTCAGGTCTTATTTAAGACACTCCTGTTGATACATCACAGGATAAGTTAACTCGTGTCCAGTTGATGCTATTTTTCATGCCTTTTTCAACCAAAATTCTCTAATTATTACCATTCTGAGTAACACTTTGCAATTCTTATAGAACAGCATCTTCCTTCACACTACAGTGGCAATTTGCCAGACTCATTCTGATTTCTCATCCTGTTCCAGCAAGCACCTCTCACCTCTCCTACCCTGTTGTTTCCTGCTGCACTGAGTACAGTCCCCCGATTCATTGTTCAAATCACTAATGAATATATTGATGAATGGGGGATCCAAGACAGACTTTGAGGGGAACCCATTTAATATATCCATCCCTGGCAGTGAACCACGGGTAACTGTTCTAAATATGGTTGGAAAACTTCTGTGTTTTCCTTCATGATACCTTCCAACAGATAAATCTTATTTCCCTATAAGGCTCCTACGAAACGCAGATGCATGCTACAATGAACAGAGAATACTGTTTTATTCATGGATGGTAAATAACTTAGCTAGCTAAGGACCAATCATGGAGAACTAGAGACTCTATTTTTTGTTAAAAGATTGACCGCTGCTGAAATCAGAACTGTTTACAGTTAAAATCTAAAAATATTATATTTTCAGGCTCCTATGTTACAAGTAATACCTAAATTATTTTAACAGTACTTTGCTTTACTAGTTTATATGGCATGCTTAATAGCAGTTAGTATTGCTCCACAACAGGAGGCTTCTGTGCCGGTTGCATTAGACTTCTTTACAGTTTCTCTCAGGGATGAGAAAAACATTTCAGAATAGGACAACAGTATTGGATAATTATGCAGAAGAATTACAAAATGTATCCGGGGAACCAGGACATTAAAAGTAGCTGAATTTGTCAACACTTTCAACATTTATATTGTATTCTAATAATGAAACTGACTCATTTGTTGCATCTTAACTAATCACTTTAGCAGAGAATGACTGAAATGATGGCCAGTTTATCATGGTAATGGACTACTGAGACTTGCATATTTAGGGTGAGCACAGCTGATTGCACCCATGACTGATTTCAGCCTATGCACTCAAGTTAGCCATGAAACAAGTAAGAGTGAGTCAGCAGGCTCTGTCATAAACCTATCAATATGGTCAAATGTCATTGCACTTCCTTATCAATACTGTGAAAACAAATGCTACTATTGAGATTGCTCAAGCCAAATCACTGAGCACTGAATGCTGTCTGCAGTCATTCCCTAAATACTGAGCACAATGGAGCTGCAACGTGTCCACTGTAATACCACTGGCACCACCTCTGCTCCTGGAGTCCACTTGTAATTGTAGTGGTGTGGCACCAGATTGAGACCAAAAGGATATTTGCTGGAAACAAGCAGCATTATAAAAAACCACAAAACTTCTCTAAACTCTTGTAAAAGCTGTTATATAAAAAGCTAAATACACAGATCAAAAGAGGGGCTAGAGAGAGATTTCAGATGCAAATAAATTTAGTTTTATAACAATTATAAACTCTTTGGGGAATTCTAATTAATGTACAACTTTAACATTCCATTTACTTTTAGAGACTAACACATGCTTAAGTAGATTTAGGAGACTGAAAAATTAAAATTCTTTAAAGGTGGTTGAGAGGCTCAACAATTATACAGATATTTTAAATAAGACAGTTTTATTCTGTGATTCTTCAGTGGCAACAGTTTAGAACAATTTGTCATATTTAAGTTTCCAAATATCTGCTGGGAAAAACAATTACAAAAGGTATAAAGAATAATAATTCTGTACTGATGTTTGAAAGAGGTTAATGTGGTGCTTGACGAGTGTATTATTTCTAATTTTTATTTAA
Source organism: Haliaeetus leucocephalus (assembly GCF_000737465.1). Taxonomy (NCBI): domain Eukaryota; kingdom Metazoa; phylum Chordata; class Aves; order Accipitriformes; family Accipitridae; genus Haliaeetus; species Haliaeetus leucocephalus. Next base: position 4,782,909 of record NW_010973302.1, on the reverse strand, counting down.
AATTATTTATACAATTTCAAAGTTTGTATTACTTTAGAGACAGTCTTTTAATAATGATTTAATAGCGCCATATATAGAACTATGGATAAGCATTGGAGTCAGCGTTACTGATACTGAAGGAAAAACATAATACTGTCAAATATGTGTAATAGTTTAAGATTTTAATTCTTTGAGCAGCATATGTACCCTCTTCTAATGGTTTTGTGCGTTATCTATTTCTGTGAAGATTATGCCATCAATAGAAATATCTCATTATAAAGTCCAGCTGAAGTCTTAAAAAGAAGAACCACCAACCCAACCTTTCTGGGCTACTTTATTTTCAAACAACAACAAAAACTCACACAGTAGTTCTGAGATGCTGTAATAACACAAGTCTACAATGAAACATCACTTACACTAGAACTTCACTAACAGAACTGAATAATATTAATGGGCTGGGTGCAGTTTAACATGCTATAAATAGGAAATAAGATCAGAAGCAGCACTGCCACAAGACTTTCTTAAAGGAGAGGAAAGAATACTTATCAGTGCTAATTTCTCCACTGCCTATATGTGGAGTTGTGGCTATATGATCTTTTCTCATCTTATTTTCTATTCCTAGTGTATATTTTAATTTATTAAGAGCAAATAAGCCATGGGATCATCAACAACAACAACAACGAATCCAAAATATCAACAAGAACAAAAGAAACCACAAAGAAGAAATGTTAATGCTTCACAAGTCAGAGAGGGACAAAGCTTGATGAGCCAATTAAAAGCAAGCTTTCAGTGAATATACAGTACCGTATGAGGGCACTAAGTCTCTGGTATCAATGTCTCCACATATCAACACCTGGCTTCCTAAATGAAGAGTAAAATTATAAAGCTTTCACTTCTATATTTATTACCTCCCTTTGTCTATTTGCTGTAGTACCGGAGTGCTTACTTACTATGGTCTATATAAAACGTTCTTCCATCCAAATGTATTCTTTCCTCCCAACCAGGCTGGAATTGGGAAAAAAAAAAAAAAAAAAAAAAAAAAAAAAAAAAAAAAAAGGGAGAGAAAATAAGTGAAATACCACCACTCTCACACAGCTTGAAGGAATACATTATCCACATCTACGTAAACTGCCTGATAGATGCTTGTGAGCTAGAAAACACAAAATGATCACAGACGCATTATGTCAAGGCCAAAAATCTAGGAAGATTCAAAGAACTGGCTATTTATACAGGTAACTATCCAATACAGTAAATATTTTTTTAAAGCTTGGAAGTGGAGACTTCTTGCATCAGGGTTTATACTAATTTCCTAATATGAGGAAACGATCACAAAGAATAGATTGTCCATCATTGGTTAGGTTTGAAAGTTTCTGCTTCTACTGCTGAAATACATGTGGGTTATTTACCTGTAAATATGTAAGCCAAGATCCCATTACAGTGGGACAAGAATGTCTGACCTAGTCGTTAATTCTTCCCTTTCCTTTTCTCATCTTCCAAATGATTATAGTATAGAAAGGAGAATAAATGGCACACTGTTAGTGTATGCAATGCTGTCCAGTCTAGCACTTATTCCACCTGTGTGCTCTACATGAGCTTGACTTCTATAAAATAAAGATGAGAAGTAATTTCATTTCAATCTTTTTTGAGAAACTCTTGCTAAATTCTGTAGTCATTCTTGCCTCACTCAAAAATGGTTTAACTGAGTTTAAATCTGTTACTAATTATATATTTCCAGTGATACATGATTTCACTGCATGTTTTATCTCTTGCAATTAACAGAATAAACTCCAAGTTGGCCCTTCAGTTATTCCCATGCAGCACCTCCTACCTAAGCAATGTGTCCTTGAAGATTAATGCACGCTCCCCACGTATCTGAAGAACTGCAAAAGAACAGCTACTTCCACAGCTGTTTTCTTAAAGACAAACTGCACTACTGCTGTGTTGTAACCAGGAAATGCATCAGAATAAATATGTTCAGCTGCATGTGGTTTTTGATCTAATCAGTGGTTCAAGATGCTGGGCCTGAAAGTAGCCTAGCTTGATTTAAATACAAGGGAAACTTTTTGCTAATCAAGACAAGGGCAGTGAGATTTTAGGATGTTTTAGAGGAGGATGTCTGATCACAGGTGGTAACAGAGATTATCACCCCTCACCAAAGGTAGCATTTGTCACCACTCTTGCCCAAAAGCAGCACTCATTTTGGTCTGCTGGCAGAGCTGTTCATCTAAGTAAACTGTAACCCAACTCAGTGAAAATGAGTAGGATTAAAGAGTTGTTATTCAAACTATTTAAAACTAAAATAATTTAATCTGCCACATCATGTAGAGTGGGACAGTAGCATCTTCTGCTGGCACAGCTGTTTGCAGACAGCCTGTAATACGTGCTGGAGCACTGAGAATGCTGGTGACAATTAGTGGCTTGCTGTCACTAAGGTTTCCAGTGTTACAAGTACAATTTCAATGGCAAATTCTCAAAAGTACACTTAGTATATATGAGGCAATGAGCTGAATTAACACTACACCATAAAAACCAGCACCTTAGGAAAAGTGTTAGCTTTCATAGACTAGTCTCTGCCATTAAGGATGAAGTTCTTTATAAACAAAGCAAAGCTCTGTATTTGACATGGCTGTGAAAAAGTATTATACATTGGTTACAAGTGTGACGAAATTTCTGATGTTAAAATGATAATTTTCTCTGCAGAATAAGGAAGTTTCTTTGAAAAATCAAAATTTATTTAGATTTCTGAATGCCAATATATGCTGGTACATTGACAGAGCTCACTTTGAACAACCTGCTCCATTTTTTCCTAAAGCAACAGGTAATTATCTAAAAGAACATAGTCAAAGATAAAACCAAGGTAAGTTTCTTCAAAGCTCAAAGCTTCAGATAAGCAAAGAAACATGCAATCATTTCAGAAATACTACAGGCTGGCTTCAAAGAGCCTGACTGATTCACAGATCACAATAAAGCTTTTTAGTGCTATATATAAACATAGCATTAGTATCTTCAGAGAAGTGATGACAGCAACATATGTGTCCACATACAAAATATGACTGCACTAATCAATCAGATCACATAAGATAGCAGGTATATATTAAAATACATGCACATTATCACTTACAGGAAGAGGGCCCAAATCATTAGGGTTCAAAGATGCTTTTGATCTCAAATGCACTGGAAATTTCAGTCGTGGATCCTCCTGTAACAGAAATATGGAACTGTAAACCCAACAGATCAAGTTAGATGTACATACTAAGTCAAACAGAATTAAAAGAAATCTTTCTACATTACAGTTATTCTTTTATTCTTATATTTTGAGAATAAAACAAAATATACAAAAGCAACAGAACATTTACTACTGGGATGTGTCATGAACTTTGTTAGGATTCATATACTGAAATTAATTTTTAAATGTTACGAGTTAGGGTGATGTGAGACTTTGACTCCATTAAGTGTGCTATATCCAGAGATATGCTTCAAAAAATACAGCCCTGTTCTTCGGAATGCATGCACTCCTGTAAGTGGCATTTAGATATATATGCACATTTTTGGCTCTTAAAAACATAAGAGAAATAAACCATCCTATCACAAAAAGGCTCAAAAAGGATGAAAATGAGCTCCTCACATTTTTATTAATGCACAGGTGTTATTACATCAATGTGTAAATGAAGCAAAAAGGGGCAAGTAAAATAGGCCACAGAAGACAAATCTAGACAAAAAATGCTTGAGATTTCCATACACATAATCTACCCAAATGCACCTGGGAACGCCATTAAGAACAACAATTAAAAATACATCATGTAACTGGTGGTCACTGGGAATCTGAATGATGCCTAACAAATTAAAGTGCAACTTGTATTTCAAGGGTAACATGAAATGCTGGGTTGTCTCTGACATTTTTTTTCCTAGTGTAATTTTATTCCTTCAATGTATTGACCAAAATTGCAGAATTATTGAAAAATGGATCCTCGTGACATAAAAGAAGTAGTAAAATGGATTCCGTTAACTGAAGATGAACATACATTATATTAATAAAAAAGCAGTGCTAGTCACAGTGAAATACAATACAGTTACAGACACTCTCAAACTAAACAACAATCCAAATCTCCATTGCACTATATGCCTCTAAAACCCAAACATGGGGAATTTAAAGGACGATACTTGTATGCAAAGATTTGTAAAGTATAAAAAGGTCAAATACAAAATGCAAAACACTATTGCATGCTACATGATGGATAAATGCACCAAAATCTAAGAGGACATGATCAAATAAGTTTCCTTTCTCTGAGTGCAGCAATGGCAGCACTACAGGCATTTCATGAAATTAGCTACTCAATTCTACTGCTACTGTATGCGACTGCGTAGGATTCAGTGAGATTCCTACATCACTTTTATGAAAAGTTAGGCTGACAAATCCCCCCCTTTAAAGACAAGACAAATGCCACAATAAAATGGGGGGTATATAGGCAGGAAAACAAAGACAGAAACATTTAAAAGATGGCAACTGATTTAAAATTCATTATCTAGAATTTCTCTTACCCACGTAGTAGTTTTAGTATTATGATCAATAAAGAAGGGCCTGCCATTGGGTGCTATTCGCATCTCCCAGCCAGGAGGAAGGAAGCTTTGTGCAATTTTGTGTTGTGGTTTAGGAGAGTTGTAAGGTGAGGGCTGTGGAGACTGTGGATTGGAAAGGGTGTCCTTCACTGCTCTGCGCACAGGGGAGTCCTTGATACCCTGAAGAAAACGAAAGATACTAAGATTTGTCAAATGTCACTTGATACTGTAAATGAACAAAACTTGGTTTCACAGCAAATAGTTTTTCATTCCAGATGTAATTAATACTAGAATTAAGTGCTGGTACTGATTTTCTAGAACTTACTTAGCTGAATTCTGCTCCTTATAAACATATCGAGCTTTTTGCTGTGAAGGACAGTATTTTAGCACTTCCCTCTGCAATGAGAATGTCCACAGTATTCACATTTGATTATATATTTTACTGCAGCTGCCCTGTACTTGCCAGTATTTCATTTTACAAAGTAAAAAATAAAAGGATTGCTTCGTGCTTTGTGGTGTAATATATCTTACTTTACAACAAGAGAGTATCCTAAACGTGAGGCGATGTTATCCACTTTTCAATATATTTCTCAACTATAACTTCAGACAAAACAGTTAAATATGAACTTAAAACAAGTTCCTAAAATAAATGGAGATTTGCAATTACAGATCTTGGACTTTTTTTTTTTTTAAAAAAGTAAATGATCACAGCCCCAAAACTGCTTCACTGATCAATGCCTACTGGTTAAAAATGGAAGTTGCATCATGTGTGTGTGTGTTTTTTTAAAATTTCACTGGGAAACTGCATGTTTAGATACCTAAACAGCTTGACAAATTTGATCCAGATTTACTCACCTTTGAAAATACAGACCACCACAATCAGGTAACAAGACCTAAATACTATGTTTAAATCTTTGCATTTGTACTTTTCAGTTATTTTCCAAAAACATGCTCTCATTAGCTGATACATGATAATAGTTTGTTTTCTTCTAGTTTTGCTAATTATTAAGATTCAGTAGATCTCCGCATGCTTATTTTGGCAATTCTCTAACTTGGCCTACATTTAATTACTTTTTTTTTTTTTAAGTATTGTATTAGAAAATGAGGCACCAACATTGATATTTACAAAATTATTCTAGCCTTATTTGTGGCCTGTTTTGAGCTGCATTTGGATAGAAAATGCAGTTAGATTACAGTGTTCAAAGGTAGCATTTAAAATATCTTGCCTTAAATAAAAGCTTTCCATATGTCTTGTACACAAAGTTGAATATTTTACAGTAAAATAACCATTTAAACAAAAGACGTAACTTCTAAAAAGTTAAACTCTTTTTTTTTCTCGTGATTGTACCATTTTCCGATTTTAATATTAGTAAGTCTACACCTTACCTTTTTTAAAAAATTGAATTCAGAGTTGGGTATAACAAGACAAGTTTGTGCTCTTCAGCACCCTTGTGAGCATTGAACAAACTAACCGCCAAACTGATTAGTTGAATATTCTAATATTCTATATTAGTTGAATAGTGAAGAGAATAATGATTTTGTAGCTATGGAATAGGTTATTGCCCTAAAAAGTTAGCTCAAGTTTCAGATGCTTAGTCAGTGACTTCCACCAGCTCAACTGTTTAAAATAGGGAGAGGAACGCCCTTAATGTTTTAGTTTAAGATATTCAGAATCTTTTAATTTATTTAAATTACAGTAAATTTGGTCTTCAAAATTAACAGTGGCAAGGGTAGTTTTAAGCAGTTAACTGTTCAAGGGTTTATCTGAATTACATATACATAGAGATAATTTATTTTAAATATGAACTATAATCACCTCACTACAATCTGTCCAATAATCCTACTTCTGTTTAACAACTTGCTCAACAGTTTGAATACATTTCAGTATAAGGAACAAAGAATGATGCATAAAATGAATTAAATGTTACAATCTTCACTTGATTGTTGGCAAACTTTTGCAGGGACAAAGGGGACACAAGTAGGAAAGATCAGAGAGAAGGACAAAAATAGGTGCCATACTTTAAGTCTGAAGAAGAAATTTTTAAGAACTTACTCTCCTCAACACAGCCACGTTTAACTGATTCAAGAGTTTTAATCACACTTTCAAAAGTAAAACACACATTGTCTTTGAGTAAGAAGCCACTTAAGTTATTCTTCAGACATGCTTCAGTAAACATCATTCAACAGTAGTCTGAATTACTTTTGAAGATACTTAAAAGAAATTAAATACCCTTTTGAAAGACAAGGAATATAAAACGCAATCACTGTCTTAATTCAAAGATTTTCCAAACTCAATTGCATGTATTATTTTCAAAGTTACCAGCATCAAAATAAATGTTTCAACTTAAGAAAATATTTCTGCTTTATTACACTCATAGCACTTGAAGGGAGTCACAACAACGCATTTCCAACATGCATACAGATCACGTTTTAGCTGACCAAACCAAACAATCATATATAAAATACATCATTCAATGACCATAAAAGTGAAGTAATACTACTGTACAATATCAAGATCCAGATGGAAAACTGCTACAGAAAACAGCAATATATTAGGGCAGAATCAATAATAGGGAAAAGTGGCTGTGTTGCATAACTAAAAAGGAAATAAAAAGTTGTAAGGCCAAGGAAGAATGAGAAGTCAGGGGTAAGTAACCCTTCTTGGCAACAGTGTTTCTCACCTCTAGTGGAGCAGATAAAGTTACTGTTGGTGAACTGAGGCTTCGAGGCCGTCTTATTTGGGGTTCACTTAAATGGTTGCTGCTATTTGCTGTTGACCCGACCATGCCATCTTCTGCAAGCTATTTCAGAAGCAAAACCAACTTAGCAAATTGTCAGAAACACAGTTCATCCAGAGTTAGCACACTTAAAAAATGATGTCATTATTTATTATTATTATGAAATATTACATATACTTTCTTGGAAGTATTTAATTCCATTGGAAGGGCAAATATTTATATGGTACTATTAACAGATCAACACAACTTTCAAATTCAATCCTAAGAATGCATTTGCCTCCTTTTATTAGTTCATAAGTACCTCTCTGTAAATTCCCTCCATTGTAGCAATCATCTTAACCTGTACCTTAACACAGTTAAAAGAAGTAACAAAAAAATCCCAGTCATTGCAATTTTTTATGATTATCCTGAGTTGCCATGACAATGCTTAGGACTTTTTTTTTTTTTTAAATTTCAGAGTTCTGAAGAGCTGCTTCAACTGAAATTATACTCAGTACATGCTAAGTGTTTGCCACCTAAATTAAGCATTATAACAGATCTTCATACCTGCATAATGGGCCGTGTCCATGTTGTGGTTCGATTGTTATGATTGACATAGTAAGTACGGCCCTTTGCATCCTTTCTTTCTTCCCAGCCTGAAGGTAAGCCTGGTGTAGTATGCACATAGGCCACTGAAGGCTGTTCAAGCAAGAAATTACTGTATTGTTATTTTATAATAGCTTAAAAAAATATATTTCATAAGTCTGTTGTTTAAAAAAGAGGAACTTAACTTACAACATCCTTAAACACAACAAACATACAGAAAAATATGGTTTCTGATTTCATTTAATATAAGCTCTTCTTCATGTACCCTTGAGTCAAATAATTTTTTCTCACAACAGATCTTTTGATTCCCTTTTGCAGATTCAGGCATCTTGTTCAGAAAACAGTTAAGCTTGTATGCCCTCAAACTTTTTAATTTGTAGATTACACATAATGACAAAAAGGACCTCTGTGTTTTAATGATTTTTCCTTAAAAAGGTGGATGTTTTTTCCTTTTATTAGTATGGATAAGTAAGAATTGAAGTAACCGTGCAGCTGAGTCAAGATCTCCCAGGTTCTGTTCTTTTCTTTACCACAGGGTGTCTTGAATCAGTTGCAAGAAACCACTGTGGGTTTAAAAACTGAAGTTTAACCACTTTGTTACTAGTTAAAATGTTGCACATTCAGGGTTAGGTGTCCTGAAGACACAAGATACAGCCCAAATTGGAGCCCCAACTTTAGTATGAAAAGATTTTTTTTTACGAAAAGTTCCAGAAGAGAGACATTGTTCTAACGAAAATACATGGATAATGATAATGGTGCCAAAGGCACTAATTGTCGTTAAACACGTTATGTCACCATTCAACACAATAATTATGTCACTGTGTGTTGCTGATATTGTCTTGTGCACTTCCAGTGAGGAAAATATTCAATGCTTAAACCAACTGGACATTTTTTTCTGGGACGCACAGAGGAGAGGGACACCCCCCCCCCCCAAAAAAAAAAAAACCCAAACCCACCCAAAACATTGTAACATAAATGGCAAAGCTTCTTGAAGAAAAATAGCCTAGAGAGAATTTTTAACACTGACCCTGTCGGCATCTGAATATGTACTTTAGAAGGGGAGGATGCCCAGGGAGTTACCATTTTTAGACCATACACTCTACATAAATCTACATTAAGCTTAGTCACTTTCTAGTTTGGGACTCCTCTTCTCTTAAGACATCACTTGCTTGTATAATGGTTTAAGAACAGGTATCCTGGCTGTCCATGAAGCAAACAAGAAAATCGGAATACTCAGGTGTTTTTCTCAAGTAGTTGTTATAAATACTAAGAGCTAGAGAGATACAGGAATTTCTGTCATTCACAGCAGATAGAAGCAAACTGCGAAACTCTGCAGGACAGTATTTTTGCTCTCAATGAAGCCCATGCATTAATAATTGCATCAAAGACTCAGCTTGTGCAAGGTGCTTTTCAGTAGCCATGTCTGGATCTTTGGTTCAATGTGCACTTGGTTTAATTATTAATCACATTAAAATATACATTTATACATTAAAATATACATTTATACATTAAAAATATATTTATACATTAATTATCAGGAGACTATAATGCTAGAGATGGCTTCACTCTTTCAAAATATCTGCCTTCATAGCAGAAGGATGATGAAACCTAAAGGTCTTCATCACGTGACAGTAAAGAACAGTGCTTGAACTGCACTGTCTTACCACTTTGTGCAGTGCTTTAATTAATCATCAATAATATTAATTCCTTTAGAAATAGGCAGCTTTGCAATTCTAAGAAAACGAACCGAAATGCCTTCATCTAGCAGTCTGCTTTTATCATGGCTGCGTTGCAGACGGTCATCTCAGATGTGGGCAAAATTCTCAAAAAAGCTCGCAGCAGAGGCACCTTTCCTTGCTTTAAATTGTTGATATCATTGCCATGATACATGTCTCTGCCTACAGTGGTTTAACTCAGGCTCCCACAGAATGGAGGAAAGAAAAACCCGTATCTACCCCTAGCTCATTGATTTACTCATTCTCTTGATGTGAGGCTGAGACATACTATTCTTTTTGGAGTTTGTGCTAGTGATCAACTCTTCCCAGCAATTATTTTACACCTTTAATAAAAATATCGGCATTGATTCATATACAAGCAGCCTAAGTGCAGGCAGAAGGGGATCAGCTCTACAGGCAAATGATTTTGGTAAAGATCAATGACTGAAGACTCAGTCCTGCAAAGTAGGAACTCTCTAACTAGTAAAGAGCCATACATGGCTCTGAGCTCTTTAATTCTCACTAGGTGAATGCAAATTGAATTCCATGAACACCTGATATGGATGTTGGAATACAAAGCAGTGCACATGAATAAGAGATTAAATATGTTTAAGGAATACCTTTTAAAAATTTTTAGTATGATCTTAAAATAAAACCAAGGGCAGAATCAGCCTTGAAAATTATCAAATACTTTCACATAGGTTAGAAACCAATTGTTAAGCTTTCTAGATTTAGAAAGGAGTCTTCCTGGTAAAGTGACAACTGCACCGATGACCATTCTTGTGATGGAAAAAAGCTAAGTATATTTAACATAAAATTCAGAGATTTTAAACTAAAAGTTTGAATCATTTAGTTGTAATAATACAAAATCTATTCACTATATAATGGCATGCTGCAAATTATCAACTTCAACTGTAAGGATACAGAAACACAAGAAAGATGCTCTAGTTATGCCACCTGATCCTTCCTTTCTCTTTAACACTCTACCAAAATAAATTCAGCTATCAGCAGCGTTTTTCCTTACTATTCATTGTGGGTTAATGCAACCCACAATGCAATCTGCAAAACAGAGTTTGTCCTTCAATCTCCTTTCTGTACGTGAGATATCAGTGTAAAAGATATTCTACCACACAGAGTAGAAACTTGGGAGATCTATCAAGAGCCTTTTACCCAAAACCTGAATGGTTTTTAACAACTGTCTTCAGTAAACAGTGTGTGTGGGGGAGGAAGTATTATGGTTTAAAGACAAAATGTCATGAGTATGGAGATGCTGGGACACATGATGCATTAATTTATATTTTGCTTGGACTAGTTTTACAATGTACCCTTCACAGAGGAATGGTAAAGGTCCTTGGGAACTTAAAAAAAAAAAAAAAAAAAAATCCTGAAAAGCAAAGTGGTTAATAACCCCAGATACATTTATCCAAACACGCACTTTATCTACAGTCATCACCTACTTCGTTACACACACTCAAGTAACAAATTTGTTCATTTTCTGTTACCAACCAACATACAAAGTCACCCACACTGTATCTAGGGCAGATGTAGCATTTTTACAGTTATACATAATATTTAGTGTATTGATTTCTTATGAGCTATCTAAATGCTTAGACTTGGACCCACAGGGAGAAAAAAATCAGGTAATGTTAATGTGTATGAATATGCCCTTTAATAGCCTCCTCAGGCCCCAAAGCTTGCTAAGACAAATGACAAATCAACACAGACTCCTTCCTACTTCAGTCACACTCTAAACCAGACACTGCAGGGCCATGGCAGTAATATCAACTCTCACACAAAACAACAGTAATTAGAGCAATCAGTCAGGATATGCCACTCTTGGGTGTAACTGCTGTTCCTGAAGAGGCTCAGCTCGCTGATTGCGTTGGTCATCAGGCTAAAGAGCCAAGCATGGTTACTGCTGCCTTGCCAGTGCAACGCGTCTTTCATTCTCACTGCAGAACAGATTCAAGAGGAAAGACAGTCCTGCACTGGGACTATTCCTGAAAAAGCGATGTGGATTTAAATCATCTCATACGTAGGAGGGCACAGAACTCAGTGCTTGTTGCTTGTAAGTAACTTAACTAAGCCAGTTATAAAAAGGAGCATCATCACTTCTTAAGATGCCACGGCATCCCATTTTTGTGCAGTCCGCCCCTGTCCCTCTGTGTTAGGCATGCTCCCAGCATGCTGGCAGAATCATGCTTCTTTAGGGACTGAGGCTGAAGAACATCTAATTTGTGGGTCCCAGTCCAATGAGGGGTTTTGTACGGATTCTGAAAGCAAAACTAAAGTGACCCAGAAACTTTTACTATTGACAGATTGTACGTCTACAAACTTTAGGTTCCTAAAGGACAAAGAGAATGGCAACCTTTGAAGATACTGCTTTTGGATTTAAATGCATGAATCCTAATTTAAGACTTAAGTCCTCTACAGATTTGTGGTTCAGAGTATAAATGCATGCTGAACAAAGACAAAGTGGGGGGGGTAAGGTCCCATTAGCAAGCTGCAATATAATTGGGTAAAACATCTATGATATAGCTGTATTAATTATGAGTCAGTGAAGTCTGAACTCACTTGCAGAAAAATATTAATATTTTGTCCTAAAAAGTATAATCAAGACAAGATGCTTTGCCAACAAAAGACCTGTACACTACAGTTCAATATAGCACACATTTTAACTAATGATTAACAAGTCAAGCAGGTTTTGCAACGACACAAAAAAATTTGCTATTTGCAGGAACAAATACAAAATCCTCTGATTCTAAAATTCAAAAACAGTAAATATAGACAGTATTACAGAATGATGCATCAACAGCCAAATTAAGATCTGACATTACCACATATAAATAGGAAACACACCAAGTTTAAATTATATTTCTTTCCCTGAAACATACTATCTAGGAGCGCATATATTCATAAAAGCTATTTATGACAGTTACTGTAAAATGATTTCCATAAAATAACTTGCTTCAGACTGACATTTAATCAGGTTAAATAAGAATGGGATGTTTCTGACAAAGTCCAATATAAATTAAAACCACCCTCCTTGTATTACACTTTCCGAAAAGCACTTCCAGAATTTTTGTAGGGATGATCAAATTAAAAATTCAGCCTTGGACTGCTGAACAACTACTAGAACATGAAAACTGGCATTAAATAAAACCACTAAGAACTATGTGATGTATCACTGTATCTCCACAGTTCTCAAATTAAGATCAACTTTAAGAATTAAAATTAATTAGTCTAATGGAGAGTAAGGGAAGACAGATGCAAGCTAAAAACCAGCTACATGTATACTGATTTGATGTCTTTAACCGCTGATTCTTTCAGTATCAGTTTTTAATGAATTAGGTATTTTATCTCTCATTTTTTAGAAGCCTATGGTATTTCCTTAGTGCATAGCTTAAAACTTAGTGGCATATCCACATCATTAAAACATGCTAGTATTTGAGTGAAATCACAGTGTTTTGAGAAATTTTGAGAAAATTTGAAACAACAAAAAAATACATCTATTGATTCAGTGGCTGTATTTCATTCAACATGCTGCTGCTTTGTGAAAAGAAGTTCCTTACTGTACAAGACCTATATCTACCCACATTTTAGTTAGAGATAGTGCTTGATAAAGAGTATTATTACCGTTGGTTCCTCACCACCTGTGACAGTTGAAGAACGAGCTCTCCTAGATGGACCACTCTGCTGTTAAATGATAATTAATGTTACAGATAAGTATATTTAGTGATGAAGGTCACAGATTACTGTCACATCTTTAGGAGTAAGTAATCACAGACACTCAAATTTATTAAACGAGCACAATTAGATGGAAATAGTGTTTAAGATAATAGCAAAAAAATTGAGTCATCAATCACTGATAACCAAGTCAGAATCTCATACAATAACCACCAAGGGAACTAATTTCAAGAGTTCTTGTATCCAATTCTATATGTTCAGTACTGCCAATGATAATAATAAGAACATTTATTCTAAATGTAACATGATCCCCAACCGCCCAACAAATTTTGCATGTTCTGCCCATAAACATGGTATTTAAAAACAAAATTGATACATTCTGGTCATCAATGAGTGCACAAAAGTCAGATGAAAAAGATGGAACTTATAGTATGAATTTTCAGTAAGGATTAATACAGTCAAGGAGCGCACTGTATTTAGAAAGAAAGTATGTATTTAGTTGCTAGAAGATAAATTATCATTAGCTCAGTAAGGATTAAATATGGTTAAGATCAGGTAATATCCTTCTTTTAGAGCAATGCTTTCAATTCTGCTGTTTTGAACATCTGCTAATGAAACAAGTGTTCTAAAATAATAAAGTAAAAGACACATCACAATCCCAATCTGACTACACCAGTTAAAGAAACCCAGACTCTATAAAGTGATATTAAATAAAGCAGCAGAACACCTCTGGAACAGACTGCATTCAGAGTCAACTTTGTCTAGTAGAGAGAGAAGACAGTTAAGGCTGTCTTACCACACCATTGTTTACCCAGAAGAGAAAGTAAAAAGACAGATAATACTTCAGAAGCAGTTCTTTCAACAACAGCTATTACATGCATCTGTAAGCAGCAAATGTAGATACACTAAAGAACTTCTAGAACTTGTGAAAAAATTAAACTGAGAGAAAAACACTATGGTTATTGTAAACATCTGCCCAACAGCAAGAGAAAGAATGAGCAGAGACATCAGCTTCAATAACAAACTTACTGATATACTCTGTTTATCAACATTTCCATAAAAAGATACACAAATTTACTATTTATAGATTCATATGTAATATATTTCTAATAAAAAACTGGGGAAAAAATCCTGGAAGAAAAGTATCATTTTTTTAAGTATTAAATTATTTTGAAAATCTGAACAGTGTTATTCAAAAGCATATCTTGCACAATCCTATTTTAAGTAGTCTCTCTACAGCCTACCACCTTTGCAATCCTCATACTAGGGTTGTAGGACAAAATATGTAGAACTTTCTATCAATCAGATCAAAGCTGTGCATGGTTATCACGTGAAAGAGAAGCTTTTTTTTTAAAAAACATCTTTGTACCTTTTCCTGCTTGAAGAATCTACTTAGATAACATTGCAGAAGTTGCTTACCTAAATCACTTAGATTAAAAAACCACAACAGAGGCAATTCTATTCAGTTCTATCGTGTGAGGACTATCACAAAAAGGCTCCTTTCAGCTACAACTAGGTAAAACACCAATCCTTTTTAATGTTATACAGATTTATATATTCCAAGTAAAATCAATTTATGGGACACAAAAATATACCTGATAAGGGAGTCCTGCATCTCTACAGTTTCAAGTATAGATGGTGCTCCTGCTCTCTCCCACCCCAGCTGAAAACACCCCTTTGAGGATTTTCTCTCTCCACTGACTATATATCTGAAGTGTAGTAACCTAAATTTCAATGTTAGATAACTGAAGTTAGTATGACTGTGCTCTCAGTCTCAAAACATTTTTCTCTCTCATGAATGTCCTCCCTTTAGTTGCTGACCATGATGATATTAATTTGGTATCCATTACTATTTGGGATAGTCATAGGCCCATACTGGTTACTGATCTATATCTGACTAGAACTGACCTAAAAAAAGATATTATTCAGAATCAGAGAGTGTTCAAACAAAAAGAAAGAAATAGAAGTTAGCTTTGGTTTACCAAGGATAATTGAGACTGTTCAGCAACGGTGTCTGTTACGCTGCAAGATCTTAATCTTGAAGAGGGATCTCTTTGCTGGAAAAAAAAAAGAAAGATAGATGTCTTTAAGTTAAGATGTCTTAAAACACGGGGGTTTATTCAGTAATTTTACTTTTCTCCCATTTAATCCAAACCCCTAAAAAAAAATATTTATGTTGCCATGCCTTTAGTTTTAATACCTCTACAGAAACATGGCAAGCAATGAAATATCTGAATTCGCAGCATTCCATCCTGGACTGTTTCAAATTAACTGAGAAAAGGAAATTACATGGATACGCATCTTGTACTCATCTTCAGCATCCAAGTTACAATGTTTTATTGGCCTAATCTAAGAGAATAGGATAGGCCATCCCATCTGGGAAAACATACAGGAAAACTAACAGTTGTGGAAACAGCAGTAAAGGGGAAGATTAACTAGAGACATAATGGGACATGAGAATGCCATGGACCTTTCGAAAAACTATTTTCAAATATCTTTGGAAGACATTTTGGAGAACCTGGAGAGAACATAAGCAGCTTAAGGAAACTGTACAACTTCTGGCTGAATATTGGCAATGTAGTCCTTGAAATATCAATAGGCTAGAGTTAACAAATTTCTACATATGGCTTACTGCACCAGTTAACCCCTATATTCATTACTTGCACAGGGCCATGAGAGGATGCCAATCCTACACAGGGGATTATTATGTAGTTCTCGTGTCTACGACACCCTGAGTCTCTGGCTGGGAAAGCAGCAAGTTCTGCAGAACTTCCACTAGGATTACAGCCACAGTGGAAGCCTTGCTGAGCTCGTCTGTTGGCATATTAAGAAATTACCAAATTTGCATCTTAGTACATGATGCTTAGCTTATTCTTCAATAATAACATTAAGACAGCTTTAAAGTTTACTGTTTAACAAATGGCAGAGAAGTGCTCAGAAGTTTACTGGCTGGAGTTATTCCAGAAATTTCATACAAAACCAAACTAACTGCTAGAGATAGAACTCTATATTCTAATGATCATTAGGGCACCTATAAATATAAATCTCCTGTAAATAATTAGTATTTACTTGTATTTTACCAGGTGGTGGCATATACCATTTCTCTGTTGATGGAGACCCTTCCTATATATTGTAAAAAAGGGCAAATTATGATAGAAAAAAGATGTGATTTTTTTTTCCCCTACTATCATAAAAACAGAGGCAGAATGCAGCAGTATTACACCACGTCAAAATACTAACTCCAGGAATTCTGGTTTGAAATTGGTGAGGATCAGGTGAATTGCTATGAATTTCTTTGGAAAGGTCAAATAGAAAGGGCAACGCTTACGTTAAAAATCCTCTGTCCCACATGATTTTTTAAGTGTAAGTGATGGGAAAACTTAGCATAAAAGCAGGCCAATTTGTCTGGCAAGAAAAAATTTTAAGATGGATGGAAAAAAAAATCTTAGCAATTAAGCGAAGAACATTGTTTCTTAGACAAAAATTAAGCAGATGACACTTCTCTTAAAAACAGACATTGCAATGAAAACTGTAGCTGTAATACAGCTCTTCAGGGAGTGAATGCTCCACCTTGGTTTTCACATACTTCATGGTGAAATCCACAGATGGCATGCATTATTGACAAAAATTAGGCATTAAAAAATAAATCCAAAATCAAATACTATGGATAAGACCTCAAAGTCTTAAAAAATTATTTACTTAAAAATTTACAGTATTCCTTTTAAAAAAAATGAAGTCTTAATTTTCCTCTTTGCCTTCTAGTTTTTAAACTTCTCAAGAACATCCTTCATGATCATGAATTAGAAACAAAAAAGCCCTAAAAAAAAAAGCAGATATGCTAGCATGTCTGCTTGATACTAAAACGTAATTCCTCACAAACCTCTGAGATTTATCAAAAATAAGGTGATAAAGCACAGTGGTGTCAAGTGACTGAATTCCATTCCATATGGGACATGCTCAGATTATAAAGGGACAACACCCAAGAAATAACAAGGATCAATAATTACATTTTCCACTTGCTACAGCATTGTTTTTGAGACTCACAGCCACAGAGGCTTTTTCACATCCCAAAATTACAAGGAAGACCGCTAAAGATAATTTCAGCTTTTTCTTCTTGACAACAAGATGTTTGCTATCCAATTAAAAAATGTTTCAGAAGGCACTAATGTGCCACACTAATATTCTTTATATTTAAGAAGGAACTAATGTTCTGCCTACATCAGTGAGCAACCATTGTCCTGTAGAATTAATACCCATTCTACAAGGTGTAGGCCAACATAAGACATACGTCAGTATTACAGTAACTTTGAGATATCCCTGATAGCTGGTACCAAGACATCTAGAAGGCACTAGGCATAGCATCAGCAACCTTTTCTTGTTACTCTCATGAGAAATCCCATATAACGACAAAAAAACCCCCAACAAATACTGTAGTCATGAGAGCTGGCAAGAAAGCAAGCTAGGTATAGAATATTTCAGTTGGAAGTGACCTACAAAGATCATCTAGTCCAACTGCCTGACCACTTCAGGACCAACCAGTATTCAGTAAAATACAGTATTCCTACATATTCAATAAAATCAATCAAATAGCATTTCACTTCAAATGCATTTTCTCACAGTTTTTCTGTGTGGTTTGACTGAGGTTTTAAGTTCCCTGTAGAGAAACAAGCCCTGGGTAATTCTTAAACTTATTATTTTGCATAATTGGTACCTCATCTTTAATCAAAGAGTAACTAGCATAACCTTTTTTTGGATATTAATGGTACGAGTATGAATGCACTAATAAACAAGAAAATGACCTAGCCTATTTATAACCACTCACATGGGCACCCTTATGTACCACTGAAAGATAACGAAGCAAAACCATGAAGCAAACTATTTGAAAGACATATCAGAAACTCCAACTCTTACTTGAAAACGTCAGTCCTAAGAGCACATTCTGTTAAAAGATCAGTGTTTACAAAAGAAAAAAAGAAAAAAAGATGTAATTCGTGCTTCTGTGTTACACTAATGTGAAAGGATTTGTCTGACAAATGTGTTGACCAGCAAGTCTGAAGTGTTTTCTGGCATTACATAGATAGATGAGGAGAGTGACAAAATACTTTAACACACAAACAATCACTCCTCAACTATCTGTTGGCAATTTAGCCATGTTGCAGATGAACTATATATGGATGTAGAGACATTGGAGCCGTCTCTGTGTAAAACAAAGGTCAGGCTGGATATACTAGGCATGCTGTTGGGGAAATGCAACTGTAAGGGCTTCTAGTTTCAGCCTACAACCTGGAGATCTGAGCCAGCTTTATGTAAAGCCAGTTTAGAGCTGGTAGGTTTGGGACAAACCCTGGAACCAAGCTTCCTCCATGTAAAGTCACGAAGTTGATCTCACAAGCCTTCGGGAATCTGGATCAAGAGGAAATGTCACGTGGACATACCTGAGCACATGGATTATAGCTTGTGTTCAGCTGGAAGTGCCAAACATTTCCTGCCTACCTGGCTCAATCCAAATGAAGCTCTTGGATGTCTCTGTACTGTGCCTGTCGGCCTCCAAATTGGGAGGATTCATTACCCCAGGGTAAGCACTGTTCATTCACATGGAAGCAGCTCAGACTCAAGTGCTGGATCAGGCCAGTAAGCTCTCACAGAGGCCAGAGCTGTTGGAAGCACAGTTTAGAGACATGAGCTGCCTTGACAAATATGCTGGGGCTACACACTAAATACTGCTGACCCACTCACTCTGTATGCAGACTTCTGGGTGCCTCAGCAAGGCATCTTAAGAGTAATTTCACTGTCTGGTTTTTCCTGTTACTTTAAGCACCCCAACACTCTTACACTGGATAATGCACAGTAACAGAGATTTTAAATGCTTTGACAATTTCTTACTTTGCAAGTGTGGCCTGAGGATAATTTTTATTGCACTGATAAGAAAGATGCTATTACTTAATAGCTCATAAAAGAGCTAGTTTGTATAGGAATATAATTATTGAATTATTTTGATTAAGATAACCTTGCAGCTATACAATTTATTTATTATTGTTAGTGTAAAAAAAAATATAGGCCCTGATCTTGCCACTGAAACAATCTGATTAACCTCCTGCCCTCCAAGTGAAGGTCTACTAAAATCTGCAGTTATCTACAAAAGCACAAGTGACTCTTTATGCAGATGGTTAGCCATCAAAACTATGATTTGCTAACTAACCCCTAGATAACATTCAAATCATTATAAGACACCTATTGCATAGGCTCTTCGTGAAAAACTTGCACCTAATCAAGATTCTATTTAATCAGAACAAGAGTAAATACAATTTCTTATCTCTTGAATTGCAAAGATACCCTGAAGGCATCTACCAATAATAATAAAAAAAAAAAGAATCTATCACAGCACGATGTTCTGTTTAATACTTACAATTGTTTTCTTAATCAAAGACACATAAGACATTCCCCCACTTCCAAATGTATTATCCTTAATTTTTATGGTACCATCAGTCTGACAAAGTAATTGGTAACACAAATATAGAGAACATTTTTTTGGTTTTACCTCAAGTAAGCTCTTATGGTGAGAGACAAATTTTTTCCAGACTAACCATTTACAAACTTGTGGAGGATTTCACCAGAACAACCTACTTCCAATTCTAATCCTTTGTTTGTCTTACAATAGTTGATCCAGTAAACTATGAGGGCTTTATAAAATCCTAATATAAGAAAGCACATGCTTTAATTTTAACATGTATAGTTAAAATACTGAACTTAAGAAAAATTACCATGTCGTAAAATGGATGATGATAGCTTGATACTCTCTAGTATTACCTATTTTGTTTCACTAAACGTATAACAGTAGCAGAGTCAGAAGTTAAACTCACACAAAAGAAAACATTAAACGTAAACTGAGGAATTCTGTTGTTCAAGGCAGTTTGCTTTATGGTGAAATTATGATGCATTTTTTGGAAGATAATTTTTGGAAGGTAATTTTTACTTCATGCTCAGATTATGACTATGATTATGTATGATTCAGATTATGTTAAATTAACAGACGATTACAGTAATAGTTTTATATGGAAAGAGCAGCATGTCACGTACAATCAAAGAACTGAGTTGTTCCCCATTGGAATCAGGAGTGACCTGAAGTCTTCTGCTCAGTTCCTCGGATAGCTCCTGAGGACTGGTACGGGATACTGGAGATGCAGGAGGGGGTGGCAAGGACAAGCTTAAGGAATCTCCACTTGCACTTGCCTCCTCTGAAATGGTTTCCCAAGGCTAACAGAAGAGAAAAAACTATGTTAAGGATTTATAAAGACAGACCGAGTTTTCTGTCCCTTTGCCTTCTATGTGACCACCTCATTATGACAAACACAGGTGTGATAATCAGCCTTAATCTTTAACAAAATAAACCAGTCCCTAGAACAAACGTTCTACTCTGTGTAAAGTAGTCACACAGGGGAAAATGATTTTCACACTGGCTTCAGAACGGTCTTCATGTTGATGATGACACAGTGCTTTATGATTCAACACAGAAAATGATGTAGATGAAAAGATGCATGAAGAAGAACTCCCATTAAATAAATTCCATTTGAAATTTTGTTCAAAATGTAACTAATTTTGCACTCTTACTAAAAACTTTTAAGAAACAACTGTTAATTTTAATTTAGAATAAAATGCATAATAGAAAGTACTCATTAGAATCTGCAAATCAAATACTAACAGGCGATGACTGCAACAATAGTTTAAGCATTTATTTGTTGCTCTGATAACATTTAGTGACCCAAAACTAGCTTTCACAAAGAATTTTGTCTGTGATTCACATAATAAAATACTCCTTAAAGTTGAATGGGATTAGATTTGCACAAACTCTCACTTAGGCCTACAAATATCTACCAAATTTAATTTATTTAGTCTAGCTATAAAGTAAACAAACACTCACCCTGATTAATAAGATTAATAAGAATTCTAACTAAAATAAAGTATTTGGGGGAAAAAAAACAATAGCTGCTCTTTCCTCTAAATCAAGAAACTAAAGAAAATTGAACTACATGGCAGTTCTGGCCAGTATTTTTCCCTTCTTTTCACAACTTATTCCAGTGTTATTCAAAGCACAGTATTGAAAGTGTTTCTATTAACATATATATAACAAGCAGTGCTTGGAATTATAAATGTTTCTCCCAACATTTGCATAGTATTTAATATTGTGCCTACATTATCAGGCACTCACAAATGCATCGGACCTTGAAAGTATAGCTCTGTTTAGGATTTTTATTGTGTCACGGGTGTTTTACTAAGGCAATTTCCACAAACACCACGTAAAAACACGACTATTTATGTTGTACAGTAATTAGCTTACAAATGAGAAACACATCAGCTTGAAGTTTAGTCAACTTCTTAAACCCAAGACCTTTACATACCTCAGGAATGTCTCCACTCTCCATAGGTTCTGGTTCCAAATCCTCACTAATGTGTCTCCGAGAGCGGAACCGCCTATGGGCTGCTTCTTGGTTTATTTGTCTGATATTGTTATCTGAATCAGATCCCACATCACTGGATAGTAGGGAAATAAAAGCATGTGAAGGAGAAAATAACAAGAAAATAATGAATGTTAAACTAAAACACTTTTGTCCATTGCTTCCAAAACCTCATTAGTGCTTTTGTTTATAAAAATCATTATTCTTCCATGTCAGACTTCATAAACAGAAGATGGCTTAATCCCTCAGTCCAAAGTAAATAAAACTGCACTTCACAACTGTCATAGAATCATAGAATACCAGGTTGGAAGGGACCTCAAGGATCATCTGGTCCAACCTTTTTCGGCAAAAGCACAGCCTAGACAAGATGGCCCAGCACCCTGTCCAGCCCAAACTTAAAAGCATCCAATGCTGGGGAATCCACGACTTCCCTGGGGAGATTATTCCAATGGCTGATTGTTCTCACTGTGAAAAGTTCTCCTTGTGTCCAGTCAGAGCATCCCCAGAATTAACTTGTACTTGTCATATAACAGTGGAAATTAACGTTCTTTATACATCACAGTTGGCTGAGCAGAAATGGAAGTCCACACTCAAATATACTAACCCATCATTACTCATTCTTTCCTGTGATGACCAGAATCATTCCTGACACAGGGATTTTACCTTTGCCCCTGTCTTTATGTCAATTACTGTTTTCCTTTTTGTGATAGCCAAAGCAAATGCAAGCTGTTGCGGTATGGATAACTTTTTGAACTGGCTGCACCCACTAGCTTGGCTCACACCGGCAGTGGTGGAAATGGAAAATACCCCAGTTCCCTTGATGGAGACCTGCCTGGCTTGTCAATGAGAGACAAATGGGAGACAAAAGTTTGTGAGAACTGGGACTTCTCAATGTGCACAACTAGGTATAAATCTCTATTTCAGTACTGAATGGGCACATGTTAGAAGGCAGTATTGTATTTGAACCTCTCCTTCAGGATGAGGGACTGTAACCTTGAAAGATGGTTATGTTCAGGAAAAACTTCTTTATGCAATCATTTTATCATTGCACATTTTAAAGAACTATGAGAAATGAGCTACTGTCATGTTCCAACTGCAGACATGGACTGTGCAGCAGTCAATGATTTTCCTTGATGACCAACTTAGTGTCTGAGTTACTGGCCTGAAAGTGAGAGGTTATGTATCCTACTTTCAACCTCATCAGACCTTCTGCTCCTAGTGGTTTCATAAATTCATAGATTTTAAAGGGTAAACAGCATCATTTTAAAGTCTTCACTCTTCACCAAGACTGGTGTCATGCATAAAGTTTATCAGTAGTAATTATGCATTTGTCTCCAAACTACCTGTGATGATACCTAGCTAAAAGCGAATCCCTGAGGCCTTCATTTTATACACCCATCTGATGATGACGCTTTCTAGTGTTGATTACTTTTTGGTACCTGCCAAACATTTCTGAATCCATGTACTCTTTACTTCATTTAGGATAATCAAATTAAAAGGAGGTTCTAAATAAAATAATTTATAAAACCTGCTTTTTTATAGACACTTATTGACCATTGCCAATCATAAATTATAGCAGTTGATGAGATTTACTTGACAAAATACACATTGCTTAGTAAATAGCTCAAATAGTTCAATAGTAAATAGTTCAAAACATACAGAACAAAATTTAATTCAATTCTAACTACAGTAAACGCATCATACAAGAACAAAGAGTGCCTTAAATAAGAACAACAAACATTTGCATAATTTACCTATGACTATGAATATTCAAGAAAGAATAACCATTAGTGTTGTAATAAGCAATAGTGGAAGAATAGTTGCTACATAAAAATAATGCAAGATGTTTAACTAATACATGATTTCAGTATAACTCTTAATATTGTAAATTATACATACTTTTCAAAATGTAATCTTGCCACAGCTTTGTAAATCTAATTGTAAGAAATATATAATGAAGGCTTGAACAGGAACTCCACATTGGTACAACCAGTGTACATAGGTAATGCAGTTTATACACTGAATAACAATCAGGATCTCCTCAAGTTAATCAGTTTAACTTAATTAAAACTCAAGAGTTGACATTTTTTTTTCCTTACCTTTTCAACATTCTCTATAGAAGCAAGTAATTTATTCCTGTTAAATTACTTACAGAAAAATTCCACATCTGTCTCCCAATACTCTAAGGTATGTTCTTAATGCACTGACTTCCCTCCCACTCCTTCAGATTTCCTAGAATTTCCCAGAATACCTATGTGTATATGTGATTTGCTGGGGGTAGGGAAGTCTCTTTCATTTAAAAAAAAAAAAAAAAGTTTCCTTTTTAACTGAAGATATCCAGACTTTCGTTCTCAATTTACTAGCACATCTGTGAAAATTTTTCCATTAATATAGTTTCAGGAGGTACGTAGCACAGAACCAAAATCATGATTAATCTGTTACTGAAAAGAATAGTGTGCCTTTATAAACTCCTTAGTAAAAGTCTTGCTTAAAGACTTTTTCCAGCCTTAAATTTGTAAATTTAAAATGATCATGTTGGAAAAAATCACTACCCTTATTGATAATTTTGCACACATCCACAAAACATTGCACTGCATTGCCACTTACATTAAACTTGGTCGATGCCACTGAGTAGTCCTGTTGTTATGGTTGACATAGTAAGTCCGCCCCAGGTTGTCCACCTTTTCTTCCCATCCAGGAGGCAGCGGAGGAGGTGGTAACTCCTCCTGACGTTGAGATGCGGAGTCATTGGGATCAACCACATCCCATCCATGCTTCAGAATGAAGAAAAAAAAATTTGTTAAAATTTTAAAGTTCAAGTTAAAGGGAAGTTATTTAATTGTTTCTTACATTAGCCTATAGGTGCAGATTCTGAAAGTTTTCCAAAGAGAAGTTCAAAATTACTTGAATGTAAACCATATAGAAATAGAATAAAATCTGTGGTTACAGTGTGCACCTCATTTCAATGACAAAAAAACTAAAATCCCATCAGTGTATTACAACAGGGATTCCCAAATGTATTTGGGTGGTTGCTTGTTCTAGTGGTGGCTAGGTGCAGATTCCCAGCGAAGAAGTCAAAGAGATCTGGCTGCTAACTTTTGAACTCAGAGATGTATGCCTTGGGATGAGAGACCTCATTCTCAAGTTACAGATGACTGTTACACACTATTAGTAAGTAAGGCAAACTTGGGCTGACATTCACTTTGTCAGCCATAATTGCAGCTAATTCTTAAAATAGATGATGGCTGATAAGAGTGCTGTGAAGTCTTTAAACCTGCTGTGCTTGCATGAGCTTTATTCTCTGCAAAGTCAACGCTGCTGAGGAAATAAAGAAAAATGTTATAACACCTATTTCGAAATGGCCTCTGAAGACGAGGTACCTAATATAGACCATTATGCCTATAAATTAATTGCATAGACTCTCTGAATTCTTCTACTTGGCACAACTTCCACTTCTACTTGCTCACAAACTGAGACAGACAAACTTTAGAATTCACTATGGCAGCTGAAATCCTTTGAAATACTTGAAATGGTTGAGAAAACAGTTATGGTTTAAAAAAAAAAAAAAAGCTGGAGCAGGGGGAAAGAGTAAGCTGCTACTAACACTGCTACCAGGGTTTTATTTTTCAAGGTGCAACTTTTTCTACAATTGTACTTCAATCTCTAATGACTTGAATGCTTCCACAAGCATTAAGCCTTACCTCAGATTCATCCCTTTGATCATTGTTTTCTTCTTCTTGGCCACCATTTTTAGGCAAATAAGCCATCTTCAGTCTCAAGAAACCCTTTACACGAGATTTGTGGCTAGAAGACAAGGAGGTACATTTCATTCAACAACCCTTAAATAGTTGCAAATAACAAACCTTAAAGTAAGAAATGTTTTAAAATACAAAGGTCCTCCCCCTCACCTTCTTGGTCTGAGAAGGAAATCCTTAAATGTGTATGGCCTTTCCATGGTTGGGTCTTCAGTCTATAAGCATTTAAGAAAATGGCAAATTAAAGGGCTTTCCCACAAGTACAGAGACATATAAAGAACGTTCACGTCACAGATGCAGTAGAAACGCTAGAGAAGATGTTTACATGACAAAGTTAGAGCAGGCAGACCTCTAGACCAGTGTGTTACGGCTCGCTGTTAATACCCAGCTGCAGCAGCACTCCACTAGATGTCACTAGATATACCAGTGATGGGCTGAACCATCATCTGTAAGCGATCCCAACCTTCACAACTTGGAAAAAGGTGGAAAAGACCAACTAAACAGACCCCTTCCAACTTCTTCCAGTCATCCAACAGCAGTGTCAGAAAAGGCTGCATCTATTTCGAAGCAGTATTTTTTCTGCACATTAGAAAGCAATGAAATAAAACTCCTCCTGAGTTGGCTTTCATTTTTTATTTCAAAGCAGTTGAGGCTTTCAAAAATAATTAAGACTTTGAAAT
This sequence comes from Haliaeetus leucocephalus, assembly GCF_000737465.1. Classification (NCBI taxonomy): domain Eukaryota; kingdom Metazoa; phylum Chordata; class Aves; order Accipitriformes; family Accipitridae; genus Haliaeetus; species Haliaeetus leucocephalus. The sequence goes on along the minus strand of NW_010973302.1, from coordinate 4,756,760 downwards.
CGTTCACGACATACATAAGTAATATTATCAAGCTGACAGATTACATCTTCCAATTTCCATTTAATTGTAAGTTTCATAAAGCCTTAAATCTTGCAAACTTTCTAGTACATGAGAGTTTCAGCTTTCTTATAAAATAAGTTACATTCTTCATGTCTGCGAGAACACAGATGCTATAGGTAGAAAACTAGGAATTTAAAAATGACAAGGTAAATGAGAGAACCAGAAATTTGTATACATACTTCATCTGTTGATTGTTTGGGGTACTTTATTCTAACCGATCGTACGATTTGGGCTGACAAAATTGGAAGCATGAACTGTGTTACACTGAAAGAGTAAGCACATTATCATACACATTCTGGCAAAACTACAGATCTTGTACCTCAGATTAACACCAAACTTTCTCAAAATGAGCACAAAGTTAGTGGGTACTCCTCAGAATGTTTTGCCTATCTTTCATCCACTAAAAAAAAATTATAGTATATCTGTAAATCCCTTCCCAGCCTTAGCCCTACAAATAGGAATACTTCTCGAGTCCAATTCTTTAACTAAACCTTTCTAAACGCAGAATAATCTAACTCCCAGACTATTCTTCATTAAATGCTTTGTTGTCTGTTCTATTTCAAAGTCAATAAATAAGAATTTAAAAATCAATCCTAACTCATTATCTCAGATATTATATCAAATACCATACAGACTTTCTTTCCACTGCCTGAACTCTTATTCTGCAAGGCATTTCCTGCCTTGAGTGTCCACTTAATCTGTGAGAGACAGACTTCCCATTTTTTTCAGAGACAGTAGATTTTAACCAAATCAACAGGACATCAAAGCATGCATGATTAAGAAGTACTGCTTTCTAGTACTCAACTGTAAGTAACATACATAAAATAAGAAGCTGTATATTTTAACCAAATTTTGTAGATAGTAATTAGATAGTATTAGAGAAAACAGGATTTTGACAAACAAATCAGCAGCACAGCTAGAATGAGAAAGCAAACATTTGTTAATAAGTACACCACGATGTCTCTTACTAAGGTACTGGAAGGATGAATGAGGAAAATATTGATTAGAACATGAAGATATACAGTATGTTTCCCTGAGCATCAAATCAGTACACACACCTTAATAAGCATGCAACTAATAAGCAACTAACTAATTGTAACAGAGTATGAGAACACACCCACAGGCAGGTAGGTAAGCACCCTGTGGAGACACTGCTACATTACAGCTATTGAAAGAAGGACTGTTCTGAGATACATATTGTGAATGTTCCCAGAGGAAATTCTGGGGGAAAAAAGTGGCCTCTGGAACTGAAGACATTTTCTGCGATGATGGGGAGTGAGGAAGGATTTTGTACAGGCATCACATTCACTTTCTAGTGAGCCTAAAAGGCAATGGGAAGTTCTAGACTGCAGAATTTCATCATTTTAGCATAACGGATTTTATTCATCAACGGCAGTTAAGTAGCTGATGCAGGAAATTTTACAATCTTGGATTTTCTATGTAAAGGCAGTAGAAGACTTTAAAACAACTTGAAAAAGTTTAGCATTCCACTCAAATATGAGCTAGAAAGAGATATGCACACTCATACTCTATGTAAGTCCCCAGTGAGAGGACAGGAGAGTTATTCTCTTCCTACAGAATATGGAAGGAAAACAAAAAGCTGCTAATTCCTCAAAACTGCTCACAGGAAGTGTGTGCCGTGTCTACAGCTCTACCTCAAATCTTGCCGATGATTTTTAGTTATTAAAAATAACGTTTACTAAAAAGGAACTTCAAAATACTACCTGACTGCAAAATAGGCATGCACTAACATGTCCCTCATCATTTTATATTTCATAGTACATTGTCTGCAGGACACATGTAGCTTAACACTGAAGGACTTTTTCTACAGTTATGTACAGGCTATGTAGATAATGTCTGTGCATATGGATACACGCAAATGGAAATATACACACAAGTACAGATAAAGTAATACTACACAATACAGCTCATATGAGAATGGAATGATCCATTTTTCATCAGAATACATTTCTGATCATTCCATCATATTTTTCAGCTGCTATAGCTTATAAGCCAACAACAGTGTTATGACTTAAGATCAACCACAACAGACACATCTAAATAAGCATCACTGTCAAAGTCTACAAGGCCATTGTCCTCCTACAATAATATTCATCAATAGCAAGAAGTCAAATTCAGGCACAAATGGCAATAGTCACACTAAAATTGACACCTTATTTTGATGTAAACATTTTCAATAACTTCCACCATTCCCATGTTCCCTCGTTCAAATACAAAAAAACTCCTCCAAGTTCATGGAAGTGAGTAATATTAACATGTACAACATTTTAAAAATATTATCTACATCCAGACAATGTTAGTCATCCAAAACATTACATAATATCAGAAAACACTTACACTGAGCATAAAACAATCACTGTATACATATATACATATGTAGAATTTACTAGAAAACTTAATGAAGTATAAAGTTTATTTTTTACTATTTACAAAGATGATGAAAAACAACTGCAGTGTTTCATACTTTTTGTGCCCTGTGACATTCTAACTTCAGTTCTTCTGTCAGTGATTAAATTCAGCTTTGAAGCATAGGGTAAAGTACAATATGAATACAAGAAGACAAAAGAAATGCTTTTTTGGTGTAAAAATTTTCTGCAAAGTTCACTTTGGATTTTTGTCTACTAAGAGGAGAAGAAAACAAAAAAAAAAAAAGAAAGACCATACAGCAATATTGAAAAACTGAAACTCACACAAATCGACCCATGAGATAAAGAACTCATTTTCACTTATCTTTGAAAATAATTTTAAATGAGGCTTTTACAGCATGGGGTGGTAGTACTATAGGCATATACCTAGCATTGTGTAAAGTAAGTTTTCTAAGCAACGTATAGACTTTATCTGCTGTGGGTATAAACTGAGGTTAACTTCAAGCTTCATACAATTTGAGCGTCACATGGACCCTCTTTGTTCTACCACTTCGCCTTTCTTGATGGCAGGCTCTGTGTAAAATAATTCCTCATGAAATACCCAACATCACACACGTAATTTCAAAAAAATCTTAATTTTTAGTTATTTGTCTTTTTCCCTACAGCATCCCTACAGAATCTCCAACCTAGCACAGTGTCTTCAGCCTTTTCAGCAGTTTCCAATAGAAACAGATTTGATGTGGGCCCATCAACCAAAAGCAGAGGCACAGACATTTCCCTTAGAATTTTTCAGTGAAAAAGTCTGACAGTGAAAGCTTGAATGCACTGGAGTCAGTAACAATTCTGCCACTGTCTTTATTGGATTATGATTACATTTAGGATAGTATTCACTAGTCTCTGAATGTTGAGCATCCTTCTGTGGACATATTATATGCAGTGTCTACAAAAACCTGAAGATGGAGTTTCACATCATAATTTACAGCCAGCCAGCGCTATGTCAATTCTATGCTCATAGAATTAGAGGAGGAGAACCCCACCCTTGATTATATAGTAAACAGAAATTCCACTTAATTTATTCTGTAATTTTGCTTGCTGTGTGAAGACAATGTAGAATCTTGGCTGCTAGGAAGAAAACAGACAACTGGAGCTTTATAGAATTCTGGAACAAGCTCTACTCTTAGAATCCCTCCATTTATTAAGAAACAAAAACAAATAGAGAAAACATTACCACCCTCAAATCAAACACCTCAAACATTTGATTGTTGACAATAAAATGATTCAAACTCTGTGTCAATTACTTTTATTTATTTGCTATTAGAACTCTTACTGCTGGCAAAGAATTCAATTTTAGCTAAAATAATGAATACACCACATTGTACTTGCAGCCTTTGGTTTTCCAGGCATTTGCTGAAGCAAATCTGCTAAAATGAAGCTTAATTGGGCTTATCTATACCACCTTTTTCTTTGCACAGAAGGTTTCTCTGACCACAGATGTGCGTCCCTTTCCATGCATATCTGATGCAAACTAGCAGTGTGTTACCTCTATGTCACCACTACCAACAATAATGCAAGTCACTAATTGAAGTCATGGGTACATCTTTCAGAAGCAGTGCCGACTTTAAGAGTCTCCCCTCTGGTGATTATTCCTGCACCAAGGCCAGTACAGCTGTTTGCATGGCCATTTCATAAACTGGACAAAGGAAACAGTCCGAGTTAAAAAATAAACCACCCAAAACTAACTAGTTATGAATAACGCAGATCTAGTTCACCTCTTGTATCATGTGAGCATTAGACCCAGGATAATTAAGCAGGCAACAAGAGGGTGTGAATAAATGGCAGGGGACTGCCCAAGCGAACACCACTGCTTACAGAAACGCGCACTGAACTACATACCCAGAAGACAGCAACATCAGTTCCTAGAAAACCTGGATTTGCATCCGCAGTACGTCTACTGAGAATGTAACCTCTCCTAGTCAGAGTTCATAACATGCGAGGAAAAGCAACCAGCCAGGCACACGCTGGCACAACACAGTGGTGTGGCAGCTCTCAGCTGATGCGCTCTAGTCATCTCAGGGCTCACCTCTACATGTAACAGAGACGCCAGACATGAAGTTGTCATATCTCAGTAACTATCACTTTACCTATCTGTATAAAACAAACCGAGGTACCCATACAATGGTATGTTTGGTGTTTCAGAGAACTTCTGTAAATGAATGACACTGAAAACAGGCTAAACTCTAACTTTAAAAAAAAAATAAGAAAACCCTCCAAGTATCAGTTTTTCTAAGTTACTTCATTCCTATTTCTTTGCATGTAATGTATTTAAGCTGTTTAAAATTGGGAAACATCCAAAACACATATTTTCCTATCACACAGGAAAGGCAATAGGCACCTCACATCTCTTAAAGAAAAAAAAATCTATTTATACATGTATAGACATTAAAAGTTATCTGTATGCACATTAAAAGCTATAATGTATGCTTGGGCAATATCACAGCTTGTATAATTATTAGTATCAATAACATCTAATGTCAATGTCTAATGAATGTTGTTGTATGTACTGTAGCACTGATGAATTTCTCACTACTTCCATTATTACTTAGGTGTCCTACTTTCAATCAGTAATAAAACCAATAATTTTACAAATTTGCTACAAAGATCAGTAATTTTATAACATTTTCAGAAGAACTGAATTTTTGTAACTTCTTAAGACCCCATCATGCTGGTTCAGCAGTTTCTCTGTTTTCAGTCTGTGGCTATTGGCTTTACAAGATTTGAAGTAGTATCAATATGTGCTATTCCCTTTTCCAGACAGAACTACTATCCCATAACCTTAACAGCATATCATTTAGACAGAAAATCAGACAGATAAATCGGACTCCCAAAATGTGTTTTTTTCATTGTTTTAACAAAAGTTCTGGAGTAAATGGAGTTTGCTAAGGGAGAACACAACTGTGTCAACCGTAAGGGAAATTCATGAAAAGGAAAAAGCCAGAAGATTAATAGGACAATAATCACCAACAGTAAAGTAAGAAACAACCAGTCTATTGGTCACATGTCATTCATGAATTGTCTCAGACCAGACAAGGATTTTAAGAAATAATCAGGATGAGAAGCGGATCCTGGATGTTGAGAAAATTAACAGATACCAGAGAACAACTGTCTTCCTTGTCCCTGCAAAGGGAACCATTTCTCCCAATTCCTGTGCACAGCGGGGCTTTGTTGTCCACAACATTTTTGTTTAAGCCTCTAATAATACTATGCTGGGAATGCTTGCTTTAAGAAAATTTAACTGTACTACTTATGGAAATAAATTCTACATCACATCACGGTTTTTCACATCTGGTGATGACAAAAAAGAGCACACTGAAACAAAAGCACTGCTTACCGGAAGGTGACTAAGTGGCACATCCACTTGACCCAGGAAGTCGTCTCTAGTCTGTCAAATAGAAAGAAAAGGCAAAAAAAGGAGTAATTTTACATCAGAAAAGCAAACATTGATAAACATCAATCCAGTCAATGAAGCAAAAATAAAGATGGTTGAGTACCATTATTTTAGCAATTACTGGTTTCTATCCCTTTATTGTTGCACATTATCTGTTGTTATAATTTATCTATTTCAGCAGAGCATTTTCTGTGACAGTTCAAACCAGCTTCTTAGTCCACAGTGTGTATGTTAAGTACTGATGAAATTTTATTTCCTCTGACAGCCCATGCATAATTCAAAGCACAAAGTAATAGTCTATTCTTTCTGTGAATTAGTCTCCACACGCATTAAAAAGTAGAGTGAAATTACTATTCACCATGTCATTGAAATGTTCACGCCAAACCTTGGTGACTTTTTCTTTTTTTTCTTTTTTTTTTTTTTTTAAGGAAAACCTCATATGCACACCTGACAGGGAAGGGAGGGGAACCCAACATCCAAACAGCAAAGGTAGAACTGCATGAATTGTAAATGTTTTTCCCCGAAATAAAAACTTGTTTTCTCACTTTACCAAACAGAAACTAAAGTATTGGAACTTTTTGTTTGTTTTAAAGAATGCTGTTCCATTAATTCAGAATGCTTACTTTGTGAGGAACAATTACACACCCTTATAACCAGCCTTTTGAGTAATCCTGTATTTCCCACTTGAAGATTTGACTGTTCATGCCCTGCTTCAAGTTAAGCACGTGGATGTGGCTATGCCAACATTTGGGCCGCACAGTGCCATCAAAAATTCACTTGTGCACACTTATGCCCATATATAAGTGATAAACACTACTTTCCTGCATGTTCTTCACTATCTGTTTGATCACCACCTTCTCTCAGAGTGAACAAACCAAGGCACCATCTCCCACAGAGGTAACCACTGACAAGCTGACAGCAGGACCCAGTCTTCATCTAACTATACCTTTATTACTGGGTATTTGAACCATTATTCATAACTCTGCAAACTATATTCCATACCCATTTTACAACTATGAAGATGACAGGATAAAGAGAGCCCTTCAAGGTCTAGAAGTTCAAAGATCTATTTGATCTTTGCAATACTCAATGATTCCTGAAGATGCTCAGACTGGACTGCATGCAGAGGCCTAATCACCCATTCATACCTACCACTTTAAAGAACATAAAAATTCACACAGGGTATCTCAATCTAGCAATCCACTTAAAAGGACAGACAGAAGAAAAGGAACATGAAATATTAGCAGAGGTGGACAAACCAAGGATAGACTTTGAGAAGGAAAATGTGTACTGTTACCACTCACTTTGCAGCTCAATAAAGCCTAGAAAGAAATAACTCTGATCAATTTTCTCACCAAACAATAATGTCTGTTCAATCTGTATATTCAGTTACACTAGATATAACATTTTTAGCTGAAAATATTTGCGTACTGAATGGACTGTGATTTCTTTAAATAAATTATAACTTTAAAGCACTGCTCACTTAGAGACACCTAAAAACTAACTTAACATTTAACATTTTTTATGATTAACAGTGGCACCTGAAGAGTTGCACTAGTACCTTTTATTGTCAATCAACCTAAATCTCAGGGGTGATTTTTCTTTAAAATGTGGCTGTTATTATCCATCCAACTCCAACACATCCCTGAACAAACCAAAAATGTGGGCCATCTCCCTGTTTGAATCGCATGCACATGGATGAGTTGATCTTCCCTGCTGGTAAGTAATAGAGGGCAACCCAGAAATAAAACCAATAAAAACCACAGGCAGTATAGTCAGGCACTGCATGGAGACATTCCTTTCGGTCTCTTAGCACTGCGTTACCTTATAATGCCATGTGTCTGAGTAGCTGACTGGTACCATGAAGTACCGCGGAATGTGACAGAGTACTCACACAAGGAAAATGAATCAAGTCACACACTCCCATCAAAATATAGTGCATAATGAGAATAAGACCACAAGTAGCAGCGTATTGGCCTGCGATACCAGGTCCAGGCGCTCTCAAGTTCTGTGAAGAGAAGTAGTGACTAGACCAACAATATTCAGAAGAAGCTGTGCAGACACCAGATAAATATTCCAATTTCTCCTTTATAAACAGTTTACCTTTCTGGTAAGATTTTCATCAACGTGTTTGCACTTAACCTAATTGGATGCACACGGTATGACTTTGGGCAATATCTAGCAAGAGTATCTTCAGAGCTATATGAGGTTTCCCACACAGTTGTGATGTGGACGTGCTGGAAATCAGCTCTGCAGCTAATCTAATCTACTCATTGATTATGATTGTCATTTGCTCATTTATAACAGCAGTTCACTGTTCTAGCGACTCAGATTAAGATTCCTTCCATTCTTCCTGTGATGAAAGCCATTAAAAACATGGCAAAACCCCCAACAACCCAGAAACTCCACAAAACCACTGAGGACCCCCGACCGAATTCTTGTTGAAGAGAGAGGCTGCAGCAAGACAGTCCCAAGCCTGCCTTCATGCAACCAGATCCCCAGAGGAATTGCACAGCTTCTGAGCCCCCATGGAAGTTACAGCTGCATCACAGGGCACCGGGGGGGTTGTTCTGCTGAACCCTCACCAGTAGGAGCCTTCTCCTGCTCTGTGTCCCTCAGAGGTTAACAAAACACCTACCCTCAGGGCTGTAAAAGCTCTCCTGAGGGGAACAGAGTCCTCACAGAAGGGATCAAAAGAGGGATGGCAGCAATGTCACGCTGCTGTCTCTACACTCTTAATTCCCACCAGCACTTATTATTTCTTTCACAATCCACCCACAGCTGAGGAAACCTTTCATCTTACAATAATTTTGGCCTGAAACACAGCCAACCTGAAACAAATCGTCTGAAATGCAGATACTTTTTCATACATCAGAAATACACAGGCTGTTCTAAACACAGGGTAACCCAGTGACATAGCCATATGGACAGCCGTCACAAGGAGACCTAGCTAAAAGCACCATGCAGACAAAATGAGGCCCGGGCTGCATCTGCTCACCTCCCACTGACCAGATGATGCTGGTATGGGCCAGAGCAGCAAGACCAGAGATCCCAGCCACAGGGAGGCCAAGCGGAAAGCTCTGCCAAAGAAGCCTGGGCAGCGTCTGCCCGGCTCCCAGGCTGTGGCACAGGCAGAGGAGGAACAGGGGAACACGGATGCACCAGAAGCAGCTCCATGGCCCTGCCACGAGCTCAGGGAGGAAGGCTGGAGGGGACAGTAACCCAGGAAACTGCTAATAATCTGTGTTATGGGGAGAAAGCCACAGAGATCAGCTGGAGCCCCTCTACTGGAGACCACTGGTGGCGTGCCGTGGGAGCTGGGAAGAAGCGAAGAGTGGAAACAGGCCGCGGCACACGTACGCAGGTCCCAAGCAGTGCAGGCTGCTGAGCCTGAGTGGAACCGCCATGGCAAAGGCAGGCTGCTGGGCAGGACACAGGCTGTGTCCCTGAGCCTGCTGCACAGGGCCCCGCCAGGCCACCACGGGGCCAGGCCCCGCTGGGCCAGGGCTGCCCCAGCCCGTTTTGCAGAGTGCCCACGCACGGGGGGTCAAACAGAAACCCGAGGTGAGAAAACACCACCCGCTCACGACACCCAGGTTTTATTAATACATCAAATCTAGAATTTATGCCACTGAGTGGGGTGGTTCTGTTCTTGCAGCTACTCCATCCCAAATTCTCCTATAACCATGATGTTATACATCAAGTAACAATACATCAATAAAACATAACAATGAAGCAGAAAACACTGATTTTTGTAGCTTATTAAGAGCTTGAATAACAAAGGGAATACTTTCTAAGGATTTTTAAAAGCCTATTTAATTGACTACAAATACATAATGTTTCCAATGCTATATACTATACACATGTACAAACACAAGAAAACTCCCTTTGAAATTAATCTATTTTAAAGCCAGACTTAAACCATACACTGACATTCCTACACATATCAATCATTTCAGTATCTTACCTGAACATGATGAATTCTAGCATTTTGATCTACATTGGAAATGTTATATTCAACAGTCAAAGGAATGAAATTTTGGCAACAGATGAGGTATAAAGTAATTAAATAGCATCTATGTGTTTGCTTTGTGAGCTGGTCACTGTGCTCGATGTGTACTTGGTATTCATTAATAAGATACGAATTTTCAAAATAAAGCATATTGCATTCTTCAAAAATCAACTGTCTGTCAGGGAAAACAATTTCTCCCAGATACTGTTTATGATACCAGATATCAGCCCTAGTGATTCCCAAATAACCTGCTGCTTATTTATAACCATGCTATGCACAGAATTCCAGGAAGTGCATACTGCTGCTCCAAAGCCAAGTTTACATATTTATCATAGCGGAGCATTAAGCTTAATATTAAAATTCATATTTTGTATGATAACATTGTAAGAATTCTGTTTCTACTACAAAGATAGCATAAAGTCTCATGATCTCCAAAGCATGGACATATACTGCTGTGCTATATGCCCATGGAACAACACAAAAAGAATATCTGCACCAAGGAGCCTGTGTTTTTTCCAAATTTAAGTAAAAATAGCTAAAAGATTTTCCATTACAGAATTTTGACTATTAATCTTCTTCCTAGCAACTACTGGAAAAACATGGTAGCATGCACTGCTTTTAGAGAATTAACATATTTCTCCTTAATACTGGCAAATACTGAGTACCTTCCAACTCCTGCTTCAAGGCAGTTACTCAAATATCAACTACTCAGAAGAAAATATATACCTTTGTCTAGATCTGTTCATGCAGCTTTTAGTTCACGAAAAACACAACTCGTGGACATGGAAAATTTTCAGGCTGGTTAGAAACAGAACTGTGACCAGCCATGGATGCAGTTTCACTATATACATGGGGAAAACAGTCCTTCCTCTGTGCCTGAGATGGGGAGGAAACCCCACCATGGGTTGGTGCAGATGGTGGGGACATAAAGAGATGAGCCTATGGAGTTCCCTTGGGCTATTTCTCAACAGACACACACACAGAGGTGACTTACATGCAAACACCAAGCCTGAGATATCTGATATAGTCTATTCTGGAAGTAGACATGCTGTAAGTATACCACTTATTTATCTAATTTTAACATATCTAGAAATCATGATAACTGCTGCATCTACATTAACTGCTTTTATCTGTTATTTCCAGATGCTCTGCAGCCTGGCTGTGGCTATAGCCACAATGGTAAACTGGGCTGTAAGAATTGTGCAAATTCCAGACTGACATTAAAAGCCTTCACTTCTACCCAGATCAAATTTTCAGGAGTAAAAAGTAAACCCAGCCTTAAGAGCAGCTGAACCAACAAAATCTGTTTGTCTGTAGTTTAGAGTGGAACTGGAAAATCCTTAGTTCTAGCCTGGTTCTGCCAGTGAGCTGCAGTGACAGTTTAGAAAAATTACGTCCTCAGCTACTCCTAGCATGAATATGGTCATCTTTACCAGTACTAAGGCTCTTGTAAAACTGAATCTTTATGCAACACTTGACTATACACATACATTTATAAGAAAAATCATCGGGGGTGTGCATGTGTGTGTGTTAGTATACTCATAGTTAGCATTTTAGGACATTTTTGTTCTGCGAAAAGAACTTTGTCTTGCAGGCCTCCACATCTCTAGTATTTAAGCATTCTCATCTTGGGGTTTCCTGCTTCCAGAAAAGGCACCTCACAAGCCACATGAACCTTTTTCCTGCTCTGTCATGTATTGAATTTCCAGTTCCTTGTCACACTTCTTATTATAACAAAGTCTGTTTGAAGAACGTCTTTCTCACTAAAATAAAAAAGGCTATCTGATCCACAAGCTTGCCTGTTTAGTTGCATACTACACTGCTAATTCCTGCTCAAGTCCGATCCCCCCGCCCCGCAAGATAGTGAGTAATCCACTCTTAACATGAAAGACACAGGATGCAGATGCTTATCAGCCTACAACTTGGAACAGATTCTACCAATCAGAATTACTATTTTTCAGAGCTGTTGGCTAGGCAATGATGCTTATATGTACCATTATAACCTTTATTTTATATAGGTCATCATATTACATTGTATAAAGGTAAACAGTTATTTAATTTTTTTAAAGCAGTAAACAGAAGGAAAAGTTAGTTCACTGGGGAGAGCCTGCAGCTGCCAGCAAAATCTTTACTCCCAGTTTTATTGTTTCAGATTTATGAGAAAGTCTTAACCAGCTGGAGTTGTCAGCAATAATCACTCTCAACAGATGACTTCTTCTTTAGAATGCCCCAGCAGCACCCACGGCTGTGTAACGCCTGGAGCCGCTCTGCCCTCACCCATGACTGCCAGCAGCTGGATCCCTGCAGGACCGTGACTGCGTGTTGGAGGGACTGCCACGTTTGTTTGTGTGAAACATCGAACTAAGGCCCTGCACAAGTTACACGGCTGGGAAGGACCACAAAGGGACAATAAAACCGCCAGCATGCATTGCCTTTTGGAGGAGCCAACCCCTGCTTAAATGTCATTGTTCTTTCAGTATTTATTCTGTGCTATCTTTAACGTGGTTTCTGTGTGGGCCAGATAAGATAGGAAAAGCACATGGCAGGGAGGGGCAGAGGCATGTCTTAGATGCTTTCTAACAGCCTTGCTGCAAATCCTAAGACAAACTATAACAAAAGCTATCCCAAAATTTCCTATTTAGTCTTTAACCCTCCAGAGCAATTTTTAAAAGTTATGCCATCCTCTGTTCCAAACGACCACGTGCCAGACGGGTTTTGTTTGCTTGGTTTAGTACATTTACTTCTGAAGAGAAGAAAGTCTGTGAAAAGATGAACCAATCTGCTTGGTAAAGAAGAGACTCCCAGAAAGTTTTATTTTTAGTTTTCATGCCACATCACAAACTGACAAGTACTCCTCACCATCCATTTTAATTTTGAATTAGAGGAGGACAAAAGGCCACTCCAGAATAATGGTATTTCAAAGTAACAAAAAAGCTCATGACTATTCTGAGTTAGTAAATGAGCATTATTTTTACAATCTGGTATTTATTCAGTTTTATAAAGGATGTAAAATCTCATTACTTCAGATACTGTCCTATTTTCCTGCTAGCTCTCTCAAAATGAAAGGTAATCACTATTTTTTGGCAGAGACATTAATACATCCTGTCTATTTAGGAAACCCAAATCTGTCCAACCATCTAGTTTATTTACACATTGATCTTGTAGAAAAGCAGTACTAATGCAAGAATCCTTTCATTTCTCTTCTATGTGCTCAAACACCCCAGGCATGTTAGGTATACTGAATTTTCTTGAGTGTGTGAGAGTTACCCATCATATCAACACACACATCACAATGAAACTTGGTCACAATCACCAAATCCCAAGTGTAGACAAAATCTCAGATATCCAGCAAATTACAATGGGAAAAAGGATGCTTAACCTGTTGAGGTTCATGGAACCCATCCAGCACAATACACCTGTTTCAAGCAATGTCCAACATACAGAAAATAAAGGAAGACAGTCCTGCTTCAATAGTCAAATGAATAAATTCTACATTAAAATATAATCTAGTGTTAAATGTTTCAGCTCAATCTGTGAGTTAAACCTATCACTGAATATCATTCACCTCAAAAAACAATACCAAAAATTCAGTAACTCAAGCAGCTGCTGAAATGGTCAGGAGCAAATTTAATAAAATGCAGTACAAGAACCACTCAACACAGGCCCTCAAAGTTCCCAGAAGTCCCAAGCAGAAAAAAATTAACCACCCATTCTAGCATGAAACTCACAAAAATCCAACTGCAAACCCAAAAGGATTGTACACAGGTATGCCACCCCATTGCAAGAAAGACTAAAGTTGCATGGTGAGAGCTAACAGGAGGGGGTATTTTGCTGTCAGCCACTCAACCCTTGTGTGTATCTCAGCCAGCCTGTACAGACAGTAGTAGCAGCTTAGACAAACCACCAATTAAAGAATGATTCACGTCTTCCTTGATGTCTTCTATTCCCTCCCATCTCACCTCCCCAAAACTATCACAAAACTTCAAGGTCAACAAATTGCTTCCTCTTAGGCACAGCACACACAGATTCTGCATTAAGGCAACATTACACTGGACTTTACACTTGCATACTCATAATTACTTTTCACTTCCAAAAGGAAGTAAGTCTCAGAGTTAGGCACTGTTGCTGGAAGCAGTAGGAGTGGCAAGGTTCAGGCACCTGATTTTCCCTTTGATTTAGAAAGGTAATACAGAAAAGGAGGTAAGTGCAGCTGAGGAGGATAAGAACAAGTAGCATAAGTAATAACTGCTGGAAGAAAAAAAATACTGGTTTAAAACAGATTTAGAACAGAGTAATTGTATGTGTAATTTTACTGTGTAGTAGAGTTTATCTGTATTTACCTTTGGTATCATTAAAGATCAAGATTAGAAGATAGCTATCATTAAAGGCAATGGCATGAGAAAACACTTCATTACTATTAAGTCATTAGTAGTCAGTGACTTAAAAAGCTTTAAAAAACAACAGAACTACTTTAAAATTCTAACTTGTGTCAAGCAACTTACAATGTGAAACAACCGTTCATCATGTGAGATTTAGACGACAAGGTGACGCTCACAAGCCAAAATGCGTGTAAAAATTAGTCTGCAACTTGATATATATCCAAGCTGCAAAGCCAGTAAGAAAAGCCCAGGATAAAGTTACACCACCCTAAAAGCCCTTAATCTAGTAAAAAGTATAGAAAGGAAAGCATCCATCAACATGTAGGTACAAAACATGAAAATTCAGTTGAAACTTAGGATGTTATACATGCACTTCAATTTTACTTTGAACTGACACAAAATAAGAGTCATATTTAAAAAGAAAAAGTTTAAATAAAGCATCGCACTGATCTTAATTTCAAACATTTAAGTTTCTTGTTTTCCAGAAGGGAAAGTGTCTATAGTTAACAACTAAGCTGTTGTAGACCCTTAATAATTGACAGCTAATTTTCTTAACCAAATTACAGAATAATCTAAAATTCAGAAAGACAACACTTCAAGAAGGGTTCTAATAAGCTTCCAAGAATAAAAGACATACTAATTTGTCTGGAAAAGGGTCACACAGATAAAGCAGCTCTTTAGGAGAAGGAAATTGCAAGTTAAATTGGAACACTACTCATTATGTGTGAGATTCTAGATAAGCACTTATCAATGAAAGTCCTCCTCCCTTATATATTCTTATAAGACATGTTCTTGCAGGAGTACCTGCTTTTTTCAATTCTGGAATAAAAGATAGATATTACCTCAGGTGTACACCTATTATTTAATCTGACTTCTTGAAGCATGCCTAAATATAGTATTCACTATAAGATAAAACAGGACAGAACACTGACCATTGCAAAGTAAGACAAGATCTGAGTTGATAGTTCAGCACATACGAGTAAATGCTAGAGGCAGCTTAAGCCCACTTAGTTTTATTCCAGCCTAAATAGAAGTTCAGAAAATAACAGAGGTACAAAACAGGTCAGTCAGGACTTTCATCAGAAGGTTGCATGAATGATGTGAAGGATCTACAGGAGGAGCGGGCAGATCTTGCAGGTCAACAACTGGTTGCCATAGCTGGTATTGACAATAGGGATTAAGCTTGTTAGACATGTGTAGAAATATCTGATTGGGGGGACTAAAGAAGATTAAGGCAGACTCGGCAGAGCCCAGCAACAGGACAAGCAGCAATAGGCAGAACCTGAAACACAGGCAATTCCATTTAAACATAAGACAAAACTTCTTTACTGTGAGACTCGTCAAACGCTGCAACAGGCTGCCTAAAGACACTGTGGATTTTTCCATCATTGGAGATACTCAAAATCCAATCAGACAAGGCCCTGAGCAATCTGTTCTGTTTGACCCGGATTTGAGCAGGGGGTGGACCAGGCAATCTCCAGAAGTCCCTTCCAGCCTCACCCATTCAATGATTCTGTGACTACTAAGTAGAAAAAAATCCTCTTTTTTAATTACTTAAGTTTGGATAAGATGATATGGTCATGTCTGACCAGCTGCAGGCGTATTACATTGAAAGAAGGCCCAGCGTGCAACTGCAGTTCTCTCCTAGGAGCTGTGTTCATGCAGAGGCTTCTGGCTCCAGACACTCAAGATCTACTTCAAACTTAACTGTGAAACTGAATGTATGTCAGGCAACCTCTAGTAGATAATTTCCCTGTTAGTGATTTGGTTTTGTTTTTGTTTTTTTTTAAATACACTTTCCTGCTGAATTTTCACATATACCTTTCTGGTTTATGTTTTTATTTTCATCTTGCATCTTCATAATGATTATTCATACATATTTCCACGTAAGGCCTGGGAGCAGCCAGATGGTAAGTTAACACACTATCATTCAACCACACCTGGAGGTGTTTAAAAGACGTGTAGATGTGGCACTTAGGGACATGGTTTAGTGGTGGACTTGGCAGTGCTAGGTTAACGGTTGGACTTGATGATTTAAAGGTTTTTTCCAACCTAAATGATTCTATACGGCTTAGAGGAACTTGAAAAGCAAAAAAATCCCAATCAACAGAAAAGCACTATTAAAAAAACTCAACACTCCTAATACAGACAATTCTCCTCCCAAGCAAAGGCTTTAATCCTGCAATTTAGTAATAGGTCAAATTGGTGAAATCCTGTGTTGCACCTTCTGACCCCTAAGATGCACTTCCATCATCAACAACTGTCTTAATAGCCCTGGGTCCTGTGCTTTTGAAAACCTTCCTGTTTCTAAAACCAGAACAATATACCACGTTAAAACTGGTCACAAGTAACACAGCACAAACTTCTGAAAGTGCCTGAAAATTTTACAATGTCCAAACAGCAGTAAAACCCCAGCATTTTGGCTATGCAGCAGAACTTGATAAATATGTACTTAATTATGCCAAATGCACAACTCACTCTTGCATACCTTAAGACTTTATTTCCATGTCAATGAATTCATGTTAGTGACATGAAACTAAAAAGTCAACAGACAGGATGCTTGAGTAGTTTACAAGCTATCACCTCAGATGTAGTACCTAAAACACCTACATGTTGTTATGGTATCAACGCAGACACGATTGTGAAACCATGTGACTCGGGTATTCACAAGATACTCTAAGTAGCATATCAACAGGTGCATCCAGTCATTTACTAAGTAAACATAAGAAAATAATTTAGATAAAGGATTGCCTGATGTAAGAGTTCCAATCCATGCAATGAAATTCCCACTTACAATCATTATAATTAGCATTTAGTGACAAAAGCAGATCAAGTCATTCCTGATCCAGTGCTTTCTGCTTGTTTTGTCCCTGGCAATGTAGTATCTTGCACCTCCCATTGTGCTTGCATGAACTAGATCAAGAAATTAAGCTGGCTTTTAAGACAGAACATTAATTGCCTGATTTAGTTTGCTAAGTGAGTCTGTTAATAATTTCACTGGCATAACTGAGGAGGATGGATGGTAGAGCACAGAGGCAGAAGCCAGAGCAGGAGGGGTAGGATAGACGTGTGTTGGGAACAATCACAGATTCCAACCGAATGCTCTTGTTGTGTGAAAACGTGCTGTTGGTCACCTTGGCCTGGGAACCAGCAACATCTGCAAACCACTGGAGTGATGTCTCATCAACATTTGTAGGTGAAATTGAAGTACTGGACAGAGAGACAGGGAAGATGCAAAAAGAAAAAAAAAAAAATTAAAAGATACAACAGAATCTGTATTGCTGTATGCTGACACTCCCCTGTGATGTGGAGGTGAGTCCTGATCAGCTGTGGTTATCAACAAGCCCACAGAGGTTTTCAGAGATGTTTTGGTTTCTGGCCAAATACCAGATTGGGTAATAACATTCTACCCACCTACGATTCCCTTGGCATTTTCAGTTGATCATGATGTTCCCAGCTTCCTGACCTAAAAATTGTTGTGTACTATTTCTGTGCACTGTTTCAATAGATGCCACATTCCAACCCAGATATTGCTTGATTTCAGAACTGGCTGACACAATCCCTATAGTAACTTTTACTGTTTTTTTTTTTTAATCCCTGCAGCTTCTGATTAAAGTAAGAGTCTACACTCTTCTCAGACTGCAAATGCCCTGCACCACGATTCAGTGCACAACTATGTGCCTAAATTATTAGGGCCTGGACTATCCAGGACTGATGGCAGAAACAGTCTGATGAGGGTCAGAGCCCACCTTATATTTAAATTTATTCTAAATAAATTAAAGTTATTTATAAACTTTTCAAATCACTGGAATGCTAGTGGGTAATAACTAATGTGACAAGAATGGTTATGTGAAGGTCACTCACACAAACATAATTTGGTGGCTCTGGATCACAACATAGGTACCTGTGCAGGCAGTGATCTGATGGATGCACTTTCAGGGTCAGGTGATAAGAAAGGGTACGTGACATTAAACTGTTCTGAGATCATCCTCTCCCAGGAGTGCCTCATCGTGAACATATGGGATGGAGAGGTAAATGCATGGAAAAGGCTGCAGAACTGCATGTGTACACACTTCTGCATTGTACTCATCAACTGTAATTGGGCTGTACTGGAGGCATGTGAATGCGATACCCTCAAGCTGCAAACAGCGCTACATAATAAAAAATACAATATGTTTTGTATTATAAACTCAGATCTCATGTCCTGTGGGTGCCTAAGGGTCAAATCTTTATTTTCTGTTGTTTAGCTCCTCATCTTTCTTTCATGCCTAACACCAGGAGCTCCTGGCACTGGGGGAGAGAGAAAGTCACATAGTGCAATCCACTGCAGCGATGTGCCCTGTCACATAACCAAACAAGGCTGAGGGGCTATTATCATTATGGGACAATTTTAACACTGGCAGCCTTAGTTGAAAAGAACGATCAGTATGTCAGTGTAAATCATCCCCTCAAGGTGCAGAAGTACACCAGGCTTTGGGGACATACAACCAAGCTTTAAGCTGATGTTTTCTAAAAGCCAAAAGCTAATGACACAGTTTAAGCTGGGAGAAACTGGCAAAATAAGCCAACCTGGCAAAGAAAACACAAGACTGTAAAGAGGAGATTACCACCACTGAGCAAATTCAGCAGCCAAACTGTTAGAATACAAAGTATAAAATTAAGCAAGAATTAAGTAAATTTTACCCATGTATTACTTAAGCCCTGCACTTGAGAGATGATGTACCATCACTGCCACGTGCCAGGGAAACTGTTCCGAGAGTTTTAAAGACTGTCTCATGTAGCACTGAATTTTCACAACATAAATACAATAGAGTTGCACATACCAAAAAGTAAAATACCAACCCAACAGCAGAAAATACCTGCTGCCTTTACATAAAACTACACGAAATCACACATTTTACCTTGATAGAGACAATTTTTCTCCCCTTAATTAGAAAACACAGAAACACATTACAGTGATGTAACAATGTAGCAAAATCCTGGTTTTATTACTTTATGAACAAAACCAGCATTCATTTTATGAGAGCAATTATTCTAATATAGGAAGCCATTGTTGCATTAAAAATATTTTTACAGATAACACAATAAAAATCAATCATTTTGTCCTCCTCAACAGGGGAATGTGTTTAAAGAAAACAACAGAAGAAATGACAAACTATGACACATACATTCCCTTCGCCCCACAAATACGATTAATTTCCAGTTTCCTTAATTTGTCTCAACTCCTAAAGCCCTTAGATTTATGATAAGGAAGCTGAATGGGGAAAACACTTAACTTTGCTTTTACTGAAGGCTTTAAAAATGAAAGGGACCCCCAAAAACAAGAGATGATTTGTGTTCCTAAGGATGTTTGAATTATTTTTTTTGATAACTAGCAGCAAAACATGATTTTATTAAATGAAACAAAGCACATTCATCTTTATCTGCTTTTGACTATAATCTTAAAATATTAATTAGCCATCACAGATGTCTTTCTATACCTAAGGCATATCAACTCCCTGATCTCAGTTGCATGAATAAAGCTACAATAATAATTTTATTATATTCATTTATCATTTGATGAAAGGAATATCAAAATTATTATTGGTAAGTTTCAGGAGTTTTTCTCTCTTCTTACTAACTGAACTGCAACAAAACTCTTTTCATTTATATAAACTTAAAGGAATTCTGTCAGTTCCCAGTGTAACCTCTCCTTTCTTAAGTAAAATATTTTCAGCAGTACTTCCTAGTTCCCAAGCATAACTAAAATTCCATTTTTCCATTTGATAATAATGGCAACTTCTTATACTTCTGCAGTTAATCCATACAACCTGGCCACAAAGATTTTTACTAATCTGTTCTTAATCAAAAATGTTCTAACCAATTAAGGTTTGAACTGTCATATCTTAAAATCTGAGCTGAAATTTAACATGGTTAGCACTTTAGAGTAATATATAAGAAAACAAAGTTCACTCTTCCCAGAATTTACAAA
Organism: Haliaeetus leucocephalus; assembly: GCF_000737465.1. Classification (NCBI taxonomy): domain Eukaryota; kingdom Metazoa; phylum Chordata; class Aves; order Accipitriformes; family Accipitridae; genus Haliaeetus; species Haliaeetus leucocephalus. The sequence goes on along the minus strand of NW_010973302.1, from coordinate 4,736,506 downwards.
AGTTTCACTGAACAGTCTCATTTAAGAGGACATGAATTCAAAGATTACTTCTGTGGCAATACCTGAAATCATTATTATTCCAGTGTATTTCAAACATAGTCACCTAAATTTGTACAACAGAACCTTAAACTCTGGTTTCAGTTAAGGAGGAAACTTCATATACCAGTCTAATTAGCTAATTTGTCTAACTGTAACTTGCAATCTCTCCTTCCCTCCACAATCATGATAAAAATGGCTTAAAATAAAAACAGAAAAACTGTCACTGATTCTGTGTTTCAGACCAAATGAAGCACTTTCTTCCTTGTAAAATTATTCCTGTACCAAGCTTTTATTAAAATTGCATTATTACAAAAGTATGGCTAAGCTCTTCGCATACAGAACTCATGCTTTATTTCTGCACTTAAGACATGACAAAGTAGGAACCAAAAGCAAGAGGAGGAATAGTTAACACTAAAATTATCAGATTAGAAATCATTAGATTAGAACTAATTATAGTTTATTACTACTGGAATTAATGATTAGAACTTTTAAATAAAAGGTGGCATTGTTAATTGTATTCCAACTACTGACAAAATAGAAAAATATTCACAAATCTAAACTTAGCATTCTTAAAAGCACAACCAACATGGAGCAGTAGTTACATCAGTCCTTACTAACTGCTTTTGTATTTGGAAAGGCATTGCACTGTAAAATGTTTTTCTCATTACCAATGCTGCCTTCACAGGGAGCTATTTCAATAGCAAATCAGAGATATTCCATCTGTTTCCAGCCTCTACAAATACTGAGATTCCTTATTAATATCCTCTCCAGATTTCACAAATCTGACTACCTTATCTCTATTAGATATGAATCCACAAAAAAGGTACTATTAGCACCTTGTATCTTAAAGCAGCCCGTACTGCACTCTTCTCTTTTCTGTAAGCTTCAAACCCACAATCGTTTGACTTCATGCCAGACTGAGAGAAGGCAGAAGTGTAACATGGGCAGCAACAACTCAAACGTTTAATTGACTAAAAACTTTTTCAGGTACTGCCTTCAGTGCGTATAATTTGACTTCATCGTTCTTGAACACATAAAAAGAGTTTTCCTTCCCCCTTGCTGCACTTTGAAGGAAATGCTAAGCATTGCTTTGCACTATGGCACAAAACATACCGAAACCAACTTCTGGCAACGCCAGGTAACCCATCATATTCACTGACATTCCTGGTGCTTAACACACTTGCTCTTCTAATTACTATTAAACACACTCTTCTTGGACAGAATAAAGCAGAAACAAGAGGCAACCTCTCAATTGTGCAGTGCAGGGCATGGCAGCAGGAACTGCAGTGAGTGAGTAAAAACGATAGTACAGAAGTTGATACATAAAATGCCCAAATCATTTGGGCTTTTACTCCTAGTTCCATCACATATGGTGATCACAACTAAGAGATAACTAATTATTCATATGCAGGTTGCAAATTGGCTATGTCCAATAAAAAAAAGAGTTACTAACTTCCCTAGTATAGTAAGGATGCAACTAGAAAATTTAAGTCCTAAATAAATACTGCAAACTTTGTGTTTCTACAGAACAAGCTTATGAACCCAAAGGCTTGGGATCACAACCCTATAATAAAGGCAAGTGACCAAAACAAATAGGGGGTGTCTGTTCCTACTAAACAAAAACAGATCCTTGATCACAAAATGCCTAATCTCTAGGTAGTTGAAGTTTGGTAAAATTACTTTCATCCTAAATTTCTGATTTCTTTTTTTAATGCCCGATCCAATGTGTTGTTCACGACATTCAGGACAACACTACTTTTAATAAGTCTATTTCCTAACTAATAACAGGTAACTTGACAGCATAGATGATTTAATGAGTTGCATCTGTTAAGATTCTTTAAATATGTAAATACTATCTTCCCTTTTTCAACCAATATATCTAAATGCTGGATTTTAAATTTTTAATCTTTTTTTTTTACTATTTCTTTTTGTGACATGAAACATTCAAGATTTTTATTAAAAAAAAAAGTTTCAGCTATTCTTTCTAGAAAGCAAAACATTTTAGAAAAAATATTTTACATTGCAAACTTAAGTTTTGTTGTTGAATGTATACCTTTTTTTGGACTTTGTATTTCCTATTTTTAATTCATTTTTACAAATAGCTCTACTGATAGAGGCTCTACGTGAAGTTTTGATTTGGGGACAGAATTTACCACCTAACAGTAATCTAAAGTTATTCAGTGTTTGTGTTCAACAGTAAAGCATAAAATTTAACCATGGAATAAAACAGAATAAATTCTGGTGGCAGTGGTTTTTCCTATTCCAAATCTCTAAGTGAAGGTAGAGCAAAATACAAAGACTAGTTTATTTCCTAACAATTATCTTCTGTTATTCACTTGTACAAAAATAAGTAAATACTTACTGTTCCTCTAATAGTGTTCACAGAAACTTAATACAAGAACAGTGTCAGCTATATTTTAGTTTTCATAATTCTTTTTCAACGCAAACTCAAGTCTGTTGAGGGGACACATTCATGTGAACAATGCCTTCCAACTATGAGTTAGCTTTTTTTTAAATTTGTCAATTTACAATGCTTTGGAACAACTTAGAAACAGGAAAGAAAAAACAGGTACATCAGGTATATTAATAGACTGCAATAGAATTGAATGTATTATTCTGTATGTACTAATGGTAACCCCTAGAATACTGCTGCACATCAGAATGAGTTTATTCTCATTCAACCAGATCTATCACATTAAGACTTTTACTTTAAGACTTAATTACTGTAAACCCTCTGGTACCATTCCATCCATTAAGGATAGTTAACAATGAGACACTGCACAATTGGTTCCCAGGGTATTACATACACTTGTGCATGCTTGCTCAAGACGAATCATCTTTGACAAGATAAAAGGTGTAACATGCAGACAGAGGCCCTTCATTAATCAAACTAGAAATAAAGGACATCGTGTTTAAGTTGCAATTTCAGAGACCAGGCAGTAGTGCTCCAAAATTGTCACAGCTGAGTGAAAAAAGTCTACTTCCTAGCAAGCATGGACAACCACAACTAGATCCTTACTTAAACAGATTAAGCAAGCTGTGGTACATAAGCGTAAATTATTTAAATTCTAAAATATTTCTCTTGCATTGCCACTGCTTATTTAAACATACTAAAAAACATTGGGCACCTATGCCAAGATCTGATGCATTCCTGAAACACGAGTAACATCCAAAAAATCTCTGGACAATGCCAGGGAAAAGACAGCAAGTTAAAGATTTATTCCATTCATTACAATAAAATGGCTTCCTATTTAGATCCCTGTTATAATTAAATGTATGACACACAGGAGTGCTGGAAACAGACTTCTGTTTCCCTGCTTGGACACAAGTAACAGTTATAAAAGGCTGTATTGGTGATGTATGACAAGAGTGAATACCTGCTATTATTAGTATTACTGCATTACAAACACCCTCTGAAAAGATAAGAATCTGTTTTCCTTTAGATATCAAACAGACCAAATGGGGAATAAGTAAAGGAGTAGCCTTGGCAGGAGGCGGGAGTTGATGCCTGAGAGATCCTTAAAACAGGCCTGAGTTGTGAGAGGATTTGGAAAATAGGAACAGAATCAATGTGCGTACATGAAAGAACAGGTAGAAAGTCTAGAACAAATTAAACATGTTAGGACAGTTTCTGTCCTTTGTTATATAAGAAATGAAGGAATTACTGAAAAAAAATCTCAAAACAAAAATGAAATAATCTTCTTATGAAGTTTCATTATAACTCTTCAGGAAAGAACAACGAGGCACAGTGAAGAGACAATGGAATGGACTAAGATTCACAATGTGATAATCAACTAAGTGCCACTAAGCTCCAAAATACTGTGCATGAGCTGATTTCATTTGCATCCCAAGAGTTGAAATCACACTAGTGACAAATTAAAATGAACAAGTGAAGCCATAAGTTTATGGCTTCTCATTAAAATTAGGATAGGGAATCACCACACAGAAGGAGCCATTACTGGAGTCATAACACTGAGAGAGTTGTATATTCTTGATGACAGAAACTCATCTGTAATTGCAAAATGGAAGACAAAAATATGACAAAAAATGGAATCCTGACAAGTAAGTTCCTCCAGCCTTATTTATGTACTGATTTGAAGTCACTCCTACCAGCTTTTGTTTTGTTTATACCCTTCTCTATTCCTGAAGGAAATGCCTGTCTAAGTTTCTCATGGCAAAAGGCAAAGTGTTCACCAACAAGAGTTCAGTTGGACAACCACAGCTGTATTATGGAATACACTTAACCCATTAGCGACATTTAGCTGTAATTTTTCTTTTAACTTAAGTTTACATGGTTGAAAAAAGATGGGAAAAATGTCTCTCCATCTTTCAGCATTAGAAGCAGCCACTAATGTAGAAGGAACAGTAAGAACTGTAACCTGATGAGGCAATTTTGCACAATAATCTGCTCTATGACATAATGGAAAAACCTGATCTCTCCAATCTGTATCAGTGATTTCAGCACATGATGCTAAAAAAGCATTCCCATAATAGTTAGCCACAGTAAGGGGAGTAGCACAGAACTAAGGAAATCTCTAACTTGTCCAGACTGGTTCATTTATTCAAAATCACCAGACTACATGTAAAGGTATCACATTCTGATAGTTAATTTGCAAAACTGTGTAATAGTGTAAGTCAATCTTAACTCGTTTACTTCACACTGGTTTTGTCACATTTATGAAAAGGGCAGCACTGTAAGAGCAATTTTCCAAAGAACTGTTGCCAAAACCCTTTTTTCTTGACTGAGTTACATGAAATAACTTCGAGTTACACAAAGTACAATCTTGCACATATACCTAACTTAATTGATGAATGTACTTTAAATCAAGGTATCTATATATTTTAGCAGCATTAGGACATGATGCTATAACCCACCTTGTGCAAGTCACATCTTTTTAATTTCACTGGGACATGAAAGCATTGCAAGCCACCAAAATTTCTGAGCCATCCACCAGCTGGAGGCCAGTCAACAGCAGTACACCCTAGGCATCAATACTGGGTCCTATTAGTGTTTAACATCTTAATTAGCTACCTGGATGCCAGGAGTGAATGTACCCTCAGCAAGTTTGCAGATGATGCAAAACCAGGAGGAGTGGCTGACAGACCAGGCAGTTGTCCTGCCATTCAGATTGAACCTGGACAGGCTGGAGAAACATGCAGAGGGGAATCTCATGAAGTTCAAAAGGAAATGCCAAATCCCGACCTGGGGAGGAATAACCTAATTCCCCAGGAAAGGCTGGGGCTGAGTGGCTGGAAAGCTGCCCTGAAGGACCCGGGGGTCATGGTGAACACCAGGCTGAACATGGGCCAGCAATATGCCCTCATGGCAAAGGTGGCCAATAGCCTCCTGGGCTGCATTAGGCAGAGCACTGCCAGCAGGCTGAGGGAGGTGAACCTTTCCTTCCCTCTGCTCAAAGTCTTCAAGCCTTCCTTACCTGAATTACAGCATCAGAAAATAATGGAAGAAAGTGACATTCTCTCTTGACATCAGGTTTGGAAAATGTTGGCCTTCAAAACAGCAAAGAAATGTTTCTTTTACGAAGCAGAAGTAAAGTACATAGAGTTCATGCAGTGCTCCAGCAAATGGTGTATAATACAAACATGGGCCCATCTCTTTAATAGCTGAGGAATTACTAAATTTCCAGAAGCATACTGCTTGGACTTAGAGGCCTCCCCAAGAACAGTTTACTGAACTGTGCTTGAAATTCTTGGGTGTTTCAAGATATGAGGAATCAAACATTGCAGAGGGTATCTTCGCAGTCTCCCATTATCCTACCATTATTCTTTCCATTAACAGTCCAACAGCTCTAAAAATTTTTACAGAGTGCCTCAGCACTTTTTACCCTCAAAGTTGTACATCTGCTGTCATTATAAAAGTAAATATGTATTGCCACTGGTATGAGGAATAGAGGCAAAAGCATTTTCATACTGTGAATATGTTTGAGACTGCACAGAAGGATTCACTAAGGAATCGCTATCCCTCATATCTAAGAGTAAACTTTACTCAAATTCTGTATTTTTGTGTATAATGGTACAGAATTTAAAAAACAATGATATTCAAAGTTGAAAAATTTTAGATGACAGGCTAACTTGATAAAGTCAGAGTGCAAAATGAAGCCAGGTTTACAACAGGAAGATTATTCCAAGGAAGAGAGGCTGGTGGCTCTCCAAAGTACAAACAGCTGCACTTTACTACTTGGAACTTTCACAGAGGCCCCAAAATTCTTCATTTGCCCAGATTTGTATTTAGCATTGCTTCTTGTTGTCCTGGTTTCAGCTGGGACAGAGTTAACTGTCTTCCTAGTAGCTGGTACAGCGCTATGTTTTGAGTTCAGTATGCGAAGAATGTTGATAACACTGATGTTTTCAGTTGTTGCCCAGTAGTGTTTACACTAAAGTCAAGGATTTTTTCAGCTTCTCATGCCCAGCCAGCGAGAGAGCTGGAGGGGGGCACAAGAAGTTGGCACAGGACACAGCCAGGGAAGCTGACCCAAACTGGCCAACAGGGTATTCCATACCATGGGACGTCCCATTTAGTATAGGAACTGGGGGCGGGGAATAGCCGCTTGGGGACTAGCTGGGTGTTGGTCGGCGGGGGGTGAGCAATTGCACTGCGCATCATTTGTACATTCCAATCCTTTTATTACTACTGTTGTCATTTTATTAGTGTTATCATTATCATTATTAGTTTCTTCTTTTCTGTTCTATTAAACCGTTCTTATCTCAACCCAGGAGTTTTACTTCTTTTCCTGATTTTCTCCCCCATCCAACTGGATGGGGGGGGAGTGAGTGAGCAGCTGTGTGGTGCTTAGTTGCTGGCTGGGGTTAAACCACGACACTTGTCTGGGAGAGGGTGGACCCTTGGGAGGATGCACAGAAGCATACTACAGCACACAGTATTTGTGAACTGACACACACCCTACCCACAGCTACTTGTATCATATAACTAGTAATATCGGTGGGGTACGACTTTGAAATTCCAAGTTTATACTGTAGAATAATGATGATAAATCAACACAGTGTGGGACATACAAAACACCAACAACCTTTTTTGTGACCGTGTGAAGAAAATGACTGAACAGTTACGACATTTCACAAAAACTTGTGAAATACAGTTAAATAGAAAGTATCAGATCCCATCATTGTGAGATCCAATGCAGTCCAATTAAGGGTCAGAGGAATTATTTTTTTTCTTTCAGATGTACAGACTGGCAAAGATCTAAAAGACTGAGAACCAAGGTTAAGTTTCATTCTAGCTGACTTGGGACCTCCAACACTGTGGAGCAGCTGCCTTCAGCTCCCTCTGTGAGTGAAGAGATGCAGTTCAGTCGGATTAACAGATTTTTAGATCTACTCAGAGCTCTAACAATGATGGACCAAAGCCTCCAGTAACTGCATTTCTCAGTCAACTAGGTACTTAAAAGTTAGCTGCCATAAATGCAGGACCTTGTGCTCACAACACAGAAGTGTGTATTTTATTTAAACTCACACCTTGTGTACTATCAAACATATATTTTACTTCCGTTCAGAATTATTCACTATGAAGTACTACTGCTCACATAGCTCACCTTCAAAAACCAGTCATTCACAAAACTATAGCAAATGGATTTCTAAAGTGAAGTATAACCGTAGCTGGGAACTATTTTTGCTAATACTGGTAAGCAAGTGAGGTAGGCTCAGGAAACTCTGCTATGGTGTACAATATTAAGCAGATTAAAAAGAGTACAATTAGCTGGCAAATTGTTCATTAATATTGCCTTGTATTGCAGACACTATGAACCACTCAAATGACACAGACCTTTTATTATCTCTATTACCATTTCTTCTTTTCTCCTCTTCACTAATCTGCTTATCCTACTTTTTTCTTTTGTTGCTGAAAGAGATGTCCTACTTTTTCTGTTTCTTTTCCTCCTGAACAGCACTTCAGCCTGTTATTCACTTTTGCATTTCACTATACATCTGTCATGACCAATTTTTCTATGTATGTGCTTTCTTGGCAGAAAGCAATCAAGAAATATAACCCTCAGAAAAGCCAAGTGCTGTAAGAGCATAAATGCTCTAGTGTGCTAGGGGGATTTATATTTCCTCTAAAACTATTCCAATGCTTATAATATATCCTGGAGAACTGTGGCAACTGAGATTCGAAAGATGCAAGAGCTCAAGATGCAGAATGTATGCAGCTCTTGCAACCATGCAGAAAGATTAGCAACAGGATAGCAAAAAAAGTTAAAAATGGATATCACCTTCTCTTAAAACGTTAACTTTTGTCTCCTTCTTGCAGGCAGCTGAAAAGTATGACAGCAATCTTTTCCTATGTTGTCTTGACCATACACTAAGATTTGACAAAAGGAAATCACTGATAGGTTTAGAGCCTGTTGGAATGCAGCTGCCTCTGAAAAATGTTAAGACTATGACTTCTACAGGAATTGAACACGGACAAAGCTGAAAAAATCCAGAAGTCATAATTTCTTTCTCTTAAAAGTGGTCAAACATGGAATTGCTATTTTAATAAAGAGCTCAGAAAATAGAGGGGTTAGTGGTGCATCACTTCCATAAGGTATAATGTATATATATTTCACGTACACATGTGTGAGCAAGCAAAATGTTGTACTTTGTAAATTTTCTAACTACTGATTCTTCTCTCTGCAGCTTGTCTTACACAATTTCTGGTCAAATTTACTGGATTTCTCCATATAAATTAGAATAATTTTCAAGCAAAGAACTCTGCAGCAAAGAACTGTTTCAACAGTGCAAAAAGCTTCTTGAAGAACAATCATATTTTTAGTCACCTATCACACATGTCATTACACTGATGTAATATTCCTTTCTTACTGAATACTATTCCTGAATTTGTTTTCCTCAATATGTACACTACCATACTAATTTCAAAGTAGCAGTAAAATATAACAAAACATGACTCAAGGCGAAATAAAAATCCCCAATGTTTCCATTCAGTAGACATGCTAATTTCTGCTATTTCATACTCTCCTTCTATACACTTGGATATAAGCCACTATAAACAGTTCAAGGCAGTCTGAAAGACCAGTAATCCCCACAGTGCTTTGAAATTCAGTGTAACTGGACCACATAACACAAAGTACGCAAATGACCAGAGATGGTTTTTGAAAGCCCCTTAATGTTTATCTGACCCCTTGTGAACTCTTAATAAAATACTTCGCTGTATGGGCAGACAAACAACAACTAACATTTATACAAGCTACAATTCCCACTGAAAGCATATTGGTTATATCCAGCTACCAGAACTACAGCTCCTTCACCTCAAAGCTGAATTCTCTCTTAGTCTGAAGAAGCTGAAGGTGCATCTTTATTAGCAACATTCTAGAAAACTGCAATTTAAGTCAGCCTCAGTAAAAATGTAGCATCAGGCTTTTGTTGAAAATTACATGCTAGAGCTCCAGCAGTATTTTGAAAATTCTGTTCCTCCTAAATGATGTGTGAGTGTCCTATAAATTGCCAGGGATGAAAGGGAGAACAAGTCACATTAAGCACCTTCTCTAAGTATTCAGTTATATTACATTAGGACCCATCAACATGTTTATCTTGGACCATGATGCAGTACTTTAGGTATGTGGCTGATGGAAGAATCGTAGACTGAGGTTAAACAAAAGAGAACACTGACAAAGAAAAAAAAAAGTCATGAAAGTATCAAGAGGCAGAGAAATGAGATAGCAGTAACAGCCTCAGAGAAAGCATGCTAACATTTATTCAGATGAAATTTTCCAAAGGTACTAAGTACATTCTTTCAACCATCTGATCTGAGTAGTACTTATGCTCAAGAAGGCATTAGACTTAGCAGTATTTGACATAATATTTTTGCTTTAAAGATTTTTCTAGTGTTAAGGAAAAAAACCAACATACATTGTAAGAATTCTAAATGCCAAGTCTATCTGACACAAGAATGCATTATGCCTGTTATTTATTAGGACACTGAGGGGAAACATGGCTATGCATTGACCACAGAGAAACAGAAAACTACTTTATGTTGAAGCCATTGAAATGCTGATTAGCGGACAGTTAACTAGTCATCTTAATTTCTTTAAATGAATGATCATTTACACCAATACATGTTCAACCACGTTTTCTTGCCAAGACAAAGAACCTTGAGACCTGCTAAATTTTAAAAGTTAGAAATAACACATTTGTTCCTAACAGAAAGGTTAGCCAAGATTATGTTGACTCACCAGTCTTCCACATTTCCAGTTCTAAAACAGACATGACCATGCTTCCCTACAAGAACTTGTTCAGGAGCCCCTTTTCAACTGGGATTATATTCTGCGCACAGGAAGAATGCAGTGTCTTCGTTTATGCTTTGGATTGTTTGATGAATTATGCTATTACTAGACTGTTCCTCAGAAGTGACCTTTTGGAGAGTTCACAAGCTGATACAAAAAAACCTGCTCCCAACAATCTGTATTCTTATCCTAGCTCATACCTTATGATAGGGAACCAAAAACATACTGATTTTAACTATTGCATTTGGTCGATGACTTTTTCCTCTCCTATAACTTGTTTCTGACAGAATTTAGGAAGTTATGAAAATTCAACTTAGAACAATGTGATTTTTTGCTTAATTAATTCTTCAAGAAAAGGAGTTACTAGTTCATGCAGATCAAGTCAAGCATCCCGGCTTGCGTCAGAAATTGTGCGGCCAGCAGGACTAGGGCAGCAATCATCCCCCTGTACTCCGCGCTGGTGAGGCCGCACCTTGAGTACGGTGTTCAGTTTTGGGCCCCTCACTACAACAGAGACATTGAGGTGCTGGAGTGCATCCAGAAAAGGGCAACGAAGCTGGTGAAGGGTCTGGAGCACAAGGCTTATGAGGAGCGGCTGAGGGAACAGGGGTTGTTTAGTCTGGAGAAAAGGAGGCTGAGGGGAGACCTTATCGCTCTCTACAACTACCTGAAAGGAGATTGTAGCGAGGTGGGTACTGGTCTCTTCTATCAAGTAACAAGTGATAGGACGACAGGAAACAGCCTCAAACTGTGCCAGGGAAGGTTTAGTTTGGATATTAGGAAAAATTTCTTCACCAAAAGGGTTGTCAATCATTGGAACAGGCTGCCCAGGGAAGTGGCTGAGTCCCCATCCCCGGAGGTGTTTAAAAAACATGTAGCTGTGGTGCTTAGGAACATGGTTTAGTGGTGGACTTGGCAGTGCTAGGTTAACAGTTGGACTTGATGATCTTAAGGGTCTTTTCCAACCTAAATGATTCTATGATTCTATAATATTTACTGCAAGGTCTTTATGGTGGGTAATTATTCATCTAAATTTCAGTCAGTAAAAAAACCACCAAACAATAGCATACCTGGTAATATAATCTTTCAGGGTGAAAAATAAGGAACATGGGAAAAAAGCCTTGAAAAGTCTGTTTCATGTGTGCACATTTTTTTTTTTAAATCAGCTCCAATCTATTTTGTTTGTATCCTGAAATTCTGCACAATTAGTTGATGTTTATATATTTAAAATTTGATTATAACAAAAAGCAGGAAGGCTAGAACTCCAGAAATATTTGCTGCAAATGTTCGGTCAGAAATGCTAATCCCCATAAAAGTCAGGAACATAACAAAAGGGAAGAAGGAGTTCTCTCCAACTCCAAGCTCACAGAAACTCATTTGAAGGAGACTGCATTTGCTGTGGAAGGGAACACAACACAAGGAAAACACACACATCAGCTCCATGGAGAATGGAGCTGGCACTGCAAACTGACGACTCCAAATTCTTTTCTCCCTCCCTCTTCCCGCATCTGTTTTGGCTGGCATACAACATAAGAAATCCAACTGATGTCACCTGCCTGATGCAGCATTGCTGTAACTCACTGCTCAAGACAAAAACAAACCCAAAAAGCAGGCAGACAGCTCAGCAATTTGGGGACAGAGATACAGTTCATGCGGAATTGCTGCATGAAACAGCACAGCATAATAAACTTGCCAGTGAATGTTCTCTCCATCCATAATTGCTGCTCTGTCACCTCCTAGATTCCCAGCTCCTGCTCTTTAGTGAACAGTTATCAGGGCAGCGTGTGATGGGTCATAGAACAAATAAATCAGTAAAAAATGCTGATCATAACAGATGTAAAAACAATCAAGTATTTTGAAGTCATGTACAGGCAATGAGTCACATGCAAGCTCCCAGAGACAACGCGTGTTTTGCAAACGGTACTCACAGACTTGGGATTTCCTATAGTAAAGGCAGGCAAGGTTCTCCTGCGTAACACATTCAGAGACATACCTTTGTTGCATACCCCACAGTTAGAAAGTTTAACGGCCTTCTCTGTTTCCATGTGCTCTTAGCTTTATGATAGAGGAACTATTTAAAGTAAGATTATACTCCATACCTCCAAATAAGTAATAAATTAGATGTGTATTGTAGTAACACCCAGTTTTTAGTATTAGGAAAATATTAGGTAGGATTGATAAATTTCAAAGATACCAAGTCCTAGTGTGAGATAAAGATGCACCTATTTAATGGAAAATTAATTCTTTTTTTTTTTGGTACCTACAGATACACTCTGCGAAATTGGGCAGCTAGTTAATTGTTCCAAATTCACAGGATTTACAAGTCTATATAGGGAGAGCAACCAAATCCTCTACAGAAATCCTTCTCTACACCCTTTTAAAATTTCTCCTAAGTTAACAGAAAACTAAGTATCAAACAGCTAGCACAATGCAATGCTAATTCCCTAAGATAAAACCACCACAAAGTATACTGTGGGGATGGCAACAGTAAGACAGTTTTATTTTCAGTTCTCTCATTAAATGTAAAGCAGGTAAGGTTTGCTTTCACTTAAGATGTTTGCATTAGGGCAGATGTTGCAAGGTCAAAAAGCTATTAAAAAATGGTGACATCAGACAGAAACAAATCTATTAAACCAGTTTCCCACATCTAAATGGTTACTGTAAGGTTTTCCCATATTTGGCTGGTGTACCATTACCCACAAAGCCCACATCTACAAAGAACAAAAAATTATATTCCACTTGCTCAGTTAAGATCAGGTATTTTAATACAGTAAATTAATTGATTTTGGAAAACCCCTTTGGTTTTGGCTTTAAGCACCAAATTGTAGCTGCTTTTTTGCATTTCATACTTCATGTATTACTAAAAACTTTCAGAAATTGCTAGTATACAGCCTCACTTCAAAGAAATGGTAATTGTTTAAAAATGGAAATATAATTTATTTCATTATTAATTTTTTATGCCCAGAATTGACTCACAAAAGCATATTTAGGCCCTGGATTGCATCCAAACTGATAATTAATTATTTTTTACACTACTTCCATTGTAATTCCTAATATTTCTCATTTACTTGTTCTTTTTCAGTGCTGTACATGTGACTGCACGCAACTGACTGGAGAACAAAACCAGCAGCAATGTCAGAAACCAAAAACCTGACTATTCAATGGACATATGTTAAGGGATGAAAGCAATCACAGACTTGGCATCAGATTTGTTTTCTAAAATTCAGAATCAGAAGATTAATCTTAAAATAAAATGTCTATCTTTGAGGTTCTTATTGAACCATAACACCGTAATACAGTTCATCCTGGAATTAGGAGAAAATCTTCAACATATTTCTGAATGTAAATCAATAAAACAAGCAAATATTAAGTACATTAATATCTCACTGTCAAAGAAACAGCAGTCTACCTTTTCAAAGGTGTATCAACCCAAGTAACATCAGGAAAATGCAGGCAGATTTGCACTGCTCCTTCAAAACAGATTTTCTTCCCTGATGGTTGCTATGCAAATAGAAGCAACCTTTTACTGAGAGTACAGATTGTCCTTTCAGATGAACAACCGTCTTCAGCACATTTCCTTCATTTGGTACCATTCATTTACTGAATCTTCCCCACCGAGTATGTTCAGAGAAAGCTCAATTTACAGTTCAGAGTGGTTTTGTTTCTTTCCTTTCTTCCCCAAGAGCTTAACGATAACACTTTATCTAGAGTAGGAGACAAAGCAGACAATCTGCAGTATGTTGCCAATATATGAACAAACTAAAGTAATTTTTTACTTTGAAATATATGAGAATTTAAAATTATTCCCATGACTTAGGTTGATAATCACAGAAGTTGACAGGCATAATCCTGAGGACTGGAGGACCTGCTACCACTTTTGAAGAAGACAGAAATTTCTGCATGCTCATCTGTCAATAGAGAACAGACTGCAATATATAGTAAATTGAGACCTACAGACTTGTCACTGAGCAAATAAATTTGCAGTGTAGCTTTGCTGGCTGGCAAGCTTTCCCAGCGGCAAGCAGATAATACTGTGCTTTGAAGGCACATTGTTTCAGCAAAGCTTGTACCTGTCCCAAATTGTCCATTTCCCGTCTCTGCCTCTCTTTACCCTATCTGAAAGGACTGTTTGCTGCTATGCCTGGAATAGGACTTTGGCTGGAGTTGCTGCATTGTGATTGTAGTTTGGGATTTTGTCCCACACTCTAGCAGATATGTGTTTACACTCAGAGTAACATTTAAGTGTGGACCATACCTATGGGTGAAAATGACCTCTGAGTAGCCAGCCTGAGCAGCTTCCATTTACCTTAGAAGAGCTATTAAGCTGAAGCCTTTGGAATTACTATGGCTAAATATAAGAAAAGAGCAGTAAAAGGAAGGCCATAAGTGCAGCTTCTATCATACTGAAGTCAATGGCAGAATTCCTAACAACTTCAAGTTGGTCAAGATTTAGCTACGTACCTTCAAATCATATAAACCAGCCAAAATCTTATATTGCTGTCTGAATCTTCAAGACATGTGTGTGAAACACAAGTGAGTTGGACCTCCTAGAGGCACAGACACCTTTGCTATCTTCACTAAACATTTTAGTTTACAGTGGTTATGATCAGTTCTTTACAGGAAGCAATTCCTACCCCTGTTTTTCACCCAGCTAGTTTCTCATTTATATTTGGTAGGTTTTATCTCAGCCTGCAGTGAACAGAAGCCCGTTCCTCTGACTCACTGCACAGTGTGGCCGAGAATGAGGCACACAGCAGCGCAAAGCGCTCCTGACATCAGAAAGGCTGTTTCGCAAGTCTGGAAGTGAATCGGGAAAGCTGATAATGTCACAAGTACTGTAAACTATATAAATAAATAAAATCTTTCAGAGTTACTTTGTAGCTTGATTAGTGTGCCTTGTAGAGTATCTCTTGCAATCTTATACCTTAAAATGTCAAATTAAAAAAAAACCTTCATGTTATGTCTAGGGCTAGAAACCCATATTACGGATTACTGAATTCCAAAAAGCTGAATGTGAGTAAACACACTGCTACATAACTGCAAGCTGCATCACCAAATATACCGCAATCATTTCCCACCAAGTATAGTTCACTTGTGTTTATAATAATTCAGTGTGCTGGCAAGCACTCTCTGATAGAGTTTCTAAAAATAATGAAGTGTTAGTAATACAGCAACTACAGCAGCCTCCACTTTCAAACCTTTGGAGAGGAAGCACAAGACTGTGTGCGTTATGTTGAAGGAGATTCTGCTCAACTTTTCAACAATAAAGTTTAGTTCCACTTTCACAGAATTTGAAGCAAATAGATGTCTTGTGGTAATACGATTCTGTGAGCATAAAACCATGCTGGAAGCAGATTTCAAATAACTACATGGTTAGCATATTTATAATTTAAAGTCTTTACAACACTAAGTACTAAAAAATAAATGTATTACTGCACAAAACTTAGAGGAGTCTTTCACTATCCAAGATATGTGCAAAATGTAATGGATATAATTCTTAGCTTTGATGATAATGCTTTAAGTTTTATTTAGAAACATAAATATTTTAAATAATTGTGATTTAACATAATCCCTTAAATAACATTGTTATTCCCACATCTTGATATGCTGTGGTTTTTATTTACAGGATGTGGACCAGAAATAATTTTAAAAGCAAAAGCAGAAAAACTTTCTTTTTTTTAAATTAAGTAAACTGTTTTAAATAGTCACTTGAGGTAAAATGTATGCTGTAACTTTCTGCAGGAGAATTATCAGCCTCTAATGTCTTGTTTGAAAGGATTTTCACTGTTTGATGAATATCTTCCTTTTTAATTTTAAAATAGCTTGCTTTCAATAATAAAAACATTTAAAATACCATACTCCAGAGTTTTATGCTTGTGTGTGTGTCCAGCAATCTGTTGAATACTAAAGTTAATGCTGAATAAGTAGGCTCTTGTTGCCTTATTTATTATAAACAGTGATTATGTATTATTCTTTTCAATTAAAAAAATCCCACTCTTTACTTAGTAGGATTAAGAACATAAGATTTCAACAAGTAACTGAAAAGGCGGCCAGTCAGGTCATAGGAATTTATAGCTGAATCTCTCTTCTACTGAAGATGAAGATGATAAAAATCCTACCTTATAATGCAGTTTATATTCTCTTATTCTTTTCTAGAATACATAAAATACAGCCTGGAAATGCTAGTCACTTGGGAGTTTATTCTTTTCAAACTAGGCTGAAAGGGAAGATGAAGCTTTCTACCAAAGCCACTAAAAAACTCTGAATTTACACCACAGTATACAGTGCAGTATGTATTTTATTTGCACAACTTATCTAATCAGAAGCAATTTTTTCTTTTGACTTTCACTTGCAACACACTGTACTCCCCTTGCCCCCAATGCTTGAGGAGTCAGCATATATCAGACCTAGAAACTGGAATGGTATTTTGGTAATGATAATGCCTGGCCCTTTAAATGTAGAATTAACTTTTCCCATATATATGACACAGACCAGCATTTTGCTAGGTTTATGATATCAGAGGACTTAAAATAGAGTGAAGGTGATTTTTTTCCTTTTTATTTATTCATTCTTTTTGGAGACAGAAACCCACATGGTCATACTGCTGATTTTATTAATCTATTTTTCTACACATAATTGCTAACTTTTGGAAGCTACCAATGTCACCCTATTAGATGAAAAAAACAGATAAAAGCACCAGATTTTAGATGAATGTATGCAGTAATACATTGTACAATGAGATTTAATCTGGTAACAAAGTAAACAGGATAGATTTGGATTTAGAATAGCTTTTTTGAACCAGCACAGTCATAAAATATGCACATTCCTAAATTCTTCATTACTTGACAGCTTTTTTCAAATAGGAAAATAGCTGAATAGTACAAAGAGCAATCAAGACTCTGTATCTGGTTTATTATCTGTAATTTTCTGTGGCTAGATCTATACCAAAGCTGCTCTGGCTGGCACCTTCAGTGTTAAGACTGTGTCAGCATTTCCATTATAAATTGAGGGCCTTATAAACAGCTTTAAAGAGATCACTGTGTACTGAAACTCAGCATACAATTTTTCCAGGAGCAAATAGTTTATTACTGCTATTAAAAAAAAGTGATGTTATTTCCAGCTCTTGTGCCTGAAGGTTTATTCTGGTTTCTTTACAGAGAAATACCAAAAGATACAGCTTTCAGACAGAAAAATGCCTAACAATGAAGTCTAATAAAATTCAGAATATTTTCCCAGGGAACTTTGAGAATGTGTAGGCATAGGGTAAAGACAGTACTGCCAATTCTTGACTCTCTGAAAACTTGACAAAAAATTATATATGGATTTCTTGATTCTGCAAGCTAATTTACACTACTGGCAATGTGCTATTTGTCCTCCACTCACTTAAAAAAAAAAAACAACCCACCAAAAATCAGTCTGCTCCTTGGTACTTTCCTTCTTGTAAAACTTGGTTCTGTTCTGCACATGTTTGAACACGATAGTCTGACCCTTCCAGGACAGGAAGATATTTTAAGAACAGATGTGCAAGCTGATGGAAAGGCTAATTAAGAAGTGGACCAGGTGATTTCTGGTGGGAGTGGGGAGCAGATTACACTTGAAGGATCCCTGAACAGAAAAGGGTGAGAAAAATGGTAATCTCTAGGCAGAGTCTATTGTGGTCAGGCAGATACCTTTCTTTCAGTACAATCTACAGGTAGGTTTGTTGAGGAGAGAGGAGGGAAGAAGAACTTATTTTGTCCTTGACGGAAACCCTGAAAAGACTTGAGGGATGGAATTCATCACCTCTACCTGCAGATGTCAACAAAGTCCTAATCTGCACAGAACAGAGGCTTTCCAGATGGTCATCTCCACTCCTTGTATAGCAAGTGGAGAGACAGGAAAGCCATGGCACCATTCATTTGAGCTATTTTAAACATCTAGCTAAAGGCAATATGAATTATGTTCTAGAAATGCTTATTAAGAGTCCAGGCAGCAATCCCTGAAGTAGCACTGGAGGGGAAAGCAGCCTTTTAAAGGTGCACTTTCCACACCATTTGCCTACCAATGCCTGTGTGCAGGTGAGCTGTACCGATTCAGCTGTCCTTAAAGAGACCTAGGAAGAAATACTTGCTTCTGACATAGCTTTTGCCTGTTTTAGAAGACCTCTAAGTTTTCAAGAATATGCTCCTGCTATAATCAGGCCTAGCAAATAAACTGTTAACAATTTGACTTTTCTTGTTTTGTACCATTTAGAATACTGTACTGCACTCAGCAATTGCTTCTGAAATGGAAGATGCATAAACAGTTCAGCACGGTTCAGCCGTAAGCATCACACACTGAACACCAGAAGTGTGAATGCAGCCAATTTTAACTTTCTGCACAGGTAATGGCCGCTATGCCTGCACAGAGGGATGAATAGACAGACAGAAGGAAAGTCTCTAATGCCAAGTATGTTTTCACTCTGCACGCTAGATCTTAATGGAGTGACTGCTGGTTCTAATATACTTCATCATCCACATGAAAACAGAATAGGCAGATAAACAATTATATATAAGTTCCTTAGGAGCAGGATTTGTCCCATTTTTGTCTATTTTTCTCGGACACTTAGACTTGGTTCAGAAATTGTAAGAGAAGCAATTAAACCTCTTTTCCAATTCAAAAGCACCACCATTTCCCTTACCACCTCAAGTCCTAAGAAAGCATCTGCGTGGGGGCTAGTTAAAGATGATGAATGATGTTAAATTAAGTGTTGAACACTGTCAATGACAGGCTGGTGAATGACCACAGGAGCAGGCAAGAAGAGCAACACTGAAAGAGAAAATAAAGATCTCCCTCTGTGTATTGCATTAACTAATCTGAAACAAACTCTGGCAAAGGTTACTTGATTGGGGGGGGTGGGGTGGTAATCCCTTTTTATTTTATTTCATCTTTTAAGGTTTCCATCAGTTTTTCTTGTACTGATCAGCAATACATAAACCATTTAGTGTCTCAACACCATCTAAGGAAAGAGACTTTCAGACTTTGCCATAGTTTACACTGAAACATTGGAGGATATTTTTTTAAATTTTTTTTTTAATCAAATGGATCAGTTTATGTACAAAAGCAAAAAAACCCAGAAAATTCAGTCCAGAATTGAACTTCATACTAACCAAAATATGTCTCTTATTTTGCAAATCACACTGGTAAAAATACAGAACAATGTTATTCCTCCACTGCCCTTTTTATTTGTCATACACACTGGTACGCACTTTATAAATTAAGGCTTAGCACAGGGCAAGTACAGACAATTGCTACTTGTTCATTAGAGCTAGGTCAGGTCACGGGATGGAATTGCTAGTTAAGAAATTCTTATTTTCCAACCCACTGGATCCAAGACAGACTAGAAATTTGAAACAAATGGATAAGGAAAGCAAATACTATGGCAGAAATACAGCCTAAAGATGTGGCCAACAGGAGCCCCTTAACAAATTCATCATCTCTTCAAAGGATTGCAAACAATGAAATTTATTTCACTTCGTTTTGCTTCTTGCAATGAAGGCTTAGCTACGTAACAGTGATTCAGATGTTTCTTCCTTGAATATCACTGTGCACAGAAAACTCTCACCAGTTAAGAGAAGAGTAATCCACAAGGCTGAGAGTAGTAACTCACAAGGCAATGATATATAGAAATATAAAGATAGCATAGTAGCACTAAAGCATACTTGCTATTGAAAACTATGTAACTTGTGAGATTGTCTACAGAATAAATATTCAAGCTAAAAAAAAAAAAAAAAAAAAGCACGTTGGCCATCCTTACCTAGTCTTTATTTTTTATTTAAACGTATTACATTTTTCCAATGTGTAAAATTAAATAAAACTATTTCCCTCATTTGATTTCTGCCCCCCAGCCTTAAAAAAAACCAACAAAACCAAACTAACAAACAAAAAACAACACACCAAAAAAACAAAGCACAACTATCCCAGGACTTCCATATCATTGACTATGAATATCTTGGAGAATGGTGTGTCAAGAGCTTTTGACCAACAACAGGATAACAGTAAACACCAATCTATAAGGCAAGTTAATTGGGATTTTTCCCTTTGATAATATATAATATAGAATGTCATGATCACATCCCTTCTCTGACAAATTGCTGTCAATATATACAGCTGATGGCTCAGCTATATATACTTTTCTGCATGCAGAATTTGTATGCATTTCTGAACAGAAGTTCCTATATATCTGATATTAATTCACCATCCAACTAAGGTAGAAATATTGTAGTAGGGTTTCACTGTGTAAGGAAGGTCTATAGAAATGTTGAATTCTTTAGATACACATTTCTAATCCTAGATAGAGCAGAAATGTGCATCTTTTATATACATGACATAACATTAGATACTATTTTAGTAACACTGTTGAACTAGAAAATTTTCACCAGCAGTTCCTCTAAATCAATCAGCAATCTCATTGACCTGCTTTCTCTTAGGTCAAACCCACAAATAAATAATCCCCGATATGATTAAACAGATTCGACTCATAGCTCTTCTAGTGGGATGTAAAAGAGGATGGTTCAAGGTTTTAAACTTGTCTAGTAGTAGCAGTTTTCTGAGTGGATTACTATCTATTCTTTGCAAAGTTTTGCCCTCACAGAAATCTATTGCAAATCACAGGAAGTCACTAAGGTAAGAAGGGGTTACTAGCAACCTTTTTACAGTGAAGAGGTATCACTGAAACTAAGAAAAATGGCAAGCAGAATGAAAGAACCAAGAGGAACATTCATCCCTTCTAGAAAAAAGTCAAAATCCATTGTGCTGTATGTCATAATATAATAATGCATTAAAACACATTATTATGATTCTGAATAAGAATGAAGATTTTTCCCCATTTGTACTGTAGTCGTAATTGTCAGTTACTAATTACTAATTTTGTAGAAGGATTCCAGCAGACAACTCTGCCTTTCCCCTACACAGTTTTATTAAGAGTAGTTAGCTCTGCTCTAGGTGATAAAAATTATTCCTGATCAAACACAAAGCTCACCACTGACGCATCTGAAGTCCACTGCCTCAGTGACAGGCAGAGGTCTCCCATGAAAGCATTTCCATTAAAACAATGGAACTGGTATCCCTTTCCCCCCAAAATTCAGGGTATCAACAGAAGCATGAAGTTTTGAATGAACTACGACAAAGGGCAGAGTAAGGCAGGGAAGTGGATGTTACAGCCTCTGGGAGAGGCAGCAGCAGAGGAACAGCAGTTCTAGTTCCTCAATTCCATTGATTTCCACATTCTTCAGATGAATTTTTTAACCGCTTCCCATAGACTCCATACAAAAGCTATCACGTGCATTGCACATGTTCACTCCAACCCTGCTTCCACTTTCACATAAACGCAATTTTGTCAAAGACAGTGTCTCAGCTAGAGTTTAGGCAATCAGTCGCTGGTTTGCCACATGGCACCAGCCTGAATGAGGCACATGTCTTAGGTGCCCACATTCAAGTCTTCCGAGCACTGTGCAACATGGAATTTTGGCCCTTCATGAATGCCAAACTGCGTTTATCCTAGCTTGGTCTTTTTGGTTTACATGCCCCAATCCCAGCTGACATCTTAGGAGCATAGGTAGATTCTCTGTACTTTCACAACAATATTTATTCTAAAATTATTTCTAAGGAAAAGAAAATAAAAGCTGAGTTGTGAGAAACGCAGACTTGCAGGGTTGAGAGTTGCCATTTCTGTTTGTTAACTAAATATAATTCAATACTACTACTACAACAACATTTTGTTAGGGCCCTTTGTATTTTTATAATGACAAAGATGCCTTTGTCAGGTCTCTAAAACAGTTGTCCAATACATGAGATTTTTGAAGCGTTTCCCACAAATACAGCTATGCACTCACAGACCCCAAATTACAAACAATGTGAGTATTTGTTATATGCCACAGTATATATACACACTTAGTAGGAGCCTACTGCATTACATATAAAATATCATAGTAGTCAAAAGAATTTTTAACAAGGCTTCCAAATAAAATTTTTCACAATTGGACATAAGCTCATACTTTACTTAATATTTTATAATGACTTGTAATGAAATACATCCTGCTTGCCCAAAACTGCTTCTGTCTAAAACAGAAGATATTTGAAAGGTCATAAACACTTGGTAGCAGTAGGACTGCAGACGCCCGCTTGAATGTTTTCACTCGAGATAAATAAGGCTGTAGCAGCTGCTGCTTACAGCCCCAGGCCCATGGCCTATATCAATCAAATACACACAAACTTGTTTAAGTGGAAGAGTCTAGAATTATTTTTTTTTCTAATTTTTTTTTTTTTTTACACTAACAACTATAAAACATGGCAACTTTTCTCGTCAGCTTAATAGAACAAATATTTCAGGCACACCCTTACTTCGCATCATAGGTCCTCCAAACAAACTTCTGTGGGATAGATTAAAAATGACACCTTACTAAAGAATGTTTTATATTTCAACAAAATAAAGCAAAACTTTCACTAAAATGCTTTCATTCCCCACAATTCCTAAGGCATCTTGCCTAGCCAATCACTTCTACCACAATATTTCTGGGCTTACTACAAATATGAGAAAACACCACAAAAAAGTTTGAAGTGTCAATTCCTTATTTTTGAAACTTTTTGCACTAAAGAATGCAAGTACCATTTGGACTGAGTGCCTCTGTGACTGCCATGCTTCATGGCTGACTAAATTGATTTCACATGGTAACTAAAACTAAGAGCACATAGGAACAAATTTCACAATTCTCCTCTGGAAACACTGAAGTATGTCTTTGGTATATGAATCATCACTACACTGAAGATCAAAGAAGTGACTTTAGGGGGTAGATCCTTTAGGAAAATGAGAACTACTGCAGAGACACTGGGGCACATCTCTGCAAGTTGCACAGATCTGTAAACCTCTGATGCTTTTGTACTAGGTCTGACATACTATAGCTACTTATATAATTGGTTATGGTGGTTCCCCATGAACAGCTATTATTTGAAAGGAACAAGGGATAATAAATAGGAAAGGGAAACATACTGTACTGCATACATGAAAATCAAAAGAAGAAGAAAATCAGTGAAGTTTCTGCATTCCAAATTTACCTGCTGAAATGGTCTCAGGCTGGCAGGAAAGATACTATACACTAATTAAGAAAATTGCTACCTTATAGAGACTGAAAAGAAACCTGTACTGGCAAAGGATTTTTTTTTTTATTTTACTTTTTTTAAAATAAAAGCTTAGGGATACTTCGTCATTTTCTACTCACAATGTCTACTGAAGAGCTAAAAAGAAGGTTATACTGGAATAGCATGGAGACGATAAGCTTTTTCATAAGAAAGCTGCAGAGTCATCATACAGCCTTGCTGCAGTGAGCAGCTGTCTTTCTGTGCTACATTTCACTGAACGAAAATGCAGGAAAACAAGAACACACAAGCAATGAAGACCAAAATCTCTTATAGTGAATCTGTTTTCACAGCTGGAGACAGAGTGCTTGCTATTCTATATACAGCATCACTGAGCTTAGGAACTCAAGTGGGCAGTGTTAAATTGCACAGTAAAGCAATTTAAGCAAATGACTAATCTAAACCTTAAGTTTCATTCCTACTTTGCTCTTTTTTAAAAGTGGTTTAAAACATAAAACATCAATCCTCTCCCATTATAACAAAGAAAAACCAGAACTGTCGAGCCACTTGTACAATTGTTCGATCAGGACTTGTAGCACACAAAAACCAGGACATGTTTTTAACTTCCAGAAAAAAAAAAAAAACCACTATAAGAAAGATTCCCCCCCCCCCCCCCCCCCTTTTGGCCCCCACACA
>NW_010973302.1:4622215-4712416 GCF_000737465.1 Haliaeetus leucocephalus | reverse complement strand
CCTAAAAAAAAACCCCCCCCCCCCCCCCCCAGCTTCTTGGTACCCTAAGTCAGTGTCTTGACTGGAATTATCATAAGATTTCTACAGTCTTAGCTACTATTGCATTACAATACACATTTTAAAATTGTGTAGAGGTACACACACGTGTACATTATACTTAGAAGGTGTCAAAGTACTTATTTTTAAAAACAGAGTGCATGAAAAATTCTTCAAGCAGCAAGATCTCAACCAACTAAAGTAACGTGAACATTTAATTTGACATTTGAATGTTCTGATTTTTAAAAATCTTTCCAGCTGATGTAACACTGAATTAAGAAACATGTGTGACATTAGGATCTCAAAATATTACACTGGATGTAATCATAACTGAGAGCAAAGTTAGATTAGATTAGAAATAGAGATGATTCGTGGCTTGCTCCAGAGAAATGCAGAACATTCTAGCACTAACAATGGAAGTGCTTCAGTTGCCCCAAGTCTAGAAACCTTTATATAGCGATTCTGTATTTTACTAGCATAGCATACTCAGCATCATACTTACTGTGGTGCTGGCTGTTGTAGGACCAGGGGTGCCACGACCCTCTTTACAAACAACCTGATTTTGTTCTTCAGGACCACGGGTGACAAGAATTCTGAAGTGCTGCTGCCTCGTGTTTTGATCTGGTCTGATTTTAAACAAACATCCCTGCCCTTGAGGAATCCGCTCTACCGAATTGCTTCTAGACATTTCTGACCCGTTCCTGCCATTTCCATGCAGTTCTGAATTCAATCCATTATCTGTAGGGCTAATTTCTTCTGTTGGCTGCTGGACAGGGTAGGAAGTACTCCTTTCTAGCCGTATCCGGGGATACCTGACCAATCTGTCCCCTTTTGTTCCAGTAAAACCAAAGTTATACTCGCCTCCTGCACCTGTACCACTTGTCTGCGGTTGCTGTAACTGGAGAACAAAGAACTTTTTCCCTGAATTCGCTGACATATCTGGCATGTGTTGCAAAGACCAACGCCGGGGTTCAGGGGTGGGAGCATTATTTTGAGCCTCAGTACCAAAGGGTAGCAGAGTAACCTGAGGCACATCTGCACTTGAAGCCCGATGCTGAATCCTCACACCGCTTATGTTTAAACCTGGAGCTGCTTCATTTGCCTCACCTTCTTGGGTAGTTGATGAAGCATCCTCACTCTGATTATTAGAAGGAATAGTACAAAATATTCTATGATTACAGCAAATAGTTCCGTTAATCTGTTGCCCTAACTCTCCCGTCAGCCTGGGTGGAGAATTTTCAGGAGTCACCTCTGGACTGCTTGGAGAAGAATGGTTTTCAAGAGGGGATACATAATGCTCCCTGAAGTCTGAGAATTTACAAGGAAGCGTCTCCTCAGGAGATTCCAGGGTTGTGCACTCGTCCGCGCAGCCGTTTGCAGCTTTGCGCTGAAGAGAAATCTGCATTGACGAGCTTCTCGTTGGACGCGCATCAATACTGTTCAGCAGCTGGGGAATAAACATGGATGTACTCCTTTTTAAGGAGCCCACTTCTTGCAAATCGCCGCCACCACCATAATCTGCTCCATGTCGAGAGAAAGCATGAGGACTGTTTCTTCTTGGCAAAGTGTGGAATGCCATGAAAAAGTCATCTTCTCTCTCCCGGTCGAGGATCTCTGATTCGGGGGCTGTGTTGCTTCGCCCAGAGCCAAAATGAAACCGCAGCCGATGGGCCATGGTTTTACAGAGAGAAGAAAAGGAGAGGGAGAACAGCAACAATTCAGGCACTGCCAGAAGTTAAAAACCAAAGACATAAACTCCAAGAAAAAGTGTCCCATCTGCCAAACTGTTAGCACTGCAGCCCTGATAGCGACAGATAGCAGAAATAGCCCAAGTGGCAAGCAGCATTCCAGGCATGATTGGGTAAGAGCAATCAGCGCTCCTACACACTGTGACATAGGGTAGGATGGTGGGAGTCACGTGGCCTGGTTCCCCCTCTCCAATGTAAGCTAGTGGGGGTTTTGTTTTTTCTTTTTTTTTTTTTTAATGCCAGCAAGAGCCTGAAACAGCACCTTCACAGCTGCTCCTTTT
Source organism: Haliaeetus leucocephalus (assembly GCF_000737465.1). Classification (NCBI taxonomy): domain Eukaryota; kingdom Metazoa; phylum Chordata; class Aves; order Accipitriformes; family Accipitridae; genus Haliaeetus; species Haliaeetus leucocephalus. The sequence continues at coordinate 4,710,351 of NW_010973302.1, read as the reverse complement.
CCATCAGAGAGGAGCGGCCCCAGCGGGAGAGCTCTCACAGCTGACTAAGGCAGCGAACACACTCGGCACTGCTATAAATCTAAACCACATCATATTCACATGGCACATTTGTGTAAAGCGCGCACACAAAAATTTAACTACAACAAAAATACTTCAATTTAGTGATAAAAGTTTAAGTCAACTCCACATGCAAATGAGAAAAATTATTTCAAGCTTAACATTTTGGTGTGTGTTACAGCATTAGGCTATCATGGCAGAACATGAATAAATATAGCACGGTTATGCTTTCAGTTTTAACTGTGCTAATAACATGATTAAGCAACAAACTTCTCGCCTTTGAAAAGCCACAACTTTTACATTGTCCCTACGATCGCAATATAACCTACACTACCCTGCACAGTCCCTTTTAATAATTAAAAATTACAACAAACAAAGCAATCAAACATATGGCAAAGATTTCTCACACAGTAAAATCAGCAGAAATGTGCAAGATGACAGGAGACAAAGTTTCTTTTTCAGTTTTACCAGGCAGTAAGGACCAGGGAAAACCAGAGACGAGTGTTGCATGTCCTTTTGTACCGATTTGTCTTAAACACCGTACAGAAACTCTGCCTGCCCATTGCTGGCCAGTCTCCAGCGAGAAAGTTAGCAATATTACGACGAGTGTGATTGCCAGCACGGAATACAGTTATGCTCTCCGAGAGCCAAAAGACCTCAGAAGAAGGACAGACAGACAGGATATACCAAAACGTAAAACAAACACCCTAAATCAGCTCTATTACAACACAGAAACTCAGTGGTCTGAGGATACTCACATTTGAAGTGCACTCACAATAGCACTTGTTAGCACATACTAGAAAAGAAACTCTGTTTAGCAAGAAGTGTAGTTTCATTTCAATACACGGACATTTGCTCCCTAGGAGAACTTCAAAGCCCAAGTTTTGTCAACAGCTCTGAAAATTTGTAGGTGGAGGGTCAATACTCTAGATAGACATTTAAACCTCTGTTTGCAAGCAGCTTGTTTTCAAAAGACAGAGAATGACCAATCATGAGAGAAATGGAAGCTTAAAACGATACAACTGCCAGACAGCACAATCCCCTATTGTTTTAAGTAGACTATGAGCCAACAAGAAGAAAAACATGAATAGCTTCTACACAGCAACAGTACTGTAGATTGCCTTGTGGAAGGCACAGGTGTTGATATTATTTTATCTTATTTTTCAGATAAAACATATTATCCAAGGACACAGTGTCTCTTTGCACCAAAGATGAAGCTTGCATCATATATTCTCTATTTTGATTGGGGGATAGAAAGGAAAGGACGTACTGCAAAGACAAAGTTCTTTGAAAATTTGGGAACATGAAGAAGAAACAAAGTTCTTGCAATAAAAACCATGCAAGTATTGACTATATGTATTTCAGAGTAAAACCAAAATAACCAGTTCAATTTCTCCTCATTCTGTAAGCATAACCTCATGGAAATCTGCTACTCTAAAAACCTCCATGTACTTGTTTTGTCAACAGCTCAGAAGACCTTCCAAAAGGAATGCAATGGCTTCTAAACAACAGGTTACTGCCTTTGGAAGGAGGTTATGAGCCCAAGGGCAGACTGTCTACAGAAGTGGGACCACAGGAAGAACAAACAGAAAGAAGTACTGAAACTTACTAGAAGTAAAAGGCCAGTACTGCATACAGAAATGTGAAAATCTTAAGCCATACATCTGACATGCGTATACCAGAACTGTCATTTCTCAGCTGTCACCACGTATAGAATTTTGACCATCACACAGGGACATCCCCACGCATGCCACTGCCCTCTGCAGGACAGCATGACACCTCTCCCACCAGTTGTGCTTTGTCCTCCATGCCAGCACAAATGTACTCCAACCATCCCCCAAGACACACGCAAGCCACGCAGTAATGTCTGCACAGTCCTGAGCCCTGGCTTACATACTCTGCCTCACAGTTACAGGATTTCTGCTTCAGCGTTGTTTGCATCAGCTGGCAATGGAAGAGGGCCTTAAAGCTGGGAAGAACTGACCGACAATCTCCCTTAAGTTCAAAAGGTACAGGACAGTTTTAATAGTGCAAGTGGTCATTATGATCATTATATGTCAAGAAATATGCTCACAGTCAGCCCACTCTAAATAGACACTGTCACAGATTTACCAATTTACTTCCTCCTAAAGGAAGATACAATCATTTGACTATAAGTCCTTTTTTTCCCCAGAAGATTACAGCTTGTATGTTTTCCTTTGCTCTATATTTAATAGGAAGGCAGAGGAAGACATCTTCCATAGTGTGGTGTTTGTTTTTTTTAATAAAAGGATCTTCACAACACTGATCCTAACCTTAGCAAAGTTTAGGTTCAGTAGAGGTTGTACTGCACCCAACCAAGAAAATGTTAATACCTGAACTCATAAACAAAGAGATGGTGTTAAAATTTTCAAAAGACAAAACCCCAAAAGACGTATTCACCCAGTATGCCATTGCACTGGCATATTGTTGGTGGTGCATTTCTTTCCGCCTCTCCGGGCTGATGTACGGACTCGGGAAGGCTCGCTAGCCCTTCGCACAAGCGTGAGGAGCCGGGCAGCGAAGCGACCCTTGGCTGTGCCAGGAACTCTTCCCCAGCTGAGACAGGGAGATCTGCTGTGCGTCTCAAGGACTCCTGCTGCCCGGCGGAGGGAGGCGGGGGACGGGAGGAGAGATAGACACTTCTCACAACAACCTGCAGCCAGTTCTCTCTCCTAACGACCTTGAGACCTTGTTAGTACAGTCCTCCCCCGACAGGCTGGGAGCAGTCCCTATCTGTGTTTGGAGTTCTTCTCAGTCTCGGAGTTTCCCTTATCTGCATGTGAAATGGTACCAGCGCAGCTGGCATCCCAGCAATGTGTTGATGGCAAAAGTCCATCACCTCCCGAACCTACAAGCAGCGGTACTACGGGAGGCCCTTGGAGCTCTCCCGGACCGCAGCGGGCTGGGACCAGCATCTCCCCCTGAGCGGGACGCCTCTCGGAGCTCCCAAACTCTCCTGTTTGTTTGCGAAAATTGGAGGTCTGTCACCGAAAGCCAACACGGCTGGGGCAGATTCTCTCCACTCCTTGAGGCTCGACCCTTCGCCCCTTGAGACAAATGCCAAAGCATTTGAATTGAATATTTTCACTGAACTCAAGGGGAATTTTTAATAGTTATGCCTCTTTTTCTCTCTTTTACTCTCTTTTATTCCCTTTTACTCTCTTACGTGTTTCTCTTAGTGTCTTTATGCATGGATGTGTACTAACTTGAATAGTCTATACTAAGTTATAGCCAGTACATTATAAGATATAATATAAGTGATTACTTTCAAATTTATACTTAAATTACTGTTGTGATTTTTATTCAACTGTGAATGGATTTTAGGCTGCTACTATACTCATAATCCCTTTAGATTTAAACTGTTGACCAAGTCTGGGACTAGGAGTCGATCCAGCCGCACCTAGACTCCGACAGGAGTTTAGAAAGCAAGGGGGTCTTCTCTGAACCTTGTGACTCAACGGGAGGGTCTTCCTTACCCTCTCCACATTCCCTTTTACCCCATTATGTTTTTGGTCTCTATATACATCAGTTTAGTTTGATTCTGATTTAATTTTCCTGTGTGCATGTTATCTATGTACTAAGTAATAGAGTGAACCTTGCCATTGAATTCTGTGAAGTGGCACTTTTATACAAATTTCTATAAAATCATTTTTCTATCGCTAATACAATTGGAGGTGATTCTTTAATCGATCCAAACTTCTCTCTCATTTTTAAATTCCCCCCGCAACACATATGTAACCTAATATGTTCAGAATAAGTGTCAGTTATTGTATGTATGTCTCTGAAAACCTTATCTACTTAATCCTAACAAAAACAAGCAGCAGTAAGATGTTGGAAGACTTCTCTAGAAAAGTTACTGCATCAGACAAATTAAGTTCAAGACTAAAAACACTAACAATATGCTGGGCTTTATGAGGCAGAGAACTGAAAACATAACAGAGAGCATTATTTTGCCATTACCCTAAACATTCATATGCCCACATGTTGAGTACAAGGTACAACTTTGGTAACCACATCCCAAAAAAGGATGCAGAAGTATTGAAAGGTAAAGAAAGAGACACTAAAATGATCAGGGGGTGAAGCAGTTACTGAGTGACTAAAAAGGTTGGGACTTTATTGGTTTGCAGCAGAGAAGCCTAAGGAAGAATACAATGAGGTTTTCACGTCAAAATACTGGGTTAAGGAGGACCATTTTGGTCTGACCCAGCAGGGTACTACTATTGAATTTAGTGCTCTGAATATTAGTCCCCAAACCAGATGCTTTTTATGCTTCTAACTGCATTTCTTAGCACACTTACTTGAACAACAGACAAAAATACACCTTTAAGATTAGTGCTATATTTTCATCAGCTGTGATACACAGAGCCTTGTGATTAGTAAAACACAATGAAGACAAGCACTCACCAATCTGTTTTCATCAAACACTTCAAACAGGAGACGATGATTGGTTGGGTTTACCTATGAGAAAATTCAAATAATGTCACTTTAGGTTCATTAGCTTGACGATAACAATATAGGGGTACTAGTTCATACAGTGATTAAACCAAAGGCAAACAGAACAGGACTAACAGGTTTTATGTAAATCTTTAGTTTTACTTAAAAACTGGAGCACTAGAACACCTCGTTTCTAAACCCTACTGCAACTAGAAATAGCCCAGCAGTTAACACTAAAAGCTCTCATTTACTATGTTCAATGCAAGACAGTTACTACATTCCTCTTTCTACAGAAAGCTCCATAGAGGAAAAGCAAAGCTGCTGCATATTGCAAAGCTGCATGCAGCCATAGGGATGAGAGGAATCTGGAGAGGACATCCCTGGGCAAACCAGACTGCCTCTGTCTCATGTCACCCCCAGTATGTGCTGCAGCCAGAAAGAGCTAGGTGGCTTTGGCTGCCTCGAGCACACCAGCAAAGCTAACTTGGTCTCAGGAAAGGTGGCCTGGCCTCCGAGACAAGCTCTGTGTTTTGGGAACAAGTCCCAGGCTGGACAGACTATCAGGGCTCCCAGACTTTTTTTGTTCTACAGCTGCAAAGCTCAATGAAACTGCATGGAGCAAGAGTTTTACTCTATTTCTTTCAGAATTTCACAATCATCTGTATTTTGGACTGTCCATTGTTCACCATTTCTAGCCCATTTATGACACAAGCCTGTGGAAAACCCAACAGAAGTCTCTCCAACACTTGAAAACAGCAAATGTATCTCCATAAAATTATTTACATTGAAGTAAATTTACGCAGAAAGACTGCCAACATTTGAAAGGAAAAAACAAACAAACAAAAGAACTCTGGCAGGAAGACAAAACATCACTATTAAACAAGAAAAAAGTTCTATAGTATTTGATCGACTTGATATATTTTTTCAGAAAAACTTTGTAAGCCAGATTACTATGTCCAACTTGTTTAATTGAGAAAATTTAGAAATAATATTCCACAATAGACTGATAATTCTGTGGGGGTGGCAATGGACTTCCCCAGTTTTAAGAAAATCAGAGAACTGTGACATAGAAAAAAGGGTATGCGTAACTTTATATATCCTCATTATTATTTAGGATTTTCAAGATGTTTTAAAAGAGCTTCTATGAACAGTATCTGTAGTGTAAGCAACACAAATTGTGGCAGTTTTGTGTATTCTCTTTTCCTGGGAAAAGCAAATTATTAAAAAGGCTACCTTGAATAATATCCGTTAAAATTATAAGCACAAATAAACATAACAAGCTTGCTTAATCCTGAGTAAATATATTACACTTTAAAACACATTAATTTGTTCCTTACAGTCTATCTTACAACTCAGCATGTTTACGAGACCAGTATTCATAAAGATGGGCTTATGGAGGTGAGGTCATCCATTTCTGAATCCCATATGCAATCAGGATCATATCTGGGAGAGCTTGAAATGTCTTCAAATAGGTAAACAGTTTAAAACTTTCTTTCACTTCCCTTTCCTGTGCAATGGCCATGATAGTAATCTCTCTATATTAATTTGTCCTCTATGCTGAAGGCAAAAGCATTTGAACACTTCACCATAAAATGCTCTCTTACAAGGCTAATGACTTTCTAGGAAAATTACAGTATTAAAATTCCTCTGCATTTTTACAGGCAGGTAGCTTAAGTTACCCCATGGTAGAGCCACGTCTGTAACAAGAGGTGTGCAAACATCAACAACCACTGTGATGAAAATAGAAAACCTTAGGTCCAGTCATAATTTAGTGTGAAGACAGTTACTATGGACTCTGCATAACGTCTAAGTCCATATTTTGCCCTCTGGGTATGTTATAAAAATCAAAATATTTCATTAGATAAAGATGATTTTACATATGTATTACCAGCTGCAAAACCTAGAAAATATGGTACATGTTTAAAAAGAAAAGTTCCACTTAAACCTCAAAAACCTGTGTATTAACAGTTACATTGGTGGGAACTATCTATCTAGAAGATCCTATTAGCAAGACAGTCAATTGCTAAGACTCTATAAAACAACATTCAATATGATACCCGTTTTTAAGAATCTACAATGACATCTTTTCTCAAGCAGCTGTTTAAGATTAAATTTTAAAAACCACTGAAATTGTACCTAATCTTCTTTTGTGAAAGCTACAGCTGCACTAAAATTAAGTCATTCTTTTTTGGAAAAATACTTTCAATAACTAAATAACAAAGTTGTTACCACCCTTCTCATTTATATTATGTTGGTTTTGATAATCACTATTTTAACCCCTCCTTTACCACTTTCAAATATTTAAAATTATTTTTTCTGACAAAAATCACTCAGTTTTAGCTGTAACTTGGTTTTCATTTTAAGATTTAGAAAGATTAAAATTAAACTACAAAAAAAGAAAAAAGCATATTCTGACCTTTTTGGCAAGTAACATCAAGGCCAAGAGAAATTGCTTTTTCTGTCTTCCTTCCCTACATTTGTATTTTTTTTTTTGCCATGATAACTTAAATTTCATAGAGCTCTTGGAAATAACTGATTTGCCACTGTATTAACATTTTAAAACCACAGCAAACATGCTCTGCTAAAAACACATTTTCAAGTAAAAACAATTTTTTAGTCAGATGAATTAACTCAAAACTTACTCTAAATAAAATTTCAAATTGTGAAACAGTCCATTTCTAATTAACCTTATGCCAATTTCTGCTGATCATTCCAACAATGAGCAATTACATCAAGATAAGCATTTTTTAATGTAAACATATAAACAACAAATAAAAAATAAGCTTCTTCCCAACCTTATAAAATGCAATGTGATTAACTGTACATGTTAGTCATGATTGCAAGTAAAGGGAAACTTACTCTAAAATAAAATTCTTCATTCCATTTTGGATTCAGTGTCTGTAAAAGAAATAAACATATTTACATACTAAAATTTCTTTAGGTTTGCCATTTTGCAATCATCAAAATGTGCATGCAAGTGACAATTTTCTAGGAAAAAAAAAGGAGAAAAAAGCATGTCATAAAAAATTGAAATAAAAATATTGCCATCAAATTATTTCAAAATTCCGTACTGAATAAACTAAACATGGGAGGATATTTGAGTCAGATGATCCTAAAATAGATGTTAAGTATAAATAGGATTCTGTGAGTAAAAGGCAAATCACTGAGACCCTATAGAAGTAAAACCTGAAGACATTTCATTCTCAAGAGTCATTTAAAACCAGATTTAAAAAAAAAAAAAAAAAAAGTATTTTTTAAACACAAGGACAACTTTAGAACTACAAAAATAAGGAGTTTTATACTGTAAACTAAACAGAAAAAGAAAAAAAAGAACAAAAGGAAAGGTTATTTCCTCTGAATAGGTATGATTCTCTTCCTAACCTCCCTCAAGCCTATGGAGGATTTTAATTTTGTTTTAATAGCCTCAAAAAAACGTACAGAATAAAATATGCATACAGATTACAATCTGAAGGAAGCTCAAGCATGAAATAATAAATTGATAAAAAAAGAGAACTACAAACATTAGTAATTTGCGCAATTCAAATTTGGGTAAGCTTAAAAACAAGTATGATACATCCAATGGTTTTGTTTTCATGCCAAATCATTCCCTCATTCTCTCACATAGCAGAGATTTACCAGAAGAGCTGACAGTAAAAATTGGCTCTACACCCACCAAAATTTTGTTATAGCAGAGAAGGGAAAAAAACCCCTGTTACTTTTTAAATACTTGTATTCATCAAATGCGGCTGTTATTGGCAAGAGAGGTTCCATGTAATTTAACAAATGAAGCATGGTCTCATGCTAAACTTGAGGGCACTACTGTCCATCAATAATGCATTAATTTTGAATGCTGCTTAAGCGCAAATACAAATTTCAGGAAATATTTGATGTATTAGGTAGCACAGTTTTTGGTAAATGCCATGGTAACTGGCAGAAATTTCTTCCACCTTTACAAGTCAATTAGTAGGTCAAGTCAGAAAGTACAAACACCAGAATCCTAGCAAAAGAGAAAACCACTTGTAAAGAAAGGGTCCAGAAATAAATGCATGAATAACTTCATAAAGGATATTAGCAGGGAAACAACAACAAAAGTACTCATCAGCAAAGAGAGCTGCATCCTAAAAAGGGCAAGTGTTGTACAGATAAAGAACTGCCAAGAGTCAAGCTGAGTTAGATCTTCCACAGGATATTAGAACAAACACAAAGAAGGTTTTTTCAACCATCTAAATAAAACAAGAACATGGAAAGAAATGATGCTACTAAGCAATGAAGCTCGATGGGGAGACTAAGCATATTTAGATACAGGAAATTATGTTTAACATTACGTATGGGAAAGGCAGAATAACTAAGGGATCGATATGAAGATAGAAGCTGTCACAACTGATGTAGAAGTGAAGTCTTCATAGCTCAGTGCAGTCAAATTGAGGAAACTGGATAATCTTCATCCAGACTTTTAAAAGAATTAACACATTAAATCACAAGCCTAGTAGCAGGAATTTAAAGAATATACTAACCATCTTACAGGACTGTAAAGACAGCAAACAGCAAATACAGCTTTTTCTACTGCAGAAAGAAGAGAGCATTTCTAGCAGGCCATTCGAAACACAGCTCCAAAAGGAAACACAAGGCATTAATCAAATTTTACAGTTGGAACAACTAAAAGTGTGGAGGGAGGTAAATCAAAACAAAAAGCCTCAGAAATTCAACACAGCTAGATCATGACAGATGCATCTGAAATTTTTCTGATAACTTTATTTTTTCAGACTAAGGAAACAATGTGCATTTAATCCCTTTGGCTGTAACTAAGCACTTCATAAGGCTAGGTCCAGCTGTACAGTAGGATATGTATCAGACAACTGCACAGGTATTGTAAAAGGAGAATAAGAAAGGGGAAACTGCAGTCCTTTCTGCCTTCTTGAGGGCACTCCCGTGAGACAATGACAAACAGGAAGCTATACATTAAACTGAGGAAGACAAAAATGAGTAGAAAAATAAGAAACTAGTGAAGGGTTAGATGCTGTCATATTAAAAGAAAAGTTACAGAGGTAAAGTAGATAATTGGTGGTGTCTTTCACTCCTGAGATTGATTTTGCTCAATATTTTTTCCATTAATGATTTTAACTCAAAATCAAGATATACTAATCATGTTTGATTATTTATGAAATAAACAGAGATTGCAATTTGCATAGGAAGAACACTGCTTTGAGGGCAGAAGTCTTGAGATGAAATTTAACAACTCAGAACAGAAATTACTAACTAGAACTTTCCAATAGATGACCTATTATTATTATGGAAATGACTGAGAAAGTCCAGGCTTCAAGTGACAGTTACAAGAAACAGTGAAAAAAAGGCAGATGCAAGGAATACATCATCATCATCTCATCCTCAGCCCTCTGTTTACAGTTGGGCTGTTGTGCAAACATTGCCCTTTTTCTCTTCCTTGCTAGGGCAGCACTACAATCCATGAGTTTCTTCCTTGATACCATCAATACAATACTTTCACATCTTTATTACATTTTTTTTTCCTATTTATGGTGGTCTTCTCAGAAGTTTTCTTATTCTCCTTTCACATGGATCCAAAGCTAGTAAGTATTGCTTCAGATCAGCAGTAATGTTACAACCTTATTTCCAATCTAATGCTCTCTTTTCAGCCTCTCCTAACTTTTTGCACTATGGCCTTTACATTTCAAATGTGTGGGAGATGAATATGCTATGTCTTTAGTAAGCATGCTTTTATACCAGCAACACCTTTTCAAATAAGGACAATGTTATTCTAGTAAGAATTAAAAAATTAATTAAGGAATTAATTAAAAAAAGAATCAAATTGAATAAAACTCTGGATATGATCACCATTATTTACTAAGAAGAAAGAGGGGGAAAAAAAAAAAAATCAAGTCCTATATTCATGCCACACTTCCTATCTCCTCTCCCCCAATTTCACAGACTTGCTACAAAGGACTTCTCTCAAAAGCCAAAGGATCCTTGCACCTTCATGACCTGCCTCATGACCTCTCTGCTATCATAGTCCTGAGTTTTAGTCACAAAGTTATAGAACAGCTGAGGACCTCCAGAGGTCTCTTCCAACATCTAGATGATCTAGACTCATACTACCTCACATTGAAATTCTTCCATTTCATTGAAGTGAAAGATGAAAATCTCCCTCCCATCCTCAGGCATTTGCCAGTTAACAAATGCTACCATGCTATTTCAAGACAATAAACAAGCAGTACAAGAACTGGACTTGTCTAGTCAGTTGTTTTTCAGTAAGCCATTATTCTTCAGGAATCCTGAACCATACATTTTGCAAACAAGCTGATGAAAGCAAATGCATAGACTATTCATAGGGTGCAACTGTTCAAATGTCTCTAACTTCCACTTTCTCCCCAGATGAAATGAGTTGCCCATATCGCTGTTGATCCAAAATTACTACAGTGGTCCAAATTATTTTTTAAATAAGAAAATAAACCTTCACCTACACTCATTTTATTCTTTTCATCTACCCTTTACAATGTAAGAAAGATTTATCAGTACATTGACACAGGTGTACTGATTTAATAGTTTCTCATTAGTATTGCCGTTCCAGAGTGAGACAAAGTCAATCTCATGCTTCAGCAAGAACATGTTAGTTAAAATTTTAGCAGAATTATAATAGCCAGGTATTTTATAATAGCCTGAAAACAACCTATCAAGCCTAAGCATTTTCTGTTCATATGATTTCAAGATCAGGAGTTGATTCCATGCAGCTACGTCCCAGGAAATGGCATGACAACAAGCACACTCTCTACAAAAGCAAGATATGCATATCATAAGAAAACCTCCCACATACTTCTATGGAATTGGCGATAAATCTTGAACCTATTTAAGGAAACAAAAAAATGCCACAGTCCATGTTGTTACTGTAGCAACAAACTAGGTACTGCTCTTTGGAAAAGTTAACATTTTTCTCACAGATTTTAACGTCTAAAAAGTTTACATAAAACTAAGCTAGATGGCCTACAAAGAACATATTTAAAAGGATATAATGAATGTTAAAATGCTATTATGAAACAAGTACCAATGGTTAACCAGGAAATCTTTTAAAAATTGCTTTTACTTTCCAACATCAAACATGCCCTGATTCCTATGAAAAGTTCTGCTTGAATCTTCCATGCTTCCTGGATTTCACATCGGTTTTCTCACAACACCTAATGTTCTGATTTTAGAACAGCATCATTCTATTTTGTATTTTCAAAAATAGATTTTTCCTCACTATTCTGTTTTGCAATAATGATGCCTATTGAATCACTGTTAATTCTAAATATCTTCATAAAAATGACAACTCATTACTTCTACCTTACTTTTCATACCAGTTATGACTTCCTTCCTCTCTGCTATCACCACCAGCAAATTTAAAAAAAAAACACAAACAAAAAAACCCACAAAAAACCCCAAATTTCCTTCTAAAATCTTAGAGCCCTGACAATAACAAATATCCCCTGGTGGAATTTTTGTGTAGAATGAAATTAAGAAACCAAGTAAAATTTAATTTTGGTTCTAATTAAAAATGAAAACAATTTCAGTACATTTCCAGGCTTTTCTTACAGCCTATCTTCCGTCATTTGGCTATTTTAAATTCCCATATTAGGAAAATATTTTGAAAATGGAAATTTTGAAAGGGAACATTAAAGAATGATCATTTGTGCTAAAAGTCAAATAAATTATAATTAAAGCAGAGTTTCTCAGTTCTTTATTTCAGCTACATCTTTCATTGAAATATAACTTTGATAAAAGAAACAGTGAATGATATGAGATTTGATAAGCCAAGCTTTAGAGAATAATATGCAACATATTAGATCCTGTCAACAAGTCATGCACACTGAAGATGCATGGACTTGTTTTCTTATTTTGGTCTGAAAAAAAATAGATAAATTATTCACTTGCTATACATGTATGCAACAATTTAAGTAAGTGTTGTATTATATTATGGAACTGTGTTCCAGTATTCTTAATATTTCCAAAACAATGGAACAAGAAAGAGTATATACGTACCTTCTTAATAGTTTTTGTCTGCACAAGAGCAAGTTCTCTGTTCTCATCTGCTACATACAAGGAAAGTTTCACATACGGGTCACTGCAAAAGAAGATGCCATATTTAATGGGAATATAATTTTACAGCCAAATATAATTTCAGTATAAATTTGTCATTTAATTGGATAACAATAGCAGCTCTAAATACTTCCAGTGAAAGCATTTTTACTGAAACCTAGTAACTGTAGTAAGCTACTGAAACATTTAAAATATGTGTTTGAATACACTCAGTTAAATATTGACCATAGCATTAAAGATAATTTAACTTGCAGCTCTGTCCCACTGCTATGGGCAAGAACAACTTGCTTGCATACAACTTCTGCTCACAAGCATGCACGTGGCAGGCCATCAAAACAAGTCAAGAAAAAATTTGAGTCATGGGTTTTAGAAGAGACTCACTGTAACCACTTGAGGTTGACAGGAAAGGGAACAGGAATCATCTTGAAGAACTAGTTCTATTTTTACTGAATCATAAAACCAAGCTGCATGGTATCAGCAGTAATACCAGGATGGTCCTTCTGTCCATCTGACACCCCTGCCTAGATCCTGAGGTCTCCTACCCACACCATGGGTCTCCACCTCCCCAGCTAGTCCACTGTGGTGCTCGCTGCAAAGAGATGCTTGCACACTCATCTCACAGGCAACTCACACTTGTGGGTCCCCCCTGAATGCTGCCATGGACCCTCTCCCCATCTGGTACCCTTGCCTGGACCAAGGGCCTCCTACTCACTGGCTGGTCCAGTTTGAGGTATGCTAGTGAATGCCACATGTCCTCTCTTGACACACCAGGCCTGGGGGAGGTACAGACACTCACTCTGCCACCCAACAGCTGGCACCCAGACTGTGACCAACAGTCTAGCCACTGGCACTGAGCTCCTCACCTGCATCTTGGATAATCTTAATGAAGAAGATGCTCCCATCTTTTGCATTCCCTTCCATGCTGAATACCACACTGACCCTGCTCCAGCTTTTCACGCCCTTCTCATTACCAGGTCGCTGAGGATCAAACACTATCATAAAGGTTTGCACAAATGCTTCAGCCTCCATTCAAACCTCATTTACAAGGTCAATGAAGCAGAGTGAATATTAACTTTGTAGCTATGGGGTATTATAACTGCTACCTTGAAATCTGCATAGTATTAAGTAGAACCACCACTAGAGCTATTTTCCATTAGAGCTTATCTGCACTTAGGGAAAGTCTTGCCCAGCATACCAGAACCAGGTAGCATAGACAAATCTGGCCTCAACTCCCACTTGTCCCCGTTGACCTCGCTTCCTCTTTTCAGAAGGAGAAGGAAGTACATGTATTCCAGAGACCATACAGCTCTGTACGTCAGACACCTGTCAGATATAAAACGTGCCACTAAAGGAGGTCACTGCTTTCACCCTAACTAACTCCAGCTGCTTTCAGTAAGAAGTTTTTGCCTTTACTGAACAGACCATTGACATCTCTGCCCACTCTAAATGTGGGACAGACTGAGCCAGACTAAACTGTACCAGCAAAGTTCTCACTCCTGAATGTGAGGCGGGAATTTATCTGAATGATTAGATATTTGAGACTGTTTACTTACATGCATTCATTTACTTAAAATGAACACGTAGCTGGACAGATACTATAAACCAACATAAGTCGACACTGCTCCAAGTAAAGCTGTCTCACACCTCCCTCTACCCTGGACCCTTGTTCTGGCCTTTGTGTTGCTCCTTCTTCAGTGGCAAAACACCTCTGCACGGAGCCATGCACAGAAACAGATCAGAGGAAGGATTCAAGGCAACAGGCAGCAGGGAAAGAAGGGGTCACCTTCCAGCCCAATCAGTATCCTGGCTCGTTTCACTGTGCAAATGTGCTAACATTTTCTGTTCTGGGAAAGAGAGGATACATAGCAGAGGCGGGAAGGAGCGTCAAGGGAAAAGGCAGAGTTTTTTATTTTTTTAAGTCACAATGTCATCATAACGTTTTCTAAAGTCTACCACCTGACATACTCTGCCAACAAATTAAACATCGCAAATAAATAGAAAACAGCACTTAAGGACGTCTTTAACCTACACGAAATGCACTGCTAGCTTGGGTTTTTTGTTTTTAGCTTTTTGAATAGCAATGAGCACTTAAAAAGAAAAAAGAAAACTGTTAAATAGAACATAAGGAAGCAAGCAAAGAGGAAAAGAAAAAAGACCTGAGATTTACCACTACAGTTTCTTATCCAGAAGCTGTGACTGATGTGATTTGATGACAGCTTATAGAAAAAGTTGTTTAAGTTGCGTTTATCTGCTTTACATACTGCTAAATTCAGCATTTCATTCATAACTCTGGAAGCTGCAGCTGCCTAAACAAATCTGACAGTTGGTAATTTTCTTCTGTGCTTTGAACTCATGATCTGTCCTAAAGAGCTGTGAAACTTCATGTGAAAGCTCTAGGAGCTGAGGATCAGAGCACCAAATTCATGTAGCAACAGTGGCAGAGACAGCATCTCATTCACAGATTGTAGCTTCCAGGCTAAAGTTTCCTAAAAGAATTTAGTCATCTGAAGAATAATCACCACCCACACAACTTTTGTTCACACCATCAGAAAATAAAAGGACATGAGTATCAGATACCACAGAACAGAACACTGAATTTGTAACAGTTTTCTTCTCCACTTGGAATTAACTGTAAATAAGAAATACAATTGAAGTCTATTAGGTTGCTTCTCTCACTGCATAGTTCTAACTAACCAGCAAAAGTCTACTGGAAATCATCTAATTTTTCTTCATTAGGATGCAGTATCGTGGTAATCACACTGAGTCATGGCAAGGGCTAAAACCAGACATACATCCAAAATCATGAATCTGGGTATCTTCTGCACCCAGATAAAGCACAGATTGAAACTTATTTTCAAGCACCATACACACTAGTTCTTAGTTTAAGAGGTTATTACAGAAGCCAAATGCTTAAGGAAGCATTTCAATTAATCCTCTTGAACTACATCTTTGTTTGGAGAAAACTGTGGTTTTACATTAGTCAATTCAAAGGAAGGTCTTAGTGAACACAAGACTGTTACAGCTTACAAGTTTCAGCCAATTCCACTGGGATCAGGATTCCATCACATCTAATTTCAGTGAAGTTAATGTCTAAATTAAATTGAAATACAGTAAAAGAAATTGTTTCTAAATCAGCAGATCTTAAAAAAAAAAAAAAAAAAAAAAAGAACGGGATGATTCAGATGTCTTTCTACTGAGTATCTAGCCCTCCAGAGTTCAGGAGGACTTACTAATTTCCACAATGCTGAACTGAGGTATTTCCAAACATTTGAATACGGTTGTGACTCAGCTAATAAACCCACCAAAAGAGAAAATGCTGAGAAGCAGTAAGCAGGTGCTCCAAGGTGGCTCTGCAAAAACCAGCTCTGCCCAGCAGGGCCAGTGCCAAATTCACTGGATCCAGAGCTGGCACTTCAGCCAGGTGCCTACACCCTCCAACCTCCATAGCATCACAAGCACCTGTGCTACTCTGACAATGGGAAAACTCAGTCATTACCAGACTTCCTTTCCCACAGCTCCAGATAATAGAAGCAATCTGTACAGAGCAAGTCTCTGCATTATTTCTAATTATTATCCCGGACAAACTTGGTAAATGGCATCAAGGCAAAGTAAATATTTACTGCAATTTTTCTCTAACTATGTCTCTTTCCAAAATACTGCTAAAATTACATGTTACTTTTCCACAAAGATTTCACTTCCCTCCTACAAAACACCTGACTGATTCATACAAGAGGATTGCTAAACAAAACTTGCAAAATCTACAAAATTGTGCTTGAACAACGAAACACCTCATAGCCAGAATGCATCAGTGTTAAAGAGCATATTCTTTCTGACGAGAAGGAGCCATTAAAGAACTGCCACTGTAGAGGCAGTACTGTACGATAAATAATCACTTTTTTATGCTAGGAACACAGTCTGACACTTTAAACTTAAAGCTTCATAAGCCTGAAGACCTTATCATGAGAAGTATTGTTAAAGAAAAGGTCAAGTTTACAATAATTAATGTTGCATTTTGTTCGTTTGTTTGTTTTGGGTTTTACAGTTTCTTTGTGATATTCCTCCTATACCATGGTGCCATGCCATCTTTAAACTTTTACTGTTGATCACAAATGAAGGCTCATCCTCTTGAATTCTAGCATTACCTGCAAAACTTCTTCAGGAAATTCAGACTTCTCTGGGCAGAGATGCAGAATGAAAGAAGCAGATCCACAATTAAGAATATAACAATAGTAGCAAAACAAAAAATATAAAAGGTATCCCAGAGAACAGACAGTAAACGTCAAAGTAATAGTAGAAGCACTGAAGGAACTTTACAATGGCTAATTGCACGCTGAAGTCCCATCTAAAAGCAAGTATTCTAGATGAACATGTCATCTTTGCAATGTAAAACTGGTACTGGCATGGCAGATTTATTAGACAACAACATGAAGATCAGTAAAATTGAGGAAAATTTGCAGAAGAAGAAATATAGCATCTGATCTGTTTAAAAAAAAAATCACTGGAAAAGGTATCAGCAAATTGGAATGAAATATACATGAAGACAAGAGGAAATACCAGATTCCTGTCTAACAACAGTATTTGTAGAAGTGTTAAAGAAAGGAAATCCTGATGATCCAGATCACAGAAGACACAATAATAAATGAGACACCTGCTGAAAGTACTCAGAAAAAAACAACAAAAACAACAAACCAACTAGGTTAGAGGGAACTTTTGAGCACAGAAAGCAGACTCAAAGCAGTTTGAAGTTGTACTTGCCAGATATTTTCACCCTGAAATTTATGGATTAAAAGGAAGGGAAGCAGGGGATTAAAATGAAGTATTGTTTTCTTGACTTTTATAAGGCAGACAGATTCATTCTTGAAGAAAGCATTATAAAAAAACCACAAAACATATGGCACTCCTGGTAACCACAACTACAAGTGATGTGTGAATACTTCCATTGTGTTCTAAAAATAAGGTGAAAACAGAGCAACTCATTCCATAGTTCCTTGTGAGCGTCAGTCTCTGACTTGAATCACTGCTGATTTGCATCAGGTTTTAAAACTGAATGCTAGATAAGTTTAAGAGCATGACACTGGATGAGCAGAATTGAGCCCTTTAGTTCATGCAGATGACATCATATATCTGACACGTTTAACAGTGTTGCAATTTGCTTGGAAAACTCACTGTAGAGGTAGCTTTGAGAAAAAGTACTATCTTGGGAAGAGGGTAAAAGATTAAATTAAGAAATGTAGCAAAATAATAAAGTAGAAACCTACAGGTAGAAAACTTGATCTGTATGATTTTTTTACACCACTACCAGTGTTAAAATGCAATCTTAATGAAACTTGCAACATGAGAAACTGACAAAATCATGGACTTCGAGAAAGCTGTTAATGTAGTTAATATCCAAGTGAAAACTTACACAGCTGTTCTAGTAGAATTACTGTAATAACAGAAAATGGATATAGAAAATAAAACCTAAGTTTGGAGCCTGGGGACAGTACAGATGGCAGTTCTTTATAGCCAGTCCAGCACCTGATTTTACACTGGCCAGCTTTCAAATAGAAGGATTACAACACCAGGGACACCAACAAAGCGATATGACAGACTGACGGAGAAAGCCACACAATACAAGCAAGGTCACTGTGACCAAGAGGCTGTGCACTAAAGAGATGACCCAACTATAATGGCAGGACATAATAAACATACATTTAGAGGAACAAAGAGTAACGTCATAATACTCTCTTTATCTGTGAAGGTGTTTCTTGATGAAAGAGACGCTATTTTTATAATGAAGATTTAGCAGGGAGGGCGGTGAGGTACATAGAAGTTTCTTTTACCTGCTATAGGGCTCCTTCTTTCCAGATAGTGCTGCAGAAATTACACCAAAAAAGCCAACCTCAGGTGCATTCATAATAAAATGCAACATAATAAAAGGAGGAGGAAAAGAACAACTCCAGGTGCAGTGGAGACAGGCACAGCTACTCAGTGTGAAAGGTTATAGTTTTTAATGCTTTAAATTTCTTATACTTGACAATGTCATCACCCACTAATATCAGAAGCCAGCAGATATATTCACTATGTATTATTAGGCATTCAAAGAACTAAGCAGGATTATAAAGTCAGGTTTTTGTAATGAGAAATGAGGCCAATCACTATCATCCTAGTGACTGAAGATGAATGGGAGTTGATTTCTTGAACACCTTTCTATAATATTGCTCTTTACAAAATTCCAAAGTGATTAAAACCAGTATCCCCATCTATCCCAACATGATCAGCCTAAACCCAAAGAAAATGTCAATGCCTGCTCAGAACTTTGAAGCTGATAACAGTTCTCTGAAGAACTGGAATCCTAAGAAAATGACGTTCATAAGAAAAGTTACATTAATCATGATCACAAGTTAGTGCAAAGAGAGTTTGGCAGAGCAACAGCTATAAAAATGTCTGAGGTCTTAAGAAATACTTTTCCTGAGCTTCTGAAGTCCCTCAGACATTCAGAATTATCCATTTGCCATGGTTTTTCCAACTCTCAGTATTTGATATTTTCTTAATTCTCAAGCAACTGTAGATACAGAATTATCAGCTTTCATTTGAACCTCAGCGTGAAAAGGCAAGTTTCCAGCTCTTCTTCTTGTGGAGAACAACAGAAAGCACTGATGACCTAAAACCTCTGAAAATCTTAAAAACAAACAAACAAACAAAACAACACCAAAAAAATCCCCAAACCCAAAAGCAGATCAGCATCTTTTAAAAACCATGTTATTTCAGAGTACTGTGAAACTGTGGCCCATGAATAGTTTCCTATTTGCTCACTTGAGTCTGCAATTGCATTTGCTATATATTCTTGAAACAGCTTTGAAAGCAAGTCTCAAAACATCCTTTGCCAGTGACCCAATATATTATTTATTTTAAGCTACAAAAGAAGGCGGTGGAGAGCACAAGCATATGTGAAAGAACAATGAAATTACTAAGCTCTACTCTGCTTTATTTTTATTTTAAAAGCTAAAACTGCCTCTCCAAGTATAAAATTTAGTATCACTTCTTCTGCAAGTATGTGTATGCCAAGCTTGTCACATGAAGACAAACTTCATATTTCAAAATAGGCTTATTGTTTCAAAGGAAACAAGTCTTGCACAAGATGATAAATTTGCTTCTGTAAGAAATACAGGCGCATTCCCTTTGTGTTATCCCTTTCCCTCCTCTGTTCCACATACATGAAAGGAACTCATCAAGAGCTCATGTAATTCTGTCTAGAAAAATTCTAACACCCTCAAACATGAAGGCAGCAAAGGCTTTTTCTTGAAGCAACATCCAAATTAAATTCTTTCCATGGTCTTGAGGGGACGTCTATTTGGCTATTGGTCAATTTTCATCCAATACCTTTTCCCACCCACTCACCCCATCAAACCTACCTGCGCTCTTTAGTGCCCAGTGGTGGTGGTGGATATTAAAAAAAAATCCTTCTCGGGCCTCTTAAGGCACATGCCTCTCTCTATTCCTGAGTAATATAAAGTTGAATGTTTTAACATTCCCCAAAATTACGAACTTCAGATTTAAGTCAAGTACATTTGTAGACCTCAGGTCATCTTCTTCCCGTGGAACTGGGAAGGCTGAGCACTCTGGGTTTGTCTAGTTTGGAGAGAAGGGAGGCTGAGGAGCAACCTCATTGCTCTCTGCAGCTTCCCGAGGAGGGGATGTGGAGGGGGAGGTGCTGAGCTCTTCTCCCTGGGATCCAGGGACAGGACACCTGGGAATGGCTCAAAGCTGTGTCAGGGGAGGTTCAGACTGGACATTAGGAAACGTTTCTTTACCGAGAGGGTGGTCAAACCCCAGAACAGGCTTCCTAGAGAGGTGGTTGATGCGCCAAGCCTGTCAGTGTATACAAAGCATTTGGACAATGCCCTTAATAGTAAGTTTTAACTTTTGGTCAGCGCTGAAGGAGTCAGCCAGTTGGACTAGGTGATCATTGTAAGTCCCTTCCGAGTGGAACTATTCTATTCCACAGCTGTGACTCCTTCATGTCCAGTTCTAACAATCTATATATGCACATGACTGATCTGTTTCTGCTGCATAGTTTTGAACTCTGAGGCTTGTCAAAAGATTTGTTCACATCACTTTTTGGAAAGAAGGAAGGAAGCATCATCCTACCTATCTGCAGCCCGAAGCCAGCCTCTCTCAGCTGTTGCAGAGAGCAGTGACCGCAACCACTGCAATCCCTGGCTTTCAGCACGTCACATTTAACTGTAACTGAGGCAGACAGGACAGACAGAATTCCAGTATTTGAACTTAACCTCTGTGAAATTTGAAGGAAGGAGAATAAGCAGAATGCATTCAAAATTTCTACTGTCTTACACTATTGCACTGAAATTTGAGGAAGCTCTGCACCGTTTGCCAGTGCTTATCCACTCCTTAACTGGAACAACAAAAGCACACCAGCCTACCACTTTCCAGGCATGACAGATTAAATACAAGAGAAGTAAAATGTACAGGTAGAGGGAAAGGAACAGCAGCGCAATTAAACCTGCCAGAACTCACTTGTCAGATTTACTTTTTTTTTTTGGAATAATGTATTTATGTTACCCCAGTCTTAAAGCAGGTAATATTTATTCTCACCAGGATACTGTAAAGATTAGAAAATGCCAGCACTAGCAGAATTTATTAACATGCACAAAAAAAATCCTCCCAGTTACTCAAGACAAAGCAAACTCTAGGCTTTATTTCATGCTGAGATTTGTGCCTTACAAGCAGCACCTCCCAAACTGTAAGACACACCTGCCAGGGAAGCAAAGAGCCAAGCTAGGACGTGGCTGAAGGCCGCTGCATGTTTCTCCAGACCTGCTCTTTTAAACTGGCATGGAGATATTATCCGAAACAGCTTTCTCAAGAAAGGGCTCAATATTTCAAAACCTTTACCATATAAACTTTTCAGTGTGAACAACCATGCACATCATTTAGTACAAGCACTTAGAGATACACCTATGCTACTGTTACAAAAGTAGATGTATAAAGGTGTCTGAATTCGCTCTACTCACAGCAGCTTAGCACTTCATATGAACTAATTTACTCTGACCAGACACTCAGGTAAATTTGCAACTGTGGTTTATATGTACTATTACAGATGCACTTTTACAGTCAGTATGCCTTCAAAAACATAACTTACAAATTCAGATCAGTAAAATTCATCATCTTCAAAAATATTCATCTCAGTGAGTCTCCATATAATTATGGGAGCCCCATTAACAGCAATTAACATCAGGGATGAAGCAGATTATACCTGGCAAGAGGAAGGTCCTTGAACCTGAAAATGTTTTACAGAATCATTTAAACACACTTAGAGACAACTCTGTGTGCACATGCACTTAGTAGAGCTTAAAAAGCAATCAATAATTTTAAAAAATCTCAATGTTTTGCTTGGCGATTTTTAGATTCAAAGAGATGATGGAAACAAAGCCCAAAATACGCCTCATTAAATAAGGTTAGAATAATAATGAGATACTTCTAACAAAGTTTTATGAAGACTAGTAAAAACAATGTTGTAAGGCAGAATATCTCTTAGAATCACTATCATTTTTATCCCAATAACCATTTTCCCCAGTGAATTTCCCCAGTCCTGCCACTGTAAGAAGGGAGAAGTACAATGAAAATATACAGAAATTAACTACAAGGATGCTTCAGAGCATGTCATCTGCATTTGCTCATTGTTTTTTATTTTAGCATGAGCCTTCTGGGGTTCATCTTCTCGTCTGTACCATATAAAATCCATTATGAGTTTTTCTAAAAGAGAAATAAGATTTTGCTCTCACTGTCATACAAGTCTCATGTACTGTGACCAAAGCAAAGCATAGAGTGACTAACCGCACTAGAATAAAGGAACATCTGCTTTCAAGTAGAAAAGAAAACCTTACCTTATCCTTCACTGAAAAGCCAAACTTGCAACCCATTGTGTCTAAGCATCCTAAAACTTCACGTCTCCATACTAAATCCCAGAGCCATTTTACAGGCCTCACATTTTCCTTCTAGTTTTTTATTTTCCGAAGAAAGGCTCACACCTCATCTGGCACTACAAGAAATTTAGCAAGGCTTTATTCAAAGAGCTGCTAGAGATAATGACTCACATCACAGACATCTGCAAAGAAGTGCCTGTGGGTGAAAAAGGGAGTTATAAATTATATATCAAACTCCACCTACAGCATCTCCACCTTCCTAGGTTGTTCTTTTAAAATTCTATATTCTAATAAAGAGTAACAAGACCAGATACCTTTTGCACTTTTCCTGTACTGAAAAACTCCCAGAGCATAAAGAAAAGCTCAGTTTTCTAAACATGTCTCCAAAAAAGTACCTTTTGATCTTCTGAAAAGGATGGAAGTGTAAACACATGTTTTTTGGTTTTTTTTTTTTCATTTTCCTTTAGGCCATTTTTTGTGATTGTAAGGCAGAGGTAAATGAATGCTCTAACAGAACAGACAACCTGCATACATCAGCCCCTAGATCTGAATTCTTCTTATGCTGTTTCACACTCCTAAAATATAACAAGTTCTAAAATCCAGCAGGAAAAAAAATTCAATGACACCTGACCTCTGGACCAGAAAAGTTCAACGCAGGCAGCATCCCTACCAATGAGTACTACACACACTGGTTTCGTTCAGGAACAGGTTTATCCAGCTTGACACAAATGAACAAGAGAGGCCACAATTTTAGAAACACTTTAAACGACCTAATTGAGCACTGCTGCTAGAAGCTGGCTCACCCCACTACTTGCTCCTGTCCCTGTGCTATCCCCTTTTCTGTCAACAAACACTCACCTCACACAACAGAGATGAAACAGACGGGGAAATGAACTTGGGTTAAACTTGGGTGAAGCTTTCCTTCCTTCAGTCCAGGCTGTCATAAACCCAGACTAGGTCCTTCATCCAGTTCACCGTAAGGCCTCACAAATATTTGTGCCGGTTGGTGGAAGAGTTGGCGGAAGGTGGAATGAGCAGCTAAGGCTCAGAGGATGACAGGACTTGTCCTTGCCACACTATGGGCAGGTCTGCCGAGGTTTTCAGACAGAACTGCTTTGGTCTTGCCCTATTGTCCCAAAGAGTCCCACTGCTACTACCCCCTTTTGCGTCAGATGGGACAAGGTGAGCCATTTCACAGGACCAAACTGAAGACAACTGTTCGCTATTTTTGCCAGGTTTCCTGCTCAGCAAGAGTGGTATGAGCAAGACTCTGGCAGTAATGATTTAGCAAGTATGAATTGTCATCTCATCCTCAGAGACCTTTGGCTCACCACCGATGCTGCTAGCCCATCCACCAGCCATAGGCCACAGAAGCCCCGTGTCCTCAGCTGCTGCAGGCAGACACATGAATCCTGAGACGGAAGCAGAATGATATCCAACGAAAGTAAAAAAGCAGAAAGCAAAGGAAATGTGTAATTAGACTGTGGAATTGACTGTGGTTAGAGAATTAGCCAGGTTCAAAAGGGACCAAGTTGGTCATGTGCATAATAAGAGTAATAAGCTAATTACATCAAAAACTTTGGAATCCTCTTGCCTGAAGTCTGATGTTAATCTTTAATTACTGAGGTAAAACTGAAACTTAGAGAAGCCCATTATTTTCTTGCTAATATAGGTTGAATTAGCTGGTAGAGATCACTGTGAAGTCCAGACTTCCAACAACCTCAGATTAAAAAATCCTGAATTCAACTTAAAAGACAAGTTAACTCAGGACAGTGCCAAGTATGAGGTTTTCAGTGCAAAATAAGGAGCTGGCTATCTTTTATCTATATTCATTGATCCTTATTCTGCAATATGCCACTAGGAAAGAAAATAATACCCTCAGAGGCACAGAGAAAAGTTATTCTTCTAGCTATTTCATCCCCTTCCCATATGAAGTCTTTACCAAGAGCAAACAGGTTCACAGTCATTCCTCCTCTTTTTCAGCACCATTCAAACCCACCCCACAGTCTGGGAAACAGTATCATAGGTCAAAGAGCACCAAGAAACAAGAAAGAAGAAAACATAACACTGAAAATCACTTATTCCTGGGATGCTACTTCTACCAGTCCGATTTCAGTGCAGCACACAGCTTATGTTGGCAAGCCTCATTTATGTCCTGCAGAGAGAATATCTTTTGTTCTGTGCAGAGGGAACCAACATGAAGCTTGCTACTGAAGAAAGCCATTTTGCAAACGCCCCAAAGCACACGACATGCTAGTGGGAATGGGAGACAGTAACCAGACCAGAAAAGTAAAAGCGGTATGGATTGCCACATATCCTATGAAGTCTCAAAGTGCAAAGTGTTGTCATGTGGTTACTCCTGCACAGGCACGTTTGCTAGCTTCCTTCCTAAAAGCATCTGTAATCACAAGGCCCAGAGATTTACAGGCAGCTCAGCTACCATAATCCACATTGTTAGAACAGACCTAAGGGACAAGCAACATGCTGTGCTTGAGCTCATGTCCTGACTAGTGCTTTCCAGGACAGCCGAGATCACTATGAACATCTACCTTAAAAGCAACAGAAACTGTTAAATTCTACTGACATCCAAAAAGAGCAAGGTCTGATAGTCTCTCTTACATAAATATCTGCATCTGCCTTTGCAAAAGTATAAATCTCATGGATTATAAAGTCACATGAAACAGGTAAATTAAGAATTCCTCCCTTAATATAATTTGTCATTAGAAATTTACATGGCAGATCCCAAATAACTCTAACTTCCACTGGGACAGCTAGAACACCGAAGTCTTTATCTCTCTGAAACCACATACACCATGCCAACTGCAACAGCAAATATCCTGCAAAAGAAGCAACTCTATTTCACATTGTGTTATCCACAGTGTTAACAAAATAAACTGAAGAAGTGTCAGTTGATGAAAGCAAACATATCACTAAAGCCAGTGATGTTATCTCTATTTCCAATAACTAAAGACTGGATCTCAGCTATTTGAGAAAAACCTCCACATACTGATTGTCTCAGAATTCAATGTAAATTTCTAACTAGAAACGTATATTTTAGCAGTACCAAATTGAAAGTGATGTCTTGCCATAACCAGCCACAGAAAGTTTGCATAGAATTGAGACAAAGGCAAAATGTAGGCAAAATAAAGCAACTAAAACACCATTCAGTAACTTCCACCCTTACCTCAGTATCTTCAGTTCTTTGGGGCTGTGTCAGGTGTATCAGAAAAGCTACTCATACCTGTTCTTTGTCATCCACATCATGCCATCACTATGGTGAGTCCTCCTGCTGTCTCATTTATGAGGACACTTCCAGCACTGATCAGCAGGCCTTAACACCAGTGAATTTACACAACAAAGAGTGCTCTCTCAGATCCTCTGTCCTTAGACTGATTGATTACTCTCCTCTTCAACCCACTCTCAGCTGACACACCAAATATATTTTCAGTTAAGAAAACAAAAAAAAGCAATTATTTTCCTTCCACAGCATGGTCCTCTGTATAGGACAGTCTCAATGAAAAGATAAACAGTGCTGAAACTGTTAATCAGACTGGACACACTATTCCTCAAGTGTTAAACAAAACACAGTGTTATTCTACAGGAGCATGGTGTAAGCTGAATCATTAGCATGTGAAAAAAGATGAAACATTTAAGACAATCAATGGAGACAAAATACTAGTAAATTCAGGATGATCAAGTGTAGCATGCCGAATACTAGGACAAATGACAGAAGAGTACAGCAAAGAATAAAGAATTACTTATTTACATTTGTCCTGGTTTTGGCTGGGATAGAGTTAATTTTCTTTCTAGTAGCTGGTACAGTGCTGTTTTGGGTTCAGTATGAGAAGAATGTTGATAACACACTGATATTTTCAGTTGTCCCTAATAATGTTTAGACTAAGTCAAGGATTTTTCAGCTTCTCATGCCCAGCTAGCAAGAAGGCTGGAGGGGCACAAGTTTGGAGGGGACACAGCCCGGACAACTGACCCGAATTGGCCAAAGGGGTATTCCATACCATGTGGCATCGTGCCCAGTATATATAAACTGGGGGGAGTTGGCCTGGGGGAGGATCACTGCTTGGGAACTAACTGGGCATCGGTTGGTGAGTGGGGAGCAACTGCATTGTGCATCACTTGTTTTGTATATTCCAATTCCTTTATTATTGTCATTTTATTATTGTTGTTATTATTGTTATTAGTTTCTTCCTTTCTGCTCTATTAAACTGCTCTTATCTCAACCCACGAGTTTTACCTTTTTCGTTCTGATTCTCTTCCCCATCCCACTAGATGGAGGGGAGCAGGGGGAGTGAGCGAGCAGCTGCATGGTGCTTAGCTGCTGGCTGGGGTTAAACCATGACAACATTGTACAACACAATAACATCTTTTAAATCTTGACTTTCAACAGCCACAGAGGACATAGATGGAAAAATAAACTAAAAATTCACAAAATAAATGACATTTCTATTATATTTAAATTTTAAGGAAAGCAGCAGAAGGAAAAGTTTCTTGCTATTTATCCCAAGTATAGAAGATAGCAAGTTCTGCACAAAAGCACTACCATTAAGAGACTTGAACCACTGACTTCTACAACAGGAGGGGAACTTGGCAACAAGGGTTAGGTTTAATGAATTAAATTCCCCAGAGATTACCGTGTCAACAGTTGAATGAAAAATACAAGTTATGCAAACACCTCATAGAAGGCAACTGGCCTCTATTGTTTCCAATGAGTAGCAGTCACTGACATCCTAGAAGTTAGGCAATGACATGCAGCCACATCCTTTGCGGGTGCTGTCCAACCCCATTCACATCAGCCACATAAACATCTAAATGGCACGTGCACTATTAAAGGCCACAAACCTTTAAAGTCATTAGGAGGCAGAAGGCCAAAACTGTTACGCAACATGAACATTATACAATCAGCCTTCCCCCCCACCCCCCGGGTCGACAGGTAAATGTCTAACTCCATTGTTTCTCCTTGAAATATCTGACTTCAATATTTTCTTTCTTACACGAAAATTGAAAAGGTTGTGATCTCCAGGGTCAGTGTGCTCTCGTAGCCACTACCCTTGGCAAGCCAGTCTTTAATGCTACTGAAGGATGTGGCAACACACCTATGTAAAAGTCTCCACCCACCAGAAAAGGAGATGTGTATCATGCACTTATCGCCCAGAAACAAAATTTCATTTATTGTTCCTAAGAAACGCCACGTTACTCTAACTGCATGAAATAAGTCTGAACTTCTATCTGTCTGAGCAGCCCCTTCCTAAGGGCTTTCTCAGAGAAACACAGGGGACGTATGCTTTTGAACAGATGTTATCCCTGACCACCCCCACGCCTTTTTTTTTTTTCTTTTTTTTCTTTTTTTTTTAAATCTCCTGGTGCAGACATGGCTACAGCTTCAAGACAGCATGCATTTGCTATCTACAAGATAGTTTCTGGGACTGCAGTTTAATTAGATTTTCCTTCTACACCTAGAGCAGACAGGAACCGTAAGTTGCCAAAAGTTCCCAGAAACCAGCATTTGTGGGTGCCACAGGAAGTCTACTTAATTAAAAAGGAATTACTACTATAACAACTGAGAGTACAACACTAAATACCACGTCAGTGAAAATAAATATAACCCAGCCCAGTAACATCTCTATTAGGATTGTCCTTTTCTCAGACCTGCCTTGCTTTCCACCGTCTCCCTGCAGCCTCAGCGGACAGCAGCTGACTCCAATTCTCTACATGAAGCTGCACATTTCCAGCACAGTGCAAGGCCTAAACTGAACACAGTAGAGGCTCCGATGGCATCTGGCACCCAGTTACTGATGCCATCAATATAAACAAGAAATTCCTTATGCAAATGAGAGACTGATTAAGTCTCCAGCTGCTCTTGCGTTGCGCCTGACAGCCACGCTGCAAGGCGTCGTGGCCAGGAGCTCTGCCAGGCGGGACGCCCCAGGCCACTGCTGCTCCTGCCACATCCAAATGCAACTGCTTCTGGCAAACCAGAGCTCCTGAGACCTTCAGTTTTAACCACAACTCTTTGCCTTTTATTACAAAAATGCATCAAAAACTATAGTAAACATGTTATTATGTTCACAAAGCAGTTTAAAAAAGGGCCAAACTGCCCGAGCAACCTTCGTGCGCAGGCACTGTGAATCTCCAAATGTACGGTCACACACACTTTTGCCTCCTGCAGCCGCAACTTCTGCACCTTTGCATGCAACATGTGCCCACGTTTTTTATTTCATCCCCCTTTATTTTATTCAGTGTTTAGCCTTGTTCTGAAGACTGAATGATTAATTTCCTCATAGACTTTTCTCAGGCTCCAATTTGCAGGGTATTGGCCTATTTCACAAGCATTAATCCTGTCCCCCCAACACCCATGGAAACCGAGGGCTGGCATTCTTTCACATTTTACAATTAGCTATCCAAGACACTGAAAAGAAAACAAAAACCCCATACAGCGCTTTTCTGTGCTGCTTCTCTGACCTTGATGTTCGCAGGGCTGTTTCTCTCATTTTTTCCCTCACACCTCTGCCTGTCCAGTGTTTTTGCCCTTTCTTAAACACGCTTTTCCAGAGGTGCCTCGGGCATCGCTGACAGGCTCAGCTGTGCCCGGCACTGAGGCGGCTGCAGAACCGGCTGGAACCAGCCGGAACCAGCCCCATCCAGCACGGGGCAGCCCCAGGCTCCCCTCACAGAGGTCCCCACAGCGCCGCTGCCAGCACCCGGACACGGACACCCAACGTGCCCACACACTTAAAATCCAGTTTTTGAAGAGCACGTAATATTCCACAGCATTTTAAGACTATACTAACGTCACTTTTGCAGGCAGATATAAGCTGTTTCTGTACTCCAAGCCATACAGATGTGAACTATAGCTTTCATCAGCTCTGACACTTTTCAGACAACATCATGAGCCGACTCATCAACTAAACTCAATAAAAACCAGTCTTCTCCCCCATTTGCCACCCAAAAAGAAGGTGGACCACTTTCTGCTGGGTTAGTGAACTATCTCAGCACAGGGCACAACAAGAACTCGGTGCAGGAGCTGGCACGGGCCGGCGGTGAGGGGACCCACGGTGAGCGGAGGGGGAGCGGGCAGAGTCTTCACTTGTTTCCAAGATGGAGAGCTGCAAGGTGGAGGCACGTTTTCACTTCTCACCACCATCTTGCTCAGAACCAGCAGATCACAGGAGGCCAGAGCAGGCCCTTCAGGTTCACCTCCTGAAGACAGCACTTACAGACACAAGGCTGTAGACATAAAAATCCATTTTCTCTCCAATCCATACCAGGATTTTAGGTACTAAGCAGTCACCCTTCCTGCAATCACATCCAAAAACACGTATAAAATTTACAGGGTTAAGTGAACTCGTGCCATTAGAGGAGCCAACAGTACCATGCCCTAGGACATTAAGAAAAGGTTTGGCTGGCAGGTCCACAGGGGTAATAACCTTCACCAGGGGGAAAAGAAGTAATGCCAGGAAAGGTAAACCTCTTCAGTTGGTATCACACTAAGGGCACACAAAATACCCATTCTCCACAGCTGCATTAGGAAGGCAGTGTGGTGGTGTATTTCTTTCCGCCTCTCCGGGCTGATGTACGGACTCGGGAAGGCTCGCTAGCCCTTCGCACAAGTGTGAGGAGCCGGGCAGTGAAGCGACCCTTGGCTGTGCCAGGAACTCTTCCCCAGCTGAGACAGGGAGATCTGCTGTGCGTCTCAAGGACTCCTGCTGCCTGGCAGAGGGAGGTGGGGGACGGGAGGAGAGATGGACACTTCTCACAACAACCTGCAGCCAGTTCTCTCTCCTAACAACCAGCAGACCCTGTTAGTACAGTCCTCCCCTGACAGGCTGGGAGCAGTCCCTATCTATGTTTTGAGTTCTTCTCAGTCTCAGAGTTTCCCTTATCTGCATGTGAAATGGTACCAGCGCAGCTGGCATCCCAGCAATGTGTTGATGGCAAAAGTCCATCACCTCCTGAACCTACAAGCAGCGGTACTACGGGAGGCCCTTGGAGCTCTCCCGGACCGCAGCGGGCTGGGACCAGCATCTCCCCCGGAGCGGGACGCCTCTCGGAGCTCCCAAACTCTCCTGTTTGTTTGCGAAAATCGGAGGTCTGTCACCGAAAGCCGACACGGCCAGGACTGATTCTCTCCGCTCCTTGAGGCTCGACCCTTCGCCCCTTGAGACAAATGCCAAAGCATTTGAATTGAATATTTTCACTGAACTCAAGGGGAATTTTTAATAGTTATGCCTCTTTTTCTCTCTTTTACTCTCTTTTATTCCCTTTTACTCTCTTACGTGTTTCTCTTAGTGTCTTTATGCATGGATGTGTACTAACTTGAATAGTCTATAGTAAGTTATAGCCAGTACATTATAAGATATAAGTTATTACTTTCAAATTTATACTTAAATTACTGTTGTGATTTTTATTCAACTGTGAATGGATTTTAGGCTGCTACTATACTCATAATCCCTTTAAGCTATAAACCGTTGCCCAAGTCTGGGACTAGGAGTCGATCCAGCCGCACCTAGACTCTAACAGGAGTTTAGAAAGCAAGGGGGTCTTCTCTGAATCTCGTGACTCAACGGGAGGGTCTTCCTTACCCTTTCCCACATTCCCTTTTACCCTATTACGTTTTTGGTCCCGATATACATCAGTTTAGTTTGATTCTGATTTAATTTTCCTGTGTGCATTTTATCCATGTACTAAGTAATAGAGCGAACCTCACCATTGAATTCTGTGAAGTGGCACTTTTATACAAATTTCTATGAAATAATTTTTCTATTGCTAATACAATTGGAGGTGATTCTTTAAGCAATTCAAACCCCTCTCTCTCATTTTTAATTCCCCCTGCGACAGGCAGTTATCAGATGAATTAAGTGAAATCCTGAATGTACAAGGCACCTTTAGTAACAGAAATACCACCTTTAGTAACAGAAACACACTTAACAGCAACATTTTGTATGCCAGAACAGGAGGAAAAAACAAATTATGCCAAGAAAATTCTTCCTTATTTTAGAGATGATAGGAAATTTGCCATGAGTCATCACCTAAGATTAAGTTCTTAGTTACAAAGATGGTTATTTGTCATAAAGATATGTTTGTTAAGATAGATTTAAGAAAAGCTTGTGTGTACAGTGTTTAATGGTTGCCTGTCAAAATTCTGCAGCTCCATCTGTAGAAGAGAAGGCAGCTGCTCTCAAATAACGGAGGCTGCTCCTGTGCTCATGTCAACGTTAGAGTATACAAGTACAGATAAAAGATATTAAATGTTACCAGAATAACATTTTTATCTTCTGACAATCTGTAAACAATAGTGCAACACTTTAATGCCATCACAGGCTTAAAAGTTATGCTTAATTTAATTATATTATTTATTGATCTATGTCTGCATCAATTTATTCACATTCATTTTCAATTAAAATAGACTATAATGTATTTATTCACAAAATAATAGTTCTAGAGCACCACTTCCATATATCTACTTCAAAGTTCTTTATAAAGGAGCCTAAAATTGCAATCCTCTTCATACTGTTTGGAAGAGTACAGACCAGAAAAGGAGAGCCAAACCTCGGTCACCCACCCAGTGTCTTTTACTTTTGCTACACAGCTGAAAATTTAGCACTACATTTCCTGACACGTATTATTGAAATACTTTCTAATTTACCTTCTATTCATAAAACAGTTCAAGAACATTATTTTATTTACTTCTCAGAACAACACCACCAGCATCTTGGTTTTCTATAGCCCAGAAAACAGTAATGCAATAGAACTGCCACTTCGTAGAAATGTAATCAACATCAAACCCAGGATAGCTTTATATTAGCTATGGTAGGGAAAAGAAAAAAGGAAACAGAGTGGATTTTTCTCATAATTTTGCCTCACCCTCTCCTTAGGTATGACTGTTATACCCAGTCACAAGGGCTATACGCAGGCACACACTTGCACACTCTTTGCGGTTCTAATAAGTCTACTAAAAAAGGGAACTGAAAGTTACGTCTGCCACCCTGTCCTTAACTCACCCGACAATGATTTCATAGCAAAGCCCTAAGAATACAGAAAGAATGACTGTTTCTTGGCAGTGTGTCCAAAATAAAGCTTCAGGCTGAGAGTGCACATCACTTTCCTCCCCCCAGTAGTGGAACAGTATTTATGGAGTAATAATACATGATTGCCTGGGGCAGGGGAACAAACCAGGCTTTAAAGCAAGATGGAGTGGCAGCTGAACAGCCACACAGGCAACAACCATGCAGGCTCACTGACATTATGGAACAGAGCATCGTTACTTGGGCTAATGGAAGTCTGGGTCCATAAACTCATTCAGAACAGCACTTTGTGGACCCAGCAAGAAGTTGTGGTCCTATCAAGCCCCTGGAGCAGTGAACCTGTTCATCAGCAGGGCTTATCTTTGCAGAAGAGGGCAGCTACGTTCACCTCCAGTATGCCTGCTGATCTGCGTACTGGCAAGCTCTACCCTCAACACCCTCTGTGGTGGGTTGACCCTGGTTGGATGCCAGGTGCCCACCAAAGCCGCTCTATCACTCCCCCTCCTCAGCTGGACGGCGGGGAGAAAATATAACAAAAGGCTCGTGGGTCAAGATAAGGACAGTTTAATAAAGTGATAGCAAAGGTTGCGCGCGCAAAAGCAAAGAAAAAACAAATGATGTTATTCTCTACTTCCCATCAGCAGGCGATGTCTAGCCGCTTCTCGGGAAGCAGGGCTTCAGTACGCGTAGTGGTTGCTCCGGAAGACAAAATGCCCCCCTTCCGTCTCCCTTAACTTAGCTTTTATAGCTGAGCTGATGTCATATGGTATGGAATATCTGTTTGGTTGGTTTAGGTCAGCTGTCCTGGTTATGTCCCCTCCCAAGATCTTGCCCTGCCCCAGCCTGCCATTGAGGGGGGGTAAAAATGTTGGAGAGACAGCCTTGATGCTGTGCCAGCACTGCTCAGCAGTAGCCAAAACACTGGTGTGCTATCAACACCTTTCTAGCTACTGATGCAGAGCACAGTGCTATGAGGGCTGCTATGGGGAGTATTAACTCCATCTCAGCCAGACCCAATACACCCTCCAATACTCCTCCTTGCCAAGAGGGCAAGCTAAGGGCTGGCTTGTGCACCCCAACACCACAGGTGCCAGCCCAGGAGTCTTCCAAGACAGAAACAGAGAAATGAGTAGTTACAGCATCCTGGTTAAATTTGCATCAAAATATTCAATTTAGAGGGCCAATCCACAATTTATTACCTCCTAAAACATGGACAGAGGTAGCTGGGTGGATGCTTTTCCTTCCCTCAGGTAGCATCAGCAGGCATGAAACAATAAATTGCATACCACTATATTCAAGCTCCTCGAGATATTATTTTTTAAATTATTTAAAAAATGGAGCTCACAAATTAGGACAGGCTGAGATGCATTTATATCCTTTTTATGCCCACAAAGCGTAACTGGAATACATGAAACTTTCTGGATAAACTCATTTTGACTGAAGTCTATCCTCTGCAAATATTAAACCTGTATCAGGATTTCCATCAGGGGAAGCGAGAAACGAAACAACTCAGTTCTTCAGTTCACTGACAATGACAAATGCATGTAGAATCTGTTGTCTTTTAATGCACATCAGAAGCACTTACAGCAATAGAAACTACACTGGCCAGCAGCAACACTGGAAAACAAAA
This sequence comes from Haliaeetus leucocephalus, assembly GCF_000737465.1. Taxonomy (NCBI): domain Eukaryota; kingdom Metazoa; phylum Chordata; class Aves; order Accipitriformes; family Accipitridae; genus Haliaeetus; species Haliaeetus leucocephalus. The sequence continues at coordinate 4,676,158 of NW_010973302.1, read as the reverse complement.
CAAAAAAAATTTTGAACAAAAACTAACCACCAAGTTATACCTGCTCCAGTTACAGAGAACTTGGAGGAGGGGGGCAGAAACACCAGTGCTAAAGCAGTTATTTTTGGAAGCGTCTGCATTCCTCTCTACTTTCTTCTCTCCACGTTTGCCTACACTGCAATGGCTCATGCTGCCCATAGCTTTCTACAGACCTCCACCTCAGCAGCTCCCATGCTCTTACTGCAGCCACAGCCTCCAGCCAAACCATTACCCCAGGGGGGCTGGCTGCCCCCCCAGTCCTGCTCTCCTGAATCCAGAGCTGGGGAGAAGGCATTTGCCCCCTCGCCACAGGCAGGGTCCTTTGAGCCCGCTGCGGAGCGGGCACAGGACAGGAACGGCTGCCTCACCAAGGGGCACCCGCATGCATGGGGACATGTGGACAAGTCAGCGTGTCACCGCAGACTGTCCTGAATTGAACATTTGAGGAAAACACCTCAATAGACCCTGGCTCCCATTAACCGGGAACAGCTCACCTTTCCACCCACAGCTATAGCTACACCAGTCACCGCACACAGCTGATGGAGGGGGTCCACAACATCAGGTACCTGTGGTCCTCCTGTCCTTCCTGTTGCAGCCAGGTGATGCACCACATCCATGAGCTACCAAGCAGCTTTAAGCATACGCTCATTTTCAGCCAAACTATCTCCCTGAACCGACACGCAGTTCTGCTCATTCTTCTGCAAGAAAGCAGATCCATGCCAACAGGGCATGGCAAGCAGGAAACAGGACCACAGCAGCTGTGACTTAAGACAGCTTAAACTGTCACGAGTTTGCACCTAATGGTGCAAGAGCCAGCCCTCTTAAACAGTGATTTTTGTCACTTTCAATTGCATCAACATGTGCTGCTCATCAGCAAGTGTTTTGAATTCCTTATCACTAGTACTGACCACTCCCCTCCTCCCCCCCCCCCGGGCTGCTCCAATTCAGTGGCAACACTGAACTGCTGCAGTAAGGGCTACGTTTTACAAGAAATGCTTCTAGCAACCACATTAGTTTTGACATGGTTATGTAGTGTCAGAATCTCCTCACATCTTATTATCAATACAAAAATAACTGTTGTGCTACCAAGATGTGCAAAATGTTCTTCCAAGTTTTCTCAGGGGCAAAAAGTACTGTTAGCAGCCCTCATATTCCCCATTTCATTGGTCTTACCTTCCATAAAACTTGGGGCATATTCTTAACCATAAATTCTTATTTATGTATTTATTTTTACCAACTAGGTGAAGATTTGGACAACTGCAAGAGGGGCAAGTAAGCAGCTGGGACGAAAGGTAAAGCTCCAGGAAAAGAATACCGCCTGGGGCAGCACAAGGGCCCTCACACCACCTTCCTTCCCATTTAAGTTTGCTGCTGCCCTAGCTGTCCCCTCCTGGGCATCCAGGCCAGGACTGCCTGTGCCAGCAGGCACCAGCATGGCTCAAAACAACTGCCCTAGGCTCCCTCACACCTGCCACAGTCTGCCCATGGCTCTGAGCACCCGGATTAGTCTCTGACAATTCATGACAAGTTACCACACATTGTCACTCAAGGAGACACTCAAACCTCAAAATTGGTTTTGTTTTTCACTTACATAAATTATTGTTTCAATTGTAATTTCTGCAAAAGCAAAAAAAATCGCTGTGGTGTCTTTAAATGTGCAAAAACTCCATGTACTGGACAAATACAGAACAGAAAGATGGTCCATGACCTTAAGAGGTAATGACCCAAGCATAAGATGAGATACAACAGAAACAGATGGGTGAATACAAGGAACCAACAAACAGCACCAGACAGCATGATGGGATATATATTGGCACTGGTCCCTTTGGCTGTTAGCTGGGCATTTGCAAGCTTCACCACCAAAACAGAGTTTTATCATGACCAACACAGTTGAAGGACAGTAAGCAAAACTTGTTTAAAAATTTAATGGATTATTGAGAGTGCCAGAGCTCACAAAGCAATCACTGACAGTAGCTAACAACCTCAGACAATTGAGAGCAATAGTTTCAAAGAAAGTAGGGTGACATGGTCAAAGCAGCAAGTTAGGGAAATTGGTCATTCTGCAACAAATGAATCAATGTATACCAACCCAAGCAAGAAAAACAGGATGTGGAAGTAACTGAGATGTGTGATGGTGAGAGGCAAAGGAGGGCTCCAACTTATTAATTTATGCTGAAGAAATTTGCAAACTTCACAGACCGGACATGCAGTCACAACTGATGCAGGCATGCAACACAGGCAGTGATGCTGCTGTGAACAGAGAAATGCGAAGCAGTACAGGGCTCAAGTCCAAGGGAGAGATCAAAACTTTTAGATAGTTTGAGTTGAAGCCTAGACATCCATGAGAGATCCAAACCAAAATCATGGCATCTATGTTGGACAAGAGAGGCATGACCCACACCAACATTTAGACTCACATGTTATCAGCACAGACATGGCCAGATTTGTAGCTGCAGATGGGAAAATGAGTATGGGAAAAGCCCAGGAAACTGACATGCCCAGAAACAGATTCTTCTGTTTCACCAGCTGGTAGGAATATACTGAATTCATAGCTCTGTATGCAAAAAATAAGCTATTCAGCAGCAATACCACTTCCTAGCCATAACCCCAGTCTTGTGGCCTGCTCACTGCCTTCCTGTGAAACTTCATCCAGCTCTCTGTTTCTTAGAGCCTCCTTCATACCTCAGGGAAATGGACAGAAGACTACCTTGGAAAAGGGCGGGATGGGAAATAAATAAAGGGCGGGATGGGAAATAAAAAGTCAGAGAGCCCTCAGCTGGTCATTCATGCTTCAGAGCAAAATGCCCAGAAAGGTCAGTTAGCAGGATCAAGGAGAGCAGCGTGGAAGGAGGGAATCCCCAACCATCCCGCTGTCAGAAAGGTCTAATCATACCTCTGTATGAGCAGTGTTAGCATCCCATTTGGTGTCAAGAGCTGTAGATCCTTCACATTCACACAGCATTTCACCTTACTAGCTCTGTTCGCTATGTTCTGAATCGTGCAGGGAGAGGTACCAAGCACCTTAAGGATACATGTGCTGTTATCAACAACAGTTGACTTCAGTAAGCTGCAGTGTTTAATGGAAAGGCTTAAGCAAAGCTTAAAAGTTAATGATTGAGCAGCAACTTTATTTTGCAACATAAGATGCAAGGCTTTCCCTCACAAGATGCTTTAGTATTTTCTTCTTTTAAAGCAGTAATTTCTGCCTTCCTTTCACTCAGCCCCACAGAGTAGCATATGATTATGAGACAAGTGGTTTTTTTAAAAAACGAAATGCCTGCCTTCATATCATTTCTTTAATAAAAATTGGGTTTACTCCTTCTTCAAAACCCAGGAAATTTTTCCTTTTTGAAAGGAAAAAGAAGTACTGAATTCCAATAGGTTATTCTGAATTTACAGGAGTGAAGTTTCACTGGCAGTTCAGTGAAAAGCTGACAGAGCAGTAAAACATGTTAAACTCATTTGGGAGATCTGCAGAAGTTTTAAGAGAAAAAGACACTAACATAACACAAGCACTAATTCTCATTCAACAAAGACTGAAAACAGACTAAGAGAAGAGCCATTTGAAATCTAAAGTGCCAGACATCCTTAAATGTATATGCACAATCCCAGCCCTGAAAATTTAGGACAGAAAGAAATACTTGAAATACTTCACACAAAAGAGAAACTCCACAAAGGAAAGCTTCTCCAAGCCTGTCAGACAGCTGTTTTAGCATCGTACTTGCAAACAAGGGGTAAGCCAGCTGGACTTTTGTAATGAAATACCCACCTATGGCTGTTGTATGCTTTCCATAACTACAAGATGACAACATAGTTATAAGGCTCACACTGTTGGGCAGAGTAGCAATGAGAAGAAACGATACAATTACACTGGGACTGTTGATTAGTTCAAATGAAGTAGAAATAAACACACAATGCATCCTGGGAAATTGTCAGATATGGACCATCTTTCAACTATAAGATATGAGACCTTCCTCAGTTTAGGAGGAAAAATTAATATATATAAAAAGTAGAAGCTGCTGATCATTTCAATCCATTCTGCTTAGGCATTTAATGTGATCAGTAGAAGAGGAAGAAAAGACAGAAGTCTGCCTCAAATATTTAAGACCAAAAGGTTTTCCTTAGAAGATTTTGTCCACATGCCCCTTTTTCTTTTAAGGAGATCAGATGCAAGTGAACTAGCAGATCATAGTAGATAGCAGGCCAAGTGGAGAAAATCTGAGTGGCTGAATACAGTCACTTCCTTTTTCAAACAATAAGAAACATTTTAAATTTTTCTATCTGTACACAAACTTTTCTACTGAGCAATTATCTGATGAAAATTATTTTTCACTATGACATTATAAACTTCAGGAATTATTACTAAGTCCTCTTACTCATTAGCAAGACCACATACTCGAATAAGCAGCATTTCTCCATTTATAGGTACTGAAACACATACCCTGTGCATCCTGAAGAACATGATACGTATAAATGGAGAAAACCCTGCTGATTTTTGAAAAGCAGGAAAGCCTAATTCCCTCGAAAGCCATCCGAGTACCAGTGTGTGGTAAAATCTGAGGAAATTCTCTGGTGCCCTCTGCTGCCAGCTACGAAAAATGAACTAGACCTGACCTAGCTGGTTCCTCACATGCAGCCTGCTTGGGGAGTCTCTGCAGATCCACCCTGCGGGAAGCCTCCCTGCATAAAATTGAAGACACTGCACCAATTTAATGAATATACTGATACACCTTATGCCCACTCTTGGCAGCTTAATACTGCTTCATTTCACTCACCAGTTTGAGGCAAAAACAACATTAAGGTTTCATAAACAGAAATATCTATTATCCAATGTATTTCTTGTGAGCAGGCTTTAACCTCTTCAGGTAACATCCCCCTCTACTAACCACTAGTCATACATTTCGGACAAGTCTTTGTTTTGCTGTCCCTTCAAGTGCTTTCTTGAAGTAGAGCCCGAAACATTTTCTGTGACCGTAGTCTGAGATTACGTGCCTAGAGCTCCTGGCTCGCTCTGCCATCACCCGCTGCTCCTCTGACCAGATCATGGGTCGCTGTCCCCTTCTGTTACACCAGTGAGACCAGGGTGTAAACCCAGTCACCCTAAGAACAGCTACAGCTAAAGTGACAGAGTAAGGTCAAACTACAGCGCAGGGATGAAATGAGCCGCTGGAGCAGACAGACAGGAACTCTGGCTTTTTATTGCTTGCAAATATACACAGACTGCAGTGTCTTTACCTTTCTTCAACACCACCATTGATGATGTCTTGAGGAAAACGGCTAAACAGTGAAGGGTCTTCCCTCAGGACTACCTGCTATCACAATTACTTGAGCATACATCTTGCAAATCTCTCGGGAAAAGCTTAAGACAAGAAAGTACAAGGGGACTTACCAAACAGTAGGAGTGAGAAGGAAGCAGACAGCTCTGGCTCTCACAGTTACTGAGGTTATATTATATATTGCAAGTACTGAGGATGTACTACCACTGACAACTTCTACTTTCAGAAAACAACCACCTCTTCCTACATTTGGTCCATTTCTTCTCCTCTCCAGGCAGGCATGCGCACCAGCTTTAGACGCAACACTGAATGAGTTCATTTCAACATTGGCTCAAGGCTGCTCTGATTGCCTTGTAGTTATTATTCAAGCACACCAATTTAATAGGTAAAGCACAAGCTGCATGTGGTAGCTGAAGTAGTGCACGTGCTATCTTGTCAAAGATATTGCTTTCTTCAGGACATCCTCATCATCTAATATTTTATATTTTACTGTCAACCTCTAATTTTTTAAATTTTTTTTTTTTACTCCTTTGCCTTCCAAAGTACAGCTTGGTTTAGATTTAATGAAGCTCTCGATTGGTTTCTTTCCCTTCCCCCTGCTCTGTAAGTAACTTGTTAACTTCTACTATACTAGAAAAATTTTCCATTTTTTCCATTGCAAATTGAGCTGTCATTTAGAATGTATTGCTAGCAAACTCACCCCCTCCAATGCAGTACTGTAACAGCCATGTGTTCAATCATTCATCATTTAAAAAAAAAAAAAAAAAAAGACAGTGGTGATAGGAACTGATCGTGGTTTCATCCCAACACCTACTAGAGCACTCAATTCAAGTTCACAAGAATAAAAGGTCTTATTTGATTCTTATTTTTCCTGAAGTACCATAACACATCAAGATTTTCTAGTGAAATTCAACTTGGATTGCCCAATGCTCTCTCAAAACATAGTAAGTGCATGGCAAATGAGAAAATTAAATAGCTACGGCATGCACAAAGCAGAGGTAGACAGTGAGCATTACTGCTCTCTGGGTAAGACTAAAACACTTCCACTGGTCAACAGCATTGCACTCAAGAAGTGGAAGGTTTGTATTGCTTTGAATACTTCATTTCTCAAAGCCTTAAACCAGCAGAAAAATGGTTTTCTATACTTCCCCCCCCACACCCCCAACTAGAAAAAGGAAAAAGAAACACAGTATGAACTCTATCCTACTTGAGCAACTGCCATCTAGTCAAGTGGCTTTGTTGAATTTGGTCATTTGAGAGGTTTGCAATGCAGAACTCTCTAGTTTTGCTCCACCTCCAGGAACTCCCTGAGACAGGCTATATGCAGTATTTTCACTCTGCAATAGATGTCATTTTGCGCTACGGAAACATTTCTCCAAAAACTACTTCTATGAATCTAGCTAATGTAACATTTTACCGGGTAAGGTTTTTGACTAATGGCTGATATCAAAATCCATTTTGTTAGGCCACGACAAAAAATAATTTAAGAATATGAGTTTTGTCTATTTTTACATACGTAAATAATTTTAAAGAAAACAGAAGTTATGGATAAAACCCCTTCTTTGTTGAGCTATGCATTAAACAGCCAGCAGAGTGAGCGTTCCTGCTTGCTCAGATAGCACTGGTGAAGCACTGAAGAGGCAGTTCATTATGAATCAGTTGCTTTTTAAAAATTGTTTCATTAATTTTTGAGAGCAACTCACTTCAATTAGTCTGCCTCCACTTGACAAAGGAGATATCAGTATGAGAAAGAGAACAGGCTGTTTTTAAAACCCAGTTCCAAGGTAGCACACTCACTAAGGGGAATAGTTCCAGGGGTATAGCTGTCACCAGAATACTTCCATTAGTTAAAACAACATATACCATAACTCATATTGGACTAGAAACAGCAATATTAGACTTAAAAGAATAGCTAAAAGGTAAACATCTATCTTTGTCATGTGCAAGGCCTATTCACAGTCACACGTGCTCTCCTTCCATTGCCAATCCACAGTAACAGAATACATATGAAATAAAGAATTCAGCCACATTTCAAGTAGCCTTGCTCTCAACAGGGGTGCACATATGATTTAAAATACCACCAGAAGCCTGGAGCCTGCATGACATAGCACTAATGCCACTACTGCTAAATCACTGATCTTAGACACAGGAAACGAGGACAGAAAAAAGGCCTGCATCTTGGCTGCACCTTTCAAGCTGCAGGCTTTTCAGAAAAGAGCAGGTAAAAGCAATAAACCAGAGGCAACCCATAATAAGCTATCACATCATTAGAGGTGTAACTTCCCATTAATGAAAAAGATCCATAATTTTAACTGAAAAGCACTTCACCTTTTTCAACTTCCAGACACCACAATTTCCACTCACTTCATGACTTAGAAGGCAAAAGTAGCAACTAAGAAATTCCATCAGATATACCCCTTCACAGTATACACAAAATCCTTTCTTTCATTCCAAAACTGGTAGTTGAATAAGAACATCCACACCATAGCATCTTATTTCACGCAATCAATAATAACCAAAAGACATTTTCTTCTCATTTATACATAAGCATTCACCTTTATTACTTGTGAGTGCATTTGTGTGTATATGCAGGAACTGTATTTATAAGGAGTGTCACCACTGTGCCAAAAAACTCAATAGCCAGCCCAGTACTATCTTCAGAAGTGTTGTATTTTACTTATTTAGATTTTTTTTTAAGGGGGAAAAAAACCAATCAAAAACTCAGGCCCACACTGGACATACCTTCAGGGAAAGATACAAACTTGTCCACTGAGGCAGACCATGCTCAGCAAACAGAACAAGTCACTAGAGAAGTAATTCTACTTAGATATTCAGGAGAGGAAATTTCATTTTATATTCCAAGGTTCTCTAGGCAGTGGATGCATTTGCATGCAGTGACTTGCACAGTGCAGCCGCAGCCATGATGATACTCATAGCATCATTCCTAATATGCAAATAAAAAACAAAATAGTAATAAATAATAATAATTGTTCAGTATGTTGCTGATTAATTACATTATAATTTGCATTATTAATTACATAGAAGGACACAAATACTAGCTGAATTCATTAAGACATTACATCTAAGAAGTTGAGGGGGAATTAAAAGGAAATAATGTAAAATAATAATGTATATATTATAATATAGTATATGTCAGGTGGTAAATATACATGCCAATACACTAGACAGCTACAAGATTGTAATGAAATTCATCACGTTTAACCATCACCTCGGGTTGCTCATAGCTACTATTTCATTCCACATTCCAGTATGCTTTGTGTCACTGTAATCATAATTCTATAAATTTCTGAACTCTTATATATCATTAGTTACTATCAAAATGATTTCATAAGCCAAAAAGAACTTCAAAAAAGCAAAATCAAAAGCACTGAGTTTTCTTTATTGTTTCAGTCTTCAGAAGAAAAACACTAGTTTCTCCAGTGCTCTGCACTGGTAAGAGACTTTCCTTGGATTTAATCAGGCAAGAAATGGCTTTCAGACTCTGCAAGCCTACAGGCAGTGTTTTATAATGGTAAAGTTGATTAAAAACGGTAAGGAAAACCCTCAGAGGTGCAAACACAATGCATGCCTTGTAGTTAAATTTTTCATAGTTAGTTACATGGTAACTTACTATTCCGCCCCAGCCTTTAAGCCCTGCATGACCCTACCATGAAGAGGCACATCAGCTCCTGGGGCCCTTGACTTTGCAACTCTAACATGTTTTCAAATGACTTTAACTCATTCTACTATCTAAAATATTTAGCAGCCACTTGACCTTTCTCCCAAAAAGGATATTACAAAGATGAGGAATTTGACCTCAACAACTTGATTTAATTTCTGAAAAGAGACAAGAAAACATGTATTTGTCCATAATCCAGAAGCCCCAGCTAGGAACAACATGCGGCAATCCTAATGTTTCATAGCATATGGGATGCCACGAGTGTGTTAAAATCCTCAGACAGTGCTGTTGCATCTTTGGGTGCTGACGACTTCTTTTCTGTGACAGCAGCAAACACACAATGCAACCCCGTAAGTCAGCCCTGTCCAAATCTACACCGGGATGAATCACAAGGCATTTTCCTCCTGTCTCGAATGTTCATTTTTCACAGCAAGGCCTATGAATATGCACGCTTCCAAAGACGGAGCCACTCACTGTGAGGAGCCGCCTCAGAGCTTTGCCCCTGTGCCCCCCTCCTGCCGCCCTTGCTGACACACACCCGCAGCCCCAGCAGCATTTCCCGGCCGTCCTGGCACCTTCCGTGCAGGAGGGACAGCTGCCCCACGAGATGCTGCAGCGCAGGGCTGGGCTGGGCTGCTGCTCCAGCGGCATGTCCCCTGGGCAGGGGGTGAGGGACCACCTCCCGTGCAGCCTGGCAGACAGCGCTGGCACCCAGGGAAATCCAGCCCTGACCCCGCCGCCTGCCCGGGGTGGCCGCCATCTCTTGCCCATCTTTCCGCAGGGCTGGGAGGCTCCGGAAGGTCAGTCGGGTAGTCACCTCCCAAGGGCGGGAACGGGAGTTTTGGGGCAGGCGGTCTCCAGCTATCGCAGGTAAGAACGGGAATGAGGGAAGCAGGAAGATTTAAGAGGAGACCAGCTGCTGTGAGAGACCTCTTCCATCCCAAGTACGGTGAGGACGTTCAGGAGTGGAAGCACAGAACTCTGCTGTTCCTTCGTCCCCCAGCCGCGCTGCTGGGTGCACCAAGGGGTGTTCTGCACCCACCAAGAAGATCCTCCACACGGCCCACTTGGCTATTTCATCCTTTGCCGCATCTGCTGACCACGGTCTCGGTTACCACGCGCTGCCCAGCAGCCAGCACCCGCTGCCCTTACAGATTCAAATGATCTACTTTCACATCAGATATTATTAGCCTGTGGCTGTGTGCTAAAAGTGACACCATAACAAAAATCAACTTGGAAGAGACTTGTGATCTCATGGAAATTATTTATGGGAGAGGGAAACAACGGAGTGTCAGGGTCCACATCCACACCAAGAGAAGAAAACACACACAGACAGGATTAGTTATCCCTATTATTTAGGGATCCTGAATATACGCTACATAATAAAAAACTATGCATACAGGTCCAATGCCTGCAAATTTTCCTTATCCTCTTTCTTAGGTCAAACATTACATGTTTCTCCTCCACCACCCCAAATGAGAATTTAATCACCTACTCCATACTGAACCTAACAGAACTGTTAATGGGATAGTTATTACACAATGCACGCTCAACAGACACTATCTGTAGCAACTTAAATCATACTTAAGATTCAAGCAGCATGAAATGTTAATATCTCAGCAAGGTATGCAAGGCCCCTAAAACAAACAGAAAGATTAAATTGGCACCTTAGCCAAAAAAAAGAAAACTTTCTGAAAGCTTGCCAACACAGCAATACAAGCATTTCACTGAGTTCATAACGTATGATGCCATTAGTCTCAACTTTTACTAAAGAACTGTTTAAAACAAAGTTAAAAACTTAAGTTGGGAATATGTTTTTAACTCTCCGGTTTTATGGAAATCCTACTGACCTGAGACCAATTTACTTAAATATTTAAGGGCCACATCAATAGAACTCAGTTCAAATTTCACTTAAGTTTTGATATTATGCATTTTGAAAGATAAAAGGTATTTTTACAATTTATCAATTTCTAAGCAAGTTTTAGGAGTTCTTTTGAACACAACATCTTAAATATTTACAAAAGTTCTATGAGAAGTATGGCCAAAGGAGATACTACAATGCCAGGGATTCAGCTGTAAAGTTTCCAATGTATTCTTTAACAAATCAAATGAACACTAAAAAGGTTCCCACTTCTTTCAGATTACTTCTGTGAATTTGCCACAGCACTTCAATATTTATATAAAGTTCCTCTTAATGAGCAGATTCAATATTCCAACCACTAGTTTTGTTTTGTTCAAAAGAAGTGGTAAAATTTAATGCTCTGGAAATAATGCAGAAACAAAATCCAGCCAATTAAATATAACAAGTAACCCAAAAATCTGTAATTTTATGAAAAGGCCAAATTAAACAAGATCTAGAAAAAGCAAAGTTAGCACATAAATATGGCAATTCTAGGGTTAGCATTTGCAATAGAAATCTTGTATTCCCTGTGCCTTAGTCCCATCTCTTCTCTAGAATTTGCTCCTCCTCTCTTTTATTTTGGTACTGCAGCATCTCAATGCCAACTGCAGGAGTCTATGAGGTAGATGCTAATGTTGTGAGCAAGCAGTAGTACTCCTATAGTGCGACCCAGTGACACTATTAATAGTACTACCTCGGATCTCATCAGCAAGCACTATGTGTCCAACCACATCTACATATGAGCTGCTTCTTTTGTTGCTGATGGTCAGCATCAGAAGCTGTTCTTCAAAATAGCAAATTTGGGGAAAGAAAATAAAAAAGCTTTGTCTTACCATATTCTGCACACAGCTACCAAAGGAACGTTTGTTGCAAATTTCACAAAAGAAATTAAAGTTTATTAAACTTTTAATTGCTGCTTTCATGTAGTTTCAAGCTAGATATGCAAGCTAATGAACAATTTGTAAGCATCATTAAAGAAATACAGGAAAATGCACAAGGGAGGCTCATTTATACATTAAAAATCAGTAATTTCAATAAAAGCTAAACTGGATACCCCTCATTTCAAACTGATAAAAAACTTTTAAGTAGATTGGAACATTTGCAGTAAAGAATTTCCTCACAGTTAGGCTTGAGATCATGAAACCTGAATTAACTGGGGGCGGGGGGAGGAATCAATGCTTTTCAGTTCATTTTGGCTTCAGAATCAGCTTCTCCCCCAATTGCTACCTGATTTGATTCTTTAAGTCATTGCACAGCAAGCCTAGGCTTGGAAAAAAGCTATTCCTACGCCTGTGACTAATTCTTTCAAAACAAAAGACTTGAGAACATACCAAGTGACTGTATCTGTTTCTTTCCATTAAACCGTTTAAAACCAGTTTTCTTGTTTGACAATTATTATTTTTGGCCAAAGACTAGTGCAAACTATGGTCTGTTTGCCTCATCTTTTGATACACAGATGAACAGGGAAGCAATCATATGAAGACTGCCTTATGCACTCCAGAAACCTCTCTTTTTCCTCTCAGGTCCACAGTTTAAAACTCAAGGTGGTTCAAGGCTCAACTGGAATAAAAACCTGGACCTGCTATAGCCTAACAGAAAACCACTAGGTCAGCACAGTTCACTCTGAATTCTTTTCAACATTAGTACTTACTGCTAGCCTTCTCGTGGCATTGGCTGAACAGGAGAAAATACTTTTATTGCCTCTCTCTCTAAAAGGCACCATCCTTAGGAACTGCAACAGTGGCACCTGGATACGTCCAAGACCAAGACAATTCACAGTCTGGCTACCAAGTTAGACTTCAACGTCTGGCACCTGAGAGACTGGTACTGAAAGCCAGCAGGGAAAGTAGAGCTTCCTCAAAATAAGACAGAGGGTACTGCTGGCTTTTGGTCTTTCTTGTATTATGTGGGGCATGTGGGGAAATAGCTGGGAGTCATTTTAAGTATTGCCAAATACTGCCAAAGTCTGAGCTGCTCCTCACAAGCTTGCAGAGCTAAGGCAGACAGTGAACTCGGGAATGGCTTCCTGTGGCAGGAGAGGGCACGAACAGCCACTACTGTGATTAATGGCTTTCTTGCCAACACACAGTCCATAATTTGCATCGGTTGTAATCAAGTAATAGGATCTCTCATCACGTTTATGAACAAACAACTATAAAGCATCCTTGCTCTGCTAAGTTTATTCTGTTTAAATGCATAAAATAGTCAACGCAGAACACCTACCTGGCTCCAAAGATGTCTTTTTTTGCCAGATCAATGCCAGAAACCACCTTTACCCTGAGGATACGAGACTCCTCCTGTTAATAAAAAAGAAAACAGGTTTAATGTTTATTCTGTAATTCATTTTGAAGATCAACAGTCTGCAAGAGGTTAAGCTGTGAATGAACTCTCAGCCTTTAGATAGCAGGAGTCTTTCCTGCTAGGTAGGATTTTGAGAAGAAAAACCTCTGGGAAGGACATATACACTTTATCCGCTAAAGGACAGCCCAAATCCAAATATGAAGAGCATCCAATGCCAGTCAGAGCTGTAATAAAAGCAGAGTAAGAGTAGATAACAGTAATAATATCATAGTAATAATAATATAACAATAATAGTAATAAAAGTAGAAGACAATTTGCTGAACAGGGCCATTTCAAATCCTAAATTATCCATACTCCACAGAAATTCATTCTGCTTTGAGTCTAAAGCTGTCTCTTCAAACACAAGGGAAAATATTTGTAACATTTGTGTCCAATAATGCTAATACCTCTTGGTCAGAGATGTCTACGGTTTACAAAAAAAGTGAAGATTAAAAATAAATCCTTAAAATTACGTTTTTTTAAACCTGTCTCACCACCTTGGTATATACAGAGCTCAAAAACAACTTTCAGTGACACATGGCAATTCCTGAAGATACACATTACTAGGAGGACATCAACCTGATGCTCATTTTTACGTTAAGCTACTGAGGAACATCAGTATAAATGGTATTTTTTTACTGTATTTTTTTTTCACCCTGTTTGACCAGTTTATTTTTGCTACACAAAGAGGCCACTGAAATTAAATCTGGAAGGGATCCTACAGAAACAGGTTCTGCAGCCACCCCTATCAGTTATACCTTTTTCTCCTCTGATAAGCCTTCCAGTACTGCAAGATACAAGATTCAATTACAGTAATTTGAGACTCCATTCCTTGAAGCTTGTTCAGCAAACAGTAACATTTTCCTACAGGTTTATCCTGGCACGACCATACTACACCTAGTCTATTTGTTTTAGATAGCTAAAAGCAAGACACAGATTTGTTAGCTGTCTGAGATTTTTGAGATTATCAGGAAGGTTAGAAACACCCCAGAAGCAAAGCCGTACCTGTCCAGTCTAATACCATTCCTCTGGAAGGAGTCAGAAACAGATTACTGCAGAGAAAGAAAAACAAAAGTCTCATTGAACCTGTCTGCAGGGTGAGTTCCATCCTGACACACGTCCTGCTGTAGTAACTGTGCTGCATTAAAACAAAAGCTCGAGGATTTAAATCCTTTCTGAAAATTTGTTTGTTGGTATTCTTTCCAGCAGCACTTAACACTGTCCAAAGTAGTTTCTAATTAAGAAAACAGGATTTCTTCCCAAAAAAGCCTAAAGCTTACCAGAGAAGTGAACAAAATAGTATGCGAAACAGAACAATTCAATGGACTTATGTTAGTGGACACTGAACTTTTTTTTTTCTTATGTTAACATTTTTCAATCTGTTCATGTCAATACAACATGCCTGGTCTTCTAGAGCAGTTTTAATAGACAAAAGGCAATGAACTTGCAAATTGTGATCCAAGAAAATTCCTTCATTAAGAGAAGACGGCATAGAAAAAAAGAAGTCAGAAATGCGGACTATTCTGACTTTACTGAAGGATAAGAAGTTGTAATACTAAGTAGAGGGGGACGGAAAGAGGGATTTCTGACTGTTACTATATTATCAATGCTACTCAGATTTCTTCCCACAAAGTCCAACATCAACTTTGCTAGAGTGGCATCTTATTTCTGCACTAAAATCACCTCTGCTTATTAACTGAATTAAAACAACATACTTAAAAAAAAATCACAGAGCAGGAGGAAGTCCAACTACTGGAAGATCCCTAGTTCAGGTTCTGCAAGACACAAAAGATGATGCTCCCGACTATCTAAATAGATACTCAAAACCATAAACTATGACCAGTTCAAGTAGACCAGAAGATATGACCCTGTTCCATCCCTGCATGCAGGCCCTTAGCCTCTGCTAAATATTCCATTTTACCAAGCAGAAACAGTGCTTTTGCACATGTTTGTTCAAATTTTCGTATGCATAAGATATATGCATTATTTGAAAAAATAATTTAAAACCACCTCAGTTAGTAACAACCTCAACTTTTTTCCTTCAGTCAGTAAGATACTTACTTTGATAACATCTATTGTATACAAGGAGCAAGGTGAATTTTGGATGATGGAAAATCCTTCTGCAGAACATGACACTTTATATATAGTACTCTGAACCATAGGAGTAGCCATTCAGACAGCTTGTCTTTAAAATAATTCCCTTGTAATGCACCAAACTTTTCTTATCTGTATCATTTTGTCTGAATGCATTCACAAAAGCAGCATAACAACACAGGTGCATTCATGTACACACATATGCATAAAAAGCATAATAAAAAAAATATTCCAGCTCATGTGACTACACAAAACCGCAAATTATATAGATGCAGGGTTCCCAAATTAAGCTTGCTCAAGCATCACCATGGGCCCCAGGCTGTGCACTGGCTGACACCTCAGATTTGATATCCCCTTCCTTAGCTGGGAATGCTGCCGGGGGGAAACAGCAAGACTGAAGGGCAGAAAAAAAAAAATTAAAAAAATAAGCATTTCATATTCTTATGCTTGCTCCTTGTGTCCCAATTTCTTCAGTTATCTCCAAGTATGCTGTGACTAGGTAAAGAAAAGAGTTAAATTTTCACAGCAATAGAGAGGTAATCTCACCTCATTGTCCACCAAAAAAAAAACAGATAAAGGATTGCTTGGCTAGGCACAGGAGAGACTTGAAACAGAGCATCAATTACCTGACACAGGTTTCTACCCACCCTTCTCTGAAAAGACTGTACAAGTAAAGAAAATTAGGATTTTGGTTGTTTTTTCTTGTAAACCCAGGGCACAACGATAGAGAGTAGCCAAGACAAGATCACTAAACATGGAAAAATTCTGAATGAGAAGACCCAGGATCCAAACCCCAAATAAAGTGATCCCTTCACAGCTTTGAGCCTGAGCTAATCTTTAGTAAGTAGCACTTGTGCTTGTTGAGATTAAGGACATGTTTACACATACATTTCTTTCATCGGAAAGTGCCAACTTAAACAGCTCTCCCCTCCATTTTATTCCATTCCCACCAAGGTCTTTCTGAACCTAGGTCAACACCTTAAGCTAGCGGAGCCCACAAACAACATGCCAACAAAACTGAAGGGGGGGAAGAAACAGACAGCCAGAGATGAAGGGTAGATGGAGGCATCTGCTTAAAAGCCAGCACTGCTATACAAAGATATATGTGGCACTAAAACGAGAAATTCGAGGCTTCAGTCTACAACACTCATTAATATTCAGCTGAGCTTAGAAAACGCTGACTTGCTTTTTATTTTTACTCCAAATACCTACATTTCCAGGATGGGGAAATCCTTATGTACAAGCATGGAGAACATCTTCACTGAGTTTTTGTGTCACCTGGACACACCCTCCAGATTAAATAATATTAAAAAAAAAAAGCCAAAGACTTAACTATCACTCCAGAATTAGCTAACTATAAACCAAGACTACTTGCCAGTAAAGCTAACACCTCTTGTAAGCCTTGGGCTTATTGCTCATGCTCTGCACTGGGTGATTGATGCCTCTGGAAAGTGTAAAACCCAAGTCAGTCATCCAGCACAGCCAAGTCCAGTGCCACCTATAAGTAGCTACGTGTACACTCACCAGCACCCAGTCTGATATATCCTGCAAAGACTGAGCTGACTGTATTTAGTAGGCAGGAAAACCCCAGACACAAGCAGAGAGTGGGATAAGGAAACAAATTTGGAGGATTAAGGAGAAGTGATATGTTGCGGAGCTATGGTTCTTGTTGGGATCCCATGCATGGGAGACAGGGTCTGCAGCGAGGCTGAAGGATACATGGAGGGACATACAGTTGGAGTCCTGATTTGTAAAATGAGTAAACGAACAAGACCACGTAGAGCAGGTTAATAAGGCTGATCAGAGAAGAGACATTGAGAAGCACAGCTCTGTGGGGACTTGGATCAGGGAACTAGACATACAAACCACAGGAGCAAAGCTCCCTAGGGAGGGATACACACACACACTTTTACACTCGCTCAGTGCGCTCACCGGAGCCTGACCAAACCGGCCATCAGAAGTGGGAAAGGAGGGCCTCCTTCAACACCACCACAGCTGAACCACCGTACATACTCTTCCTCAAGCATCAGATACAAAGTGGAAAGGGATGCTGGATAGGTCCCTGACCAGAGCAAGATGATTTTTTTGTTGGACTTAAAGGCACTCGCTTAATTAGCCTGTGCATGTCTTAAAAATTAAACAGATGCCACAAGACAACTGCAATGATGAGTTCTTTACAGATAAATAGCTTTAGGTACCACATGAACTGACATGCTGCTGAGCAGAAAGACAACCTTAAACTGTCTAGACAACAACCTGATACACACAAATCCAGTAGAGCACAATTTATTGGCAGTTAAATATCTTGACTGAAAGACTTTCATGAGTAATCAAACATCTAACTGATTCTCACAGAGCAGTTTTCCCAACACAAATAAACTCGAATTTTCTGGCAACTGTATCTAACATCCCTTTAAGTCAGTAAAAAGTGAAAAGAGACAATTGCTTACCACCCACCAAGGTGGTCAGGCTCAGGGACACAATCTTGGGATACTCCCTCCCTGCGGGTGCACCCAAGAAGCTGGCACCTACCTCACTTGCTCAACACCCCACCCCATCTTTCCACTAGCAGCCAAATTTTCCTTCTTGCAACATCACAGGGATCAAGAGGCAGGAACATACAAGTAGGACACGATAAAGGGAAGACAAGGTTAGGAAAGCTGAGACCATCTGACAGAAACACTGTTCTTACCAGAGGACTTCAGCTATTTAGGAGCCAGTTGCTGCTCGAGTTGCCATTCCCAGCACACTCTAAGGAAAAGGCAGCAGTCCACAAGAGCGCTCTAGAAACAGTTCATGGTCTGCAGTCCCCACTGGCCCACCCTAACCTACCCAAAATGAGTTAATACTTGGTCTTCCAAGGTCACTGCTCAACGCTGCATGTTTTCACAGCTTCGCTTCATGTCAACAGGAAGCAACCACTACACTGGTTGCATGGTCATAGCATTTCCAACAGCATCTGCACTAAAATGCAAAAGGGAATATGGGAATACTTGAAATCAACAAGATCTGTTTTCCTCTCCCCACTTCCCCTGTACTATGGATGGGAGCTTTTGACCTGGATTCCTTCCTCTTCATTTTATATTTAGTAATCACAGAGAACTGGTGCTTAGATGATTTAAATGCTATGACACTGACATCGGTTAATAGCAGCAACTTATCTGCTGCATCCATCTTTAAATCACTTTTCGTAATGTTGTCAAGTGGATATATAAAAGGCACTCTTCTGGTTCTACTCAGAGCTGAAAATATCTATCAAAGAGAAATACTCAGCTGGTGGTAAGATTAAACTGTATCCACCTTCTCTGCAATTCCTGCATGTCTGAAACAACTAGTATTAGCCACTGACAAATGGCAAACTAGACGAGATGGACATCTACCTCCACAATTTCTGTATTCCACTGAACACTGTTCATTTTGAAAAGCATATATTCTAAGCTTCTTTTTGAAATGCACTGTTTGAAAAAGAAGTTAAGCTCACCCCACAGAGGAATTTTTCTAACATTTTAAAACCTTGCCTGTAGCACAGTAAGCCTGGAAGGGTCTCCTTAAAATGCCAGGTGCTGCCACTCCCTAGTCCTTTCAAGATCTGCACTTGAGCAACATAGCGGCTCCTGCTTCCAGAGGACAGGGCGTGCTCCTCCGCAGCAGTGACACCAGCTCCAGCACAGCCTGAGATCGGACACCGAAAACACATTCCTTCCTCGATGGGTTTTTTCAACTACAATGCAGAACATGTCTCTGAATTTAAAACTGTGTTGTTCAGAGTACTTTGATTAAAAACTTTTGCAATGCTGCTGCTAGAAATCCAAATCTGTACATGCACATCGGGATGGCCATTGTTGGCTGGCTGTTAGCAGTTAAGCAGTAAAATGCTTACATTTATGAAGCCTCACTTGTCAAAGTTATTTATATCTATATTCTTTCTGATCTCACCCCTCTAACCTTAGCCTACCTCACCCACTGCAGCAGGGGTGCCATAAAGCACTTGGTTAGGCATTAATGTCGAGTTCCACCGCTAATCACATTCATACTTACTTCTGCTTTGTCCAATGATTAACATGAAGTTTATGTATTCTTGCCTCCCTGAAAAATGTCAGAGGTTACATAGTTTTCTTCTTTGCTGAAGGATAACCTTTATACAGATTCTGTTTTCTCATCTGTAATTCACATTGCCATTTTAGAAGACTTAGCTGATTTATGTGAAACCAAGCTACGAAACCGAAAGCAAATCATGCAGCAAAAACCAGATTTCACCAACAATGAACAAAGCCTGTTTCACCTCAGAAAACAGATAAGGGAATACAGATGCATTTACAGATTTAGGAGACTTCTGTACATATATTTATGTGTACGATTCACACTTTTTAGTTCATTTTTAAATGAACAACACATTCACTTTCTCCAGGTGCTCTGAAAAGCAAAGTCATTTCTAATACCTATTAAACCATTCACATAAAGAAAACTTATTAAAAAGTCCTCCTGCCCTTGGATTAATAAAATACCCTGGAGCTGGGAAGTTTAGGGAAGAGTTATGGCAACAACAGGGAAAGAACGTGGGCAAAACAGCACCCCGAGCGGTGTGCTTCTTCCCCACTGGTGAGGACGTAACACCACCCCTCAGCTTTGCCCCTCCAAAGAATAATCCAGGAGAGGTAGCTTAGTCCACACCAGCTAAACCAAAACAGATGTGCTGTAAAAACCAACCTGAACACGTTTTGGAATACGCGTCTGTATGTTCTAAATACACGTAAAAAGAAAGCCACAGCAATCCACACTCCAGTGGAAGAAGTAAAGATGTAGACGTCAACTTCCTATAGGACAGAAAATCCCATGATACATTTAGAGTACGCATTAAGAGAACAGCACTGAAATAACAATCAATACGGGTATAAAATTAGAAGGTTGGCTTTTTTAAATGAACTGACAAGTGCGAAAGGCACGACATTTGGATCAATGCAAACCAATATTTGGACAGATGCCACGCAGACCAGAGAAGATCAAACATTTAACAAGTTCTTCCACAACTACCTCATAAAAGGTATATAAGCCCACCTGTAAGTCAAATCCCTCAAAGATGGACAAATTTCCTTTTGCACTTTCCGAGTCGCACAAAACCCCAGCCAGCCTTCATTGCACCTGCGTCGGGGACACCAGAACCAGGCTGTCGCCCGAGCGGCTGGAGCGCACGCCCAGACGTCACGCCACGGTCTTCACACCGGCACCAAAAGCCGACCTTACCAAGCAGTGCCCGGCCGCTTCGGCACGAGACCCCCACGTCCACAGCGGGCCGCGTCTCCGGCAGCGCGCCGCGAGGCACCGCCGCCGCTCAGAGGGGCCCGGGCAGCCTCAGCCGGCCAACGCGGAAGTTTTGCTGACAGAGGCAATAAATGTCCATCACCAAGGCGACAGGGTGAAAGGACAGCAATCTAGGATTTCACCTGAAGAAAGCTGAACCGCGGCGGGGGAGTGTTGGTTTGGTTTTGTTTTGGTTTTTTTTTTTCTTCTCTCCGTGTAGAGACATTTTTGATTTCAAACCAAGATAGGCGTCGGTGAGGTAAATTTCCACTGACGGGAAGGAGAGAAACCAGATCACACTGGAAAGTTACCTGCACGCAGAGACTGTGAATGCGATTGTATCCACTGAGCACCTCATCTCTACTTCTATTATACCTGAAAGTTTGCAAAATGTAACAAAATAGAAAAGACAACAAATCTTTAACTCAATGTTTTGGTCGCAAAACACATCAGAACAGAAAAGACAACAAATCTTTAACCCAATGTTTTCACTGCTGGCACTTTTGTTTCCCTGAATGAAAAGACACACACGGAGCCCCTGCTGTGCTGGACGTAATAAAAACATACAGTCACCCAAACAAACTGCTCTTTAATTCTCCCCATTATTGCAAGAAATCAGCTAGGATTTGCAGTTTCAAAACAAAACAGAATATTTGTCATCTACTTAAAAAAAGGGCAAAAGTGTTTTCTATAGCAAGCCTAACAACGTTCAGCTATTCCTACGTCTTTTAGCAACTGAAAACACAGAAGACAAGTTAGGCTGCGCAAGAGTCATGCTGATTCTTACTTTGATTTGTTGGTGGATTAAACCAACCCACGCTACGGCTGAGTAAAAAAAAACGTACCCCGGGAAGCTATTCCACATCAACATCTTACGCAGAATATTACCAAGTCAGATTATCCTCTGTTCTGACATACAGCCACCTACCTAGCATCAAACAACGCGAGGGCAACCCAAGAGGGAGAACCGGAGCAGGATGCCCTATCCGGCGGCCTGCCACCATCACCCCTGGGGCGAAGCCGGCTGCCCGCGCACCGAGCAAGCCGAGGAAAACTCACGCTCCTGCGCTGCCAAGGCTCGGGAAGCAAGAGAGGCCGCCTGGCCTGAGCCATTCCTGCCTCGACAGCGCTCGGGTGAGGTGAGATGAAGCGCTCGCCCCTCTCCGGCTGCTGCCCAACCCCTCCGACCTCCGCCCCGGAACGCCCCTGGCCCTGCCAGCCGGCAGCCGCAGGCTCCTGCCCGGCAAACCCCAGCACCGAACACCACGGCCCAGAAACGCTCTGCTTTCAAATCAAAACCTCTGCAGACATTTAAAGCACAAACAACAAAACAACACAAAAGCAACCACGGTTTGGAAGAAAGGCCATGAGCCAAGCAAGGCAGTCAGTCAACATATGTAATACCGCTACCCTCATTATCTCCCAACAGCACTGGCAGTGGGAGCAGGCAGAAGCTGGTCTTCTTTCTGGAGACACGGGGAGAGGCATCCAAAGTGAACAGCTCAACCTCTGGGGACATCATAGTGATTTTCTGAAGGCCATAGCAACAGTATGGGATAAGTCTCAGTATAATTCTTGCAATATCTTAATAATCTTGAAATTTGTCAGTGGCAATTTTGCAAACAGTCTTTGATAAAATCTCGGTTCTGCAATGAAAACAAGAACATGCACTAAGGATATGAACCACATCTCCATTCTCTGCGAAGGTCAGCACAGGAAAAGAAACTTAGAATAAAGGTCACTAGGTTACATCCACCTACTTATCGGGCTCAAGCAGGGAAATTAAAACTTCGTTTCAGGTAGCTTCACCACAAACAACCTTGGAACCCAGCTCAGATCTTCCTCCCTTCAAGTGTTGATCACATTCCCCCTCATGAAGTCCAAGACTAAAACAAATTGTGCCTTTTATTCCCTGCAGAATTCTCAACCCTCACTGCATGATGCAACATATTTAAAAAAAAAAACCAACCAAACATTATTTTGTCTAAAGCAGATCTCAAAATCAGAGCAACTGAACCTAGGAGCTTTTGGAGGAAAGAATGCCATGAAATTTGGATCACAAAGACCCTCCTGGCTACCCAAAGTCAGCCGGCTCACAGAGCACTAGCACTCCCAGTCCTCCGGAGCACGTCTCCAGGCTGAGGTGAGGACTTCCCGCACAGCACGGCAGCAAAACCCCACAGAAACCCAAGTTCTGAGGAAACCAGAACTCCGCTGCTGAGCAAAACCTGACTTCTCATCTTCACACAACGATGCCCTGAGCTGAGGGGGACCAGCTCTTTTTAACGCTAGAACAAGCATGTATTCGTCAGCTCCCTGTGCTGGAGCTGCAGGAGAAGGTGGCAGCAGCTTTGGGAGCACGCTCTTTTTCTGCGGGCAAGTCTGAAGGGCTGGCAGAAAAGATGAGAGGTTTAAGTTCACAGGATGGTCGTCTGAAGCCAAGTTCCTCAAGTGTAGCCACAGGCCATGTCAGGCTACATTTAAAAGGCTCTGATTATCCCACAATGCTAGAAAATTTACTGAATTATGTTTTACTGAATATTTTACCAATGCACACCAGAACCATCACATCAGCAGATTAAGCAAACACCAGTAAGCATTAAAAGAACTGCCGAGTTTGGAGAACTGTGGGAATCTTAATCTCATACAACAGAAAAATATTAAATGTTTGAGAATAATGATTCAAGTCCTACTTCCAGGACTTCGGACCTCTAGGAAGAGGCACCATATTCATGTCTCCCTTGGCTTGACTGACACAGCTGGGGAGAAAAACCACCAGGCAAAATTTCAGGAAGGCACAAGTTTGTCTTAGAGGGACAGTACCACAATGCTGCTCTTGCACATGGACAAAACAGCACATAAAACTGAAGTGAGCAAGTTAAAAACACACACATCAGGAGTAGCATATGGAGATCAAAGGTACGCACATATGAGTGACAGGGTTAGGAACCAGGACTCAAAACTCCCAGTCCAACATTGAAAGCACGCTATTAAGAAACAGGCTCAAATCACAGCACTGACCTGATGAAAATCTGCTTACAAGATTTTTTTTACTGCACATTTAAAAAATAAAAAAGTGTTCCAGGTGAATCGCAATCTACTTTTATAAAAATCAGTTGAACTCCATGCAGCTAGATATACCTGAGCAATTTTAGCAAGCATGTTGAACCAGGTCACCTGTGGTCTTTAGAAATACCTAATAGTATGCAAGAGAACTTTAAATTAATGGACTTGCTGTACTGCACAAGACTTCACTCTCCCTATTTAACATTTAGACCTATTATATATCACTCACTAAAGGAACTCATCTAACCAACACGTTGCTTTCTGCACAACTTAATTCATTAAACTCTCCAGAAGTGTGCACAGATGTCTTCTAGATCCAGCTGTGCCAGTAAAGAAAAAAAATTCTTATCCAACAGCTTTCTTCCTGGTTATTAACACTGCCAGAGGTAACCATCTCCCCCCTCCAGCTGACAGCAGAGACCATGACAACCAAAATAAAGTCAGGTTAGTTTCATTAAACTCGCTCCCTTGGACAGCTTCAAGCTCATGAGCACTCAGAGCGGTGGCTGGGGAGAAGACATGACCTCTACTAAACGGGCTGCGACGACTCAGTTTCCCTTCGCTGGCTCCTGTTCTGGGCTCAGACCTGGTGGCTACTTGGATTTCCATCTTCTTGGCTCTTCCATCCAGATAGGCAGACACTGGTCTAAATACCTACTCTTGTCATTCATACTACACCAAGGGCTGCCCTGGAGAAGCTTGCAATAGCAACAAGTTTGCCACAAAAAGCGCACCAAGTGTATCTGCTTAATTTAGCACCATTTTGTGGCACATATCTCAAAGGAAAGAAAAAACAGCATAGTATGAGAAAGGAGGGTATGTTTCCTGAATCATCAGCATACATCGTACATTTATGGTACAGGAAATTCTCTTTCTGAAGGAAACCTCAACCTGCTTTTCTCTGGAAAAGCCAAGAGAAGTATTTAATCTTTGGTAGTAGCAAAGAAACAGAAAAAGCATTTGTTACGTATTGCTATTAGAAATATGAACAAAGCTTTGACTAGGAATTACTGGTGCATTTGCAGAAGCCTGTGACCTGAAAGTGACTCTTCTATATGGACTTAAGTTTTAAAAGGAAAAAAAAACAAACCAAAACATCCAACCCTAATCTTGCACCAAAGATCAACACCAAGATCACCTGCATCCAAACTGAAAATTACTGCAAGTTTAAACAGAAAATTCATACAGGAAACTCTGACAGTAACTTCTTTTCCTTCCCTTAGGGGGATACAGAAACTCAGCTGATTCATTAAAACCTCAAACTTTTATTTAAAAAAAAAAAAAAGTAAAAATCTAACTTTCTGGCATGCAAAAATAGCCCTTCAAGTATGAACTACCATAAAATAAAGGAATGATGTTTTTACATGTAGGATGATTACATTACACTGGCCCTGACACTCGTAAAAGCTTTGCCAACCAGAGAGTGAAACAAGGCCAGCTGGTTTAATTTCAGATATTCATTATCCTCGGGTCAACGTCTGGACAGATCTATTACTTTCCAGCACACAGAAGAGAGTAGTAATTCAAAACTTATTAGTCAAAAGAGAAACATAAAAATCCAATTCCCCAGTGAATGTCTAACAATTTTGCCTAATACTAAAGAATGGTCTAAATACCCTGTTAAGAGCCTGCAGTAAGAAGACACAGAAGGACACAATGGACTTGTTTTCAAAGCATCTTTTCCAGCATGACAATTAGGTTTTTACCTTGCACTAAGTCAACCTAAATTTTTTTTTTTTTTTAAAACACTTAACATCTTGACATGCTGGGTTTTTTTCACATGATGAAAACCACCAGGCCCTTAAAATTCAAACCTTTTTAAAGTGAAAAATTATGAATTACACTTAATACAATCTTAACTTTTCCTATGCAAAATGCCACACAAATCTAGGTATAACTCTGTATTTTAGACTACCAGTTTTCGTAAAAATCCACTGATTTAACAGAAAGCCGAGTAAGCAGTACATACAACCTCAAAGAGAATCACAGAAGAGATGAGGTTGGATCGCCCTCTGGAGATGATCTCATCCAACCCCACTGGTCAAAGCCAGGGCAGCTAGAGCAGGTTGTCCAGGACCATGCCCAGTCAGTTCTGCACATCTCCAAGGATGGAGACTCCACCATCTCTGCTGGCAACGCTCTGCCTCACCCAGCCCAGGAGGCCATCGGCTGCCTTTGCTGCAAGGG
This sequence comes from Haliaeetus leucocephalus, assembly GCF_000737465.1. Classification (NCBI taxonomy): domain Eukaryota; kingdom Metazoa; phylum Chordata; class Aves; order Accipitriformes; family Accipitridae; genus Haliaeetus; species Haliaeetus leucocephalus. The sequence continues at coordinate 4,650,300 of NW_010973302.1, read as the reverse complement.
CACATTGCTGGCTTGTGCTCAATGTGTTGTCCACCAGGACCCAAAGGACCTTCTCCACAGAGCTGCCTTCCAGCTGGTCAGGCCCCATCTTCTCCTGGAGCACAGGGTTATTCCTGGCCAGGTGCAAGACATGCATTTCAATTTGCTGAACTTCATGAGATTCCTGCTAGCTCGTTTCTCCAGCTTGTCCAGGTCCCTCTGAATAGCAGCACAACCCTCTGACACATCAACCTCTCCCCCCAGTTTGCATCGCCTCCATCTCAAAGTTTGCTGACAAACAGCAAATTAGACTGGGGCACAAAGGGGAAGGCAGGGTTTTCACATTTAAATAATAATACTACTACAAATGACAAGTTAGAGATTACTTGGAAACAGATAAAAACAGAATTCCCAGAAAACCAGTTTCAAAACCATTGTGGTTAGGAATCAAGACAGGTAGGAGAACAGGTTTAAGACAACTGTGGTTAAGAATCAGGCAGGTAGGAAAACATTAAGCTCAGGTTTTATTTGTAGGCAATGACACGTGCAAGGCTCCAAGGAGATATATGTTGGCTTGCTGGACAAAGGGCAACTTATATTTGCATGCGGTCGAAAGGTGTTCTGAAAAAGGACAGCTCTTGCTACTGCTAGGAATGCTTACCCAGTTAGCTGTGGTTGTGCTTTGTTATGCCTCCTGGTTTGTAAAAGCTTTCAGCATCACCCAGAATGGCACCAGGTCCAAAGTACTTCCTAGTAACTCTGTTGTTAATTGTTCAAACTGAATTTGAATATTCACAATATCATCGCATCACTACTACTGCTACTGTTCGGAGAATCAAAACCACACTGAAGTTCACCAGATTGGTGAACACGGCAAGATTTATTTATTGCAAACCACTGAGAGAAAACCATGCAGTAAGAGTAAGGCCTGTTAAAGCCTTCACAAGTATCACTATATTTATGTGCAGGGGAAAAAAAAGAAAAAAAAACAACAACAACAGCAAAACAAACTTCTTAGCATGATTCTCTTGTAAATAGCTACTATACATTGGAATGACTGTCTTGGGATGTACCACAACAATAGAAACTCCTGCTGCATCTTAGGACTATTTAAAATAAGGACAGCTAGAGAGAGGGTTCCTAACACTCGGCTCGCAGAGCCAGGGGGATGCCCTGAGTAGCGCTGCATGATAATAATCCTAAGATTAACCAGAACAAGTGTGATTTCAATACTGTTGTTTCAATTCCTATTTCCAGGTTAGGGCAGGCACACGTTCACCCGCTAACCGTCCGACAGCAGGCAATAGGTCTTTAAGTTACAACGCCCGTGTCTGTCCCTGCAGACTGAGCAGCACCCGAAAACGTTCCCAGGCAGCGGGGCATCGCCATCCGCCCCGTTACCCTGCGGGAGCAGTCCCTGCCGCAGCCTTGGCTCCAGCAACAACCACACTCCCAAACAACGTCTGAGCACGGTTCAGGAGGCAGCACGGGACAGGGACCGTGCCCAACAACAGTCTGCGTGCGGCCAGGTCCTCGGACGGCAGGGACTTGAACGGCACGCATATAGACTCTTCTGTGCCAGCAGGCCCCAGTGTAACGGCACAGTCTTGAATCCACTAGCGTACACACGGACAATGACTGCTACTTGCAATCATGTATGTACGCAACAATAATCAGTTGTAAGAGGTGGGAGTTTCCTATGCATGTAGGAATAAATCATTATATATACAAAAATTCAAGGAATTACACGCACTTCTACATTTACACATGGGTATCTTGTTTTCCATGACCAAAATTTTAATTATTTTTGGCATTTGACCAGACTTAAGACTTGTGCAATTTGTTTGCGAGATAAACATGACAACAACAAAATAACAGTTCAGAAATTGGAATGTTATTTTACCAGTCAAAAGAAGATCATTGATGTGCTTATGAAATGAGTTACAATTTTGTTAGACACTTCAGGTGAGTTCTGGCTTGGTTTGTAGTGTTTGTGGGTTTGGGTTTTTTTTAAAATCACTGGGTCTAAAGATCATGATCCTGTATTTCAACAGCTCATAAGGAAAGGCTTATATATAGTTTTTCACAGTGGAATGGGAGGATGAGAAGAGTATCTCTAGAGGATGTTCTTCCCTCACAGAGGAAATAAATCCACTTTCTGATGATCACTTGTTCCTTTTCTGGAAAAGAAGGAAGATGTTCAATAGAATAAAACTTGCAGTCGCCTACATTTCTGTGAAGGCAATATAACCCTGATACAACCAATGTGCACACACTCCACCTGCCAAATTCAGTGGCAATATTAAATTCGATTGATGATATTCTGAAATACTTGCAGGAGAGCTTTGACACAGAACTTGAGCTCTACCTACAGCTCAAGACCCAGCCCATGCCTGCTGAAGTGAGCCAAAACGTTACTGGAAGGACACCGAGCAGCACTGCTGTACTTCTGCAGCACTCAGTGAAGAGAGACCTCGCTGGGACAAGGTGCTCGCTTTCCCCTCAGCACTGCCAAAGAGAGCAGCCTGTGAGTTCCCCGGTGGTGACTAAGCACACACAAGTGAGGCGAGGCACACAGAGGAGGGGAGCAGGTACCGCCATCCACTTGGTGCTGAGCAGAATGGCACCGGCTTCCTCATTTCAGCTGCTCATCCTGACCAGCGATTAACACCGCTAACCTAATGGAGAAGCCCTGTCCTCAGCTGCACGTGTGACATCATGCAGGCTCGGGCACTTGCATCACACACGGGCTTATGCCAAGCAACCTTTGGACACAGCAGAATTTAAAAAAGGCAGGCAGATGTGTTGTGGCACATCAGCTGGTGAGAAGTGTGCGTTTCCTGGCAGAAAGAGATTAAATGCCTCCCTTCAGACCACGGTATGAGAGCATTTCCTCAGAAACTCATTTGTGAGTAATAACCAGTGCTGGAGATCCAGACATTTCATGAAAAGTGGGTCTGAAGCTCAGGTTAATGTATTTCAAATATCTTCCTTAAGGGCCTCTGCAATCATCAACAGTTAATTTTAAAAGGTCTTAAGAACAGACTATTTAACAGCCAAGCAGAAAAAGCCATCAAACATCATAAGAAACAATGCCCTTTTAACTCACATTACACTCATTATCAACCTGTATTTTATCCCTGCCATTTCACACGTTTTGAAATGCAACTTTAAAGCTTCTATCATTTCATATGATAGCTTGAAAGCAAGACTTAGACAACAACTTTCCCAACGTTACATGAGTGACAGGCTGTTTACCCCACACTGTGAGTGAGGAGCCAGCTGGTTTGCTGCAAACTAGTCAAAAGGTAAATCAAGATTCCCTCCCCGCTTACCAGTCTCCAAGGAGGAGATACTTCCATTCCATAAAAGATGCTATTTTCATATGCCTGTTCTGATAGCCCAAACACTAAGATATTTACGTTTCAGAGAAGCAACTGCTTCCTGTGCACGTAGGGTACTCTAGACATCATTTGTTTAAAGCAAGTTTTATGAAAATTCTGTTATCTTCTTTCTTTAAACTCTGAGGACATTGACAGCTCTGATTTAAAAAGTCAGTGTTGATTATTATGCCACAGATTAATGCTCACACTTCCTCAGTGAAAAGCCTAGGAAGTGGCTGTAGATACCTAAAAAAACCTGGTATCTTACAGCTTTATGCATAGAAAATGCACATTCACAAGTATATTGCTGGTCATCAGCTTGGATTTTTTTTATTTCTTTTTTTAAAGACATGTAAATCACAAATACCTACTAAACTTTTCACCATTTTTGAAAGACTAATTATGCATACAAAACATACAAAAGAAGATCCCGTATCAAATGGGAGAGGTTTAGTTGTATTCATTCCAGTAGCCCAATTAGTTGCCAACTGATCACACAAGAATGTTTACGTAACCACAATCTATATTCTTGTTAGATATTTAATTACTTTAGACCATAAACAGTCAGCTCTATCACTGCTGCACTGTTTAATGGCAGAAGACACATTCAATAAAAACATAATCCAACAATAAACTGTGATTGGAGGCTTATTCTAACCCAGATAACTTCAATGATCTATTCCACAGCACACACCCACAGACGAAAGTTGCACCGCTGGCTGTTTCACTTGGAGAATGACCTGGAGAGCAGGTGAGGAACAGGACAAGGAATTTCTTAAATAGGCTTTGCTGGAAAAACCTTGATAGCAGGAAAACTACACTAACTGACAAGAAAATGCCGGTGAGACTTTTAAAACTTCAAATACCTCTAAAAGGAAAGCTTCTTACTGCAGCACTTCAATCTCAGAAAATACTGTTATCAGGCGTATTTTCAGAATGTGAATAGATACTAGTCAGTTTTAGGATCTGTTGCTCCGAAGATCTAACACTGCCTTAGCAGAGGGCAAGACACACTTTATCTTGGTTCACTGGAATGCATAAATTAAAACTCTTGTTTTCAAAAGATTTTGTAGAGATACACAAGCAAAATATCACAGACATAATACATGAGCTTGACTGATTCCACACACGCTGCATCAAGAGGCAAAAAGCTCTTGAAAACTGAACAAAATTTGGGAAAGAGCAAAACATAATGAAATTTCCACATTTTTTTTAAAAATAGTTTGATTTTTCTCTTCTGTTCAAAGCAGACATCAAGTATGATTGTAATGTCAATAATCATGCCTCCCAATCATGAAGTATTAATGCTGGGTTATGAAATTTACTGTAATTCATCCCAATGCATTCAGCAGTGGTAACTTTAAGCATACTAAGAGAACAGTACCACAGAGGATGATTGCTTAACTATATGGTAAATTGTTAGGTATAACATGATGTATTCCTATTCATCCTGCTTTGAGCAGTGGGGGAAAAATAAGCAAAGATGTTAAAAAGCAATATGCAGTGCTAACAAATCCAAAATACATATCGGAAAGCAATTTTAGAAAGATCAGTGAACATTGCTGGCACTAAACCTTATTCTACAATTTCAGTGCCCAGTGTATTAATTTACTACAAAAAGACCTTGTTTGAAACTTGGTTCATAATAAGCCTGATAAACTGTAAAAATAAAAAGGATGAAATATAGGCTGTAATCCCAGAATTCAATCAGGAGCTGGATTCATGCATTTTGGAGAGCTTCACCAATTTCTTTGGTGTTCTATGACTGTAGTATATCAGATGTTCTCTAGATTTACCTGGCTAAATGAAAACATTATACTAAATCAGGTGAATGCAAAACATCTGTATTTTCATATATATACACACACATATGAGTGTGTGTTGCCTGAAAGAAAATTATTTTAATTACTGTATATTTTACCAAAATATGAAAGTAATTAGTTTTCTAGGGTGGAGAGAAAGTCTGCAGGAGCCCCAGGATTAACATAATCAAACAAAACATTCATAAAACAAAATGCTACAGGAACTGTAACAAGAATAAGAAATTTGAAAAAAAAAAAAAAAAAAGAGGTCAGTTTTGCAATACAGGAGATTAGGAAGGCACCCAGTGATCACACACCATCTACTCCACAAACAGGAATTGCACACACTGCATGAAATCCAGAACATCAGCTGTGGCAGAAGTCAGAGCAACCAGAACATCTGTCTAGAAAATATTCTAGAAATGTCTTGCATGGGCGATGCAGAACAATCAAGACTGTATTGAAAATGCTCAATGTCTGCATAAAGCATGGCACACCTGGGTCTGGGGTACCCTACTTTGGTGAAGGACGCAGCCCTCCTCCAAGCTCAGCCAGCGACCGCCGGTCCCAGTCCTTCAAACACAGGTCTGTGACATGCTGCACAGCGTGATGACACACAGCAGAGACAAGCGCTTGCCAGAGGGAAGAGCTGGTTACACTACAATTACTTTGGGATATCAGAAACCACACCGCCCATCGTAATGGCCCACTGAATGTTTGAGCCAGTGCTTTCCTTACTGTTTTAGAAAGACCGGGGAAAAAAAATGTATGTACTCCTGTCGGAGGCTGCCCTGATGGGCAAAGGGTGCTGCAGGTAAAAGCAGCAGGAGAGGCTGAAGGAGACGGGTTTGTTCAGTCTGGAGAAGAGAAGGCGAAGGGGCCGTGGCTGCTGCCCACCGGACAGCCCTCCACAGGGACAACCCAGCCCCCCTCCGCAGGCTCGTGGAAAAAGACCAAGAAGTAACCGTCACAAGTGGAAACAAGGGAAATCCCAGCTAAATAAAAGGACATGTTGTCCACATCACCGGGTGGCTAAGGACTGGGACAGGGCCCAGAGACTGCGGGGCCCTCACCAGTGGAGGCTGGCGACACTGGAGATGGCCCCATGCCACCTGCTCTGATGCTGCCCAGCTTTGAGCCAGGGCTGGACCACAGGGTCTCCAGGCATCCCCTCCAGCACTGGGGTAGGGCTCAGTCCCCTCCACGGACCGAACGTGGCAGCAGCTCCTGCAGAGGGTCTGTGGCACTGCCTGCGGCATCCGAGACCAGGAGATACTATAACAATGCTGCTGCATACAACTTTGAAGCAATCTAACTCCTAACTCCTACTAAATACATGCACGCAGAGCAGAAGGTGGACCAGGACAGACGTTTCCACTCTCTGCAAGGCCTCTTGGAGAACCAGGAGCTGCTGCACAGCAAGCTGCAGATCAGCTTGATCACTGATCAGCATCTATCTGTCCCCCCCGAGAGAAAAGTGCCCAACAGATTCCGGACAGCAGCGTTACAACCCCAGCTCTGTCCCCTGCACAGCCAGGTGATGCTGGCAGGTTACTTTCCCACTTCGCACCTCGGTGTCCCTGGTGATGCAGCCAGATGCAGGAGAGGAGCACAGCTCATCGGTCTGCCAGGGCTGGGGGGAAAGCCAGCAGACAGTGTGAGACACAGAGATACAGAGCCAGAGGCCAAAGACAGACCCCAGACCTTCAGAGACACTGAAAGCCTGATGTCTGGAAGGAATTCAGCCAGTACTTTTCATCTGTTCATTAGTTGTTACTTTTTTAACTATTGTAATAGCTCAACTGCAGTAGACTTCAGCTCAGAGCAGGTCACAAATGTCAGTTTTCACAGAAAGACTCCATTTTCTGACACAAATTGTTTTGTTGTATGAATCATCTTATTATCCAACCAGAAATTAAATTAGATCTTCCAGCTCTCAACTGCAGTTATTCAATGTTATTGTAGGAGCTTCCAGTCTTCCCTCGTGAAGAAACTCTTTCAAACACATTAACATTTCAATGAGCGCTGCTGTCAGTCAATCTAGCAGTTCGCTCCTTTGGCCTCTCTTCTCCATCTTGATCAAGTTTCTTTTTTTAAGAAAATATCAAGTCATATCCTCCAGCAGTACCTCTTTTCCCTCAAGGCAAACCCAACCATAAGCTCTGCTCCCCAAGGATTTCTAGTTTGGGGGATGAATTACTCCCATTAAGGTCTCTGCTGAGATTAGGGGAGGAAAAACCAGCCACTCAAACCAGTGCCTGAGCCAAGCTGATGGGGAAGGGATCCACTCTCACCATAAACAGCTCACGCTCAGGCTTTTGTATCCTGGTTGTATTCTTGCCGTTCCCAACATACTTGCACTGTGTTCCACCTCTTTCTCGCCCCTTTCTTTCCTACTCGCTTTAAAAACACAGCAGCCTTTTGACAAAGATTTGACTTTCTTTGTTTGCGAAGAGTATTTGTCATTTAAATGTATACTCTAGGGCTAGCACGCTCTTACAGTTGAAAATTATGGCATCTCATAAAAGAATGAGAAAACTGTTCAGGTTCTAATTTAGGCTTAGACTGATTGTCCATATAATCTTTAGTCTGGGTTAGCAGCACTTAGATCCATGTCTTATTTTCAGTGTGCAGACCAGTGAGCCATGCACTCAGTTCAGAGGCAGCCAGAACACACTGGTAGCTGTATTTGTACCATGGAAATGCTGTTAATACCCAAGGCTTTTTTTTTCCTTTAATGAAACATGCTCATCTTTTTCATATTGTAAAAGAAACTCATATAAAGAAAAGGGGGGAAAAAGAGCGATACCGAGAACTTTTTTGTTTTATATAAGTAATTTCTGCACAAATATTGAGGGTGGAAGGCTTGGGTGTTTGTTGGGGTTTTTTTGTTTTGGGGGGGTCTGGTGTGTTGTTTGGTTTTGGGGGGTTTGTGGTGTTTTGAGGTTTTTTATTTGTATTAATTGCTTATAGGGAACTCCTTAAGAATTTGTGAAATCCTATAAATAAATGGGATTGTTGCTGGACAAAGCTCAGAGGTTAGCTCAGTCACTTGTTCCCAGAATGGTACTTGACACTGACTAGACTAAGAAACACTCATTAAAATATTCAACACTCATTATCCAAAACAAAGGATGGACTTTGTGTTCTGCCAGGCATTCTAGATGCAAAATGCGGCTCAAGGCACCGAACAAAAGCCACATTCAGAATCAATGTATTGCAGAAGATCTGCAATAAGGTCAGTCATTCATCATCTCAGAGCAGGACCTCATCCCAGAGAAGCACAGATGTGCGTTCTTGGAAGAAGCAGAAAAAGAAGGGAGCAGAGGGCACAGCAATGCAAAATTCCTTAGCCAAGTTACACAGCAATTTAACAGCTTCTACCTCATCTTCTGTGGTGTTCACAGTGCGATACAGGGTCAGTAACAAGCAGGTGGGAGCAGTAATTTCTTCACCACAACTGGCTGCAGTCCCAAAATTACACAACCAGTATAAAGTTTTCAAGATTCAGAGTTTCATATTAGTTTCCTTAGCCATATTTAGCTCAGCAGCCTGTGATTACAAATATAAGCCATTTTCATAACTATTAACATCTTAGCTCATCATTTTAGACATAAGAGTGTTAGATCAATTTTGAGCTTAGTCCTGAAGCGTGAGACAACATCTCTCCCTAGAACAGCAGAAGCCCACCAGTGAAGCAGCATAGGGATCTAACACACAGAGCTGTTTGCGAAGGATGTGCTCCTAACACCATTAAGTTTTTTACTTTTAGAGAGCTCAGTCAAGAACATCAAGAACCAAGGATGGGATTTTTTTTTCCCCCAAGACAACAAATGAATATTACAGTGAATGAAGTACAGTGGTGAAAAGCTCTCGGGATAATTCGAATTAACAGAAGAAGTCTGAAGAACAAACTCAGTCTCCTCCAGGCTGGTTTAAATGAAGTTATGTACCCTTTCAGAAATAACAAGGCAATCTACAGAAAGTCCAATTTTGTTTCTAAATTATTACCATGGCTGCACAAAGCGAAGGGAGAAAAACAGCTAGGAGCTGCTGCAGAGATACCAAAATCCAACTGCACACAGGACTGCCTCCTTTAACAGGCTACCGCTTTTGTATATGTTGGAGTTTCAAAATGGTATATAGCCTTAGACATTTTATGTGACGTTACTTGGCCTATACACAATTTCATACTGCAGTCGCTTATACTGAACATAGCAAAATCTACCAGAAGATCAGGAACAGCTCCAGAAAATGCAACTGCTGGTAAGGAACTTATGACACTAAGAGAAGTGCTAAATCAGTCAGCAAAAAAAGTCAAGTGAAGTTGACAGGGACTAGCACTGCTGTGAGGCAAACAAAATAAAACCACCCCTCCTTTACTTCTTCTCTCCCTCCCACCACACTTGTTCAAAGCTAACTAAAAGCAGTTTTAAGTTGTTGCCCAAAGGGACCCCAAAACTCAAGCAGTGCTAGTGCGCAATACCAGGGTAAGCTGTTTTGTTTGTTAAGAATTCAGACAGCCTGTGTTAAATCATCAAACACAAAATAAGAATGAGGGTGGCTGTGCTGAGATTTATTTGGCAAGAAGAAAGTTTGGTGCAAAGAGGAGAGAAACCCAGGTTTCCCAGAATTACTAAACAATCCAGGTAACTTCCCATTCCCAGCTGAATGCCACCCAGACAACAAAAACTGTCTCCAAAGCAACAGCATTCTCACAGGTTCAAACAGAGGATTGAGGGGAGAACCAGTCCAGCATACGCAAACCGCACTACTAAGTCAAATCTGTTTACAAAGTCTTCTGGGCTCTCCTCTCCTCCCAAGTTCCGCAGGGAATATTAGTGAGTGAGTGCCGAGTACTCACTTAAAAACACGTTCTCTCTGCATGCAAGATCTCCAATAAACAACAAGTAACCGCCAAGAAAGTTCAGTCAAGGAAAGTACCTGAACATTTTGTCAAACTTTTGGCTTTTTCATCAATCCCCCACAAAGCACTACGAAGAAATTTAGTTGGAAGTTGTGTTTTGCAGGCAACATTTCTAAAGACAAATTAACTTTGAACGCTGAGAACAAGAAATGATGCAGCATTTTACCCTGTGTGTTCGCTCACGAAAGAGTCCCAGAGATTAATTTGCTAAAGCAATATAGAGGGACTGGTGAAGAAACATCTTCTAAAATGAAAGCGACTTAAGCACAATATTCTTTTCCCAAGAGATCAAACAGACTTTCAGAACCCTAAGCTAACCTACACATATATCAACAATTTACAAGCAAAAAGGAAGCTTTAACACATCAAAAGCAGGAAAAAAGACACAGTGGACTCTGAGTGACCAAACTGTGTATATTGGATTAAGCCTAACTGCAATTATCCTCAAAGAGCGCCCGTCCCTTCCACCACCATGCACTCTCAATACCCTCCTTCCATCTGATCCACCACCCACTCATACAGACACAGAGTAAGTCTGGTCAGCAGGTCAATTTGACAGAAAAATAACCCAACAGAAGAGACTCATTTTCTGCCAGTTCAATTCACTGACCTGACTAGGTTTGCTGCTCTTAGATTAATCAATTCAGTATGACCCTATGCTGCCGTAACTTTATCCTTCTGCTTCTTGGTAGGATGCTGTAGTATACATATTCTTACTGTACACAGAAGGGGGAGACAATGGTTTGAAAGTTTTGCTGGATACAAAATAAACAAGTGTTTTGTGAATAGGTGAGCGTCACTTGTTCAAAAATCTGCAACCCCCAATCCAGTGTTGCATAAGGGACCGAAGGGGAAGGAAGAGGTTGCAGCTACAGCAGAGACATCTTCTCCAGCGGTGGTTTGCAGGTCCACAGCAGTAATTCCTAACCCAAGGAATGAGCCTAGCATCCAGGACTACCTAGTATCTGCTGAATCGGGGCTTGCTTTCCAACACAGGCTGCGGAGATAATAGGACTAGTCTTAGCCTGGGCAGGGAAAAGACAGTAGCTTGTGTGGCACAGATTATAGCCCGTTTCATAAAAGGCGGCTTTGCTACCAGGGGAAATCTGAAAATCACTGGCCTAGAGAAACAGACTGCCAAATAACAGCTCTATGAAGCAGGTATCATTCAGAGGTATTTATTCTCAGTTCCTAAGCATTTTCATAGCAAGAAAAAAAGAAAAAAAACCCAAACGCCACACACACAAAACTTTGTTACCTAGTCAAACTGGTGAACTCAGAGTGATGCTGTAGGGAACAACAGAATGAGCAGGCTGGAGAAAACAGTGCTAGAGGAAAAGTACAAGTTCCTCCCATGTAACAAGTAACTGCCAAGGGATGGGAAGATGACTAAAACCGAAAAGAGTCACAGCACAATAGGTAGGTTGCCAAAGATGCACGGCAGTAATGAGTGAGAAATTAACATTAATCACTAAGCCTCCAACCTTTCGCAACAACTTTGTCTTGCTTCTTTTGTCTGTTTTTGATCATCTCAGAGGAAGATGCATGGCAGCTTTTTAGCTCAGTAATTTTCCAACTAGACCGTACTCAATCCCAGCAGCAGCACAGCCAGAACAACTACCACTAAATTGTAAGTCAGCTGAAATAAATGGAAGAATCTCACAAGTAGTCTTTCCCAAGTCATTGATTGAATGCAAGGGTAATTTTTGTTCAATGTTCTTCAAGAGTGCTGGCCAACCCAGCAGACTGTTTCACTGGCATGCAAAAGTCTACTACTTGATTTGCCACTATCTTCTGATGCGACCATCTCAATATTTCTGCATCCATCAGCAGTAAAGTGCTATCTCCTCACAACATTTTTAGCTCTCAAATAGTGTTACAGCCATCCTATTCTTTCCTCATCCAGCCTTCCCTAAAACCCACAAGTGAGGTCAGAAAATTGTAAAAGATAATAGTAAATCAATATACCCCCTGTCCTGTGCTCTTATATACTGCCTGCCTTTAACACACCTTTCGGGTACTGAAAGCATTTATGGAATATTGGGGGGGATGTAGGGGGGAATCTCTCCATGAAAAAGTTTTTCTAAGGTGATCGCATAGTGTAGGTCATTCTCTGCTTCCATTTACCAACAACCATGTCTTTCCATTTGACTGGAAGACTCTTGACTGTTCAAAAAGAAAAATCTCTTTAGTGTCAGTAAAATGGCAAGCATGTTTCAGTCTGCCCTACATAAGACTAAGGACTTGCACAACATTAATGGCCGGTTTAACAGCGGAGAAGGGCTTAAAGCTCTTCTGAAAAGTGCAGTGAATACCACCTTTATCTAAGACGACATAAAAAGCACAGATTGCAACCAGAGATGAGACATGAAATCCAAAGGTCAAGAACTGCACCCATCCTCACGCACCAGCCCTTAAACAGCAAAGACCAGATACGCTTACTCTTCAAGCCTTTGTTCGTAACTCTGTATTTAACACCGATCCCCAGTGACGAGGAGCAGAAGAGCGCAACTGCCTGGTTTCACAGGTAGCAGAAATGATATCATGATATCCGGCAGGAAGAAAAACAGAAAAGGGCTCAAAATGAAAGAAGCTGTTGCTAGGCAAACGCATGAGCCAGAGCGAGAAAAATTCAGGAAGTCGAGATAAGAGCTGCGGACAGCTTTTTCCACACAGAGGCCCTGGATTTTCAGAGGAATCCCGCTTACAGGGATCATAACAAAAACCACACCACACGTGTTCCTCGTAATCGGCTCTTCCCCACGCGATCTGTCCTTACCACCGGCAGCCCCGGCCTGCCCACAGGGACAGGGCGAGGGAGGGGGTCCCAGCCCTCGGGGGACAGCCCGTCCCCACAGCGGTTCCAGCCCTAACAACCCCAGGAGATAAGCTAGCAGAAGGCACCTCGGAAAGCAAGCCAGCCCCAGGACACCTCTGAAGACCGCCTGACCTCCCGAGAGGAGCTACCTCAGGTCAGACATCCAGCAGTGCCGGCATGGCGCCGGGCACCAGCGTGACGGCCCCGGCGCGCAACTCCAGGCTGGTGGACGTCAGCTGCAACGCTGCCTCGCCTCCCCGATTAACATCAGGATGCCGGGCGTTAAACGCACCGAAACCAGCCGGTGCTAAAATTCAGGTTTCCACAGCAACGCTAGCAATGACACACAGTGCTTCTGTAGCACATTCCTGCGTTATCAAGCACTATCGGCACGTGTATTCCAGCTCTTGGAGTTACACCGGTTTGAGGACTCCAATTTCATTTTCCAAACGCTGCATTTGAAGTATAGAGGCATTTGAAGTATAGAGCCTAAGCTGCCAAAAAACCAAAGGTGGTCACAGTGCTTAATGATGTCCCTTACCAGTTACAGGCTGCAACAGTCATTTCACCACCCACCTTCACACTCCCTCTCACACAGGGTTTGCTGCACAGGCTAATGGCTTATGCTTCTTGTGCAAGTTTTAGGAATTTGAAACAAAAACTCCATCCCTTGTAGGGCACAAACAAGTGAGGGCAAGCAGTGCATGGCAGCCGAGCCAGCTCGCTGGTAGCTGTACGGTGCAGAACACGCTCGCATGGGTTACGGTTACCTGCACTGAAATTACATCTAATCATCTCTCACTGGAGTGAAATGAACAAAAACAAATGCAGTTACAAGTAGCTCGGAACCGAACTGACCGGATTTAAAATAAAATCAGGCTGCATGACAGTAGCACAACGGATTAAAGGTAAATTTTTGCAGTGTTAGCAGGATGAGAGAACAACACAAATTTTTGCTATATCAATTCAAGCAAGTGTCAGAGGCACTTAATAACAATGTCAATCAAAACACAGTGACTGAAGTCATCAATGAAATGCTTTAAAATATGCACCAGTTCCAACCCAAATTTTGGACAATATTCTGAGGAAAAAAGTGACACAGGTAGGCACACAGTATCAGATCTCCACAAGACTTGAAAACACATTAGCTACAAACTTTACCATCTTAACTCTGAGGACTTTGAGCTGCTCGTTAACAGTTATGAAGGACCCATGCCTTTGACAGCTTCCAAAAGGGGTTTTCCCAGGATCTTGCATTAAGAGCACGCAGGCATATGGTGACAAATGACCTCGTAGGTAATCCACACACAGCTTGTAACCACTTAGCGGTAGTCTGTTTTACATGTGACTTTTAAACTGCAATAGAAACTAGTAAGACAAAAACAAAACCTGACTGTGCAGCTTCGCTTCACACAACCTCTGGTACAACTGCAGATGTCCCTGGAAAACAGCTCTAACCTTATCCCCCAGCCCTGTCTGGACCTGGCAAGCCCAGGACCTGCAGGACAAGGAGGTCTGCTGGATGGTCCTCGCTGCACCCATCTCTCCCTCTACCCGGGGTTCCAGAAAAGCACAGCCACCACCCTTGTGGGTGCAGCCAGGCCTTAAACTGAATTAGGTACAAATGAAATCACATTCTCAAATCAGGAGAGAAAAACACAAGAGCTTCTTTATCATGCTAATTAGACCACAGATGAGAAGGTACCTACTGGATAAGAGAGGCAACAGGACAGCACCATCAGGATAATCCACTTGGCGGGGAGGAAGGAAAAAAATATACGTAGTGTGTTGCCTTAAAAAGAGAGAAAGATCCATTCGAGTTAACTGCCCATTACTTCTATTAAAGATTGTTTTAAAATGCTACTGGCCCCCACGTTCATGTCTGGTTTTCAAACCTTTAGTCCACCTGGCCCATTTCTTTTTCTGCCCAGCTCTCAAGTTGCTGTGGCACTAGTGAGCATCCACGCAGCACTGCCTGGCGTCCTGACACACCACTGGTGCTCCACCAGCTCGCTTGCACAGGTACACAGCAAGCCAGATAAGGAATCCCAACAAAGCAAACAAAAGCCTCCACCAATTCCTTGAGCAAACAGTCACTGGGCAAAAGAGACACCTTTTTAAACTTGGCTTTGATGGCTGTTACTGTCAGAAAAGCACTCAAAAAAATAACCAATTGGTTAGTCAGCCCAAAGCCACCTCCTCATCAGTAGGATAAACCGAGGCATACAACGTAAGCCTAGAATACAATAAACTCTGAAAAGTGGAAAAACCATGCTCTGAGAAACTAGACATCTCTTACAGTATTTCAGCAGCCCTGGAGACTTAGCATCGTCAAATACTTTGGATTGGAAGGGACATGTCTAGTCAAAGCTCCTGCTCCCACAGGGTCAACACTGACTTCAGACCAGCTGGCTCGGGGCGCTGTCCAGTTGGGTCTTCAAAAGCAACTCCTCAACCTCTCTGCCCCAGTGCTGAATGCTACTACAAAATGGGGAACAGATGCACAAAGAGATACACGGCAGGTAGAACATTCTGGGCTTACTAAAGGTAGCACCGCATGAAGTTAACAGACCATATTTCTTTGATGAGTTGAAAAAAAAAAGTGCTGCACGAAGCGTATGTTCTAATTCTTACTCATCAAGACTTCAGTGAAGTGACAATGACACAGCACAGCCCAGACTACTATTAGTTGAACAACCAGTTATGGTCACAACCAGGAAAAAGCTTGAGAGGAAGCAGAAACACCTGTGGTACTCTCAGGCTGCTAATACCCTAGGAATATCTAGTTTTTAATGAGAATGCTCTTGGACTTGTCTCCTACAAGCCTCTTACCAATCATTACTGTTAGAAAAGGATTAGTACCAGAACTGTGGGCGAGAACTAGCACAAGATCTAACCAAGGAGATGACAATACAGTAGAAGAAAGCCCTCCTGCTGGGTAAGACCATGAGGTTCAGAGGCAGGGAGGTACTACCAAGGGAGAAGACAGGGAACAAGACTCATCCTGCTTACTGTGCTATCTAATAAGCCTCTGCTCAAACAGCAAGTAGCGGCGAGTCACCGTGAAGGACACTGTCGGGACACAGGTGTGTCACGGTACTGTTGCAACCAGCCTACCCTGCAAGGGAAAACGAAACCGCAAAGCTCTTTCGCACAAGAAACGGAAATGAGAAGTGCCTGCTCAGGCCAAGGCTGTGGGAGCCACAATCCTGGCTGAACTTGCACGTGAATTTTTAGCATCGTGATCGTTATTTCCTACCCTATCTCCAGGAGCTAACTTTTTTCTATAGACACTGGAAATGAGGAATAAAATATTAAGGGACAAGACTTGACCAGATGGAACCAAAACAAAACAAATAGACAGCAAGGATGAAAATAAAGGTCCTTCTCCCACCCATCCAACCACACACCTCCACCGCTTATGTGAGACAACTGCAGGACTCTATGACTGCACAGCAGGCAAATTTAACTCACTGGAACAGCAGAAAGCTAACCTGTCCTAAACTGTGATTTATTTTTAATGCTTTTTGGCTAAACTGTATCAATTTACCTTGATATCAGAAGAGTGCCAGCACAAAGGGCAGGGAAGGATCACAGCTGGAGCCAAGGGGAAAGTAAAGCTATCCATCCCCCCCCATCTCAGCTGCAATGAGATGCTAATTTAGCTCCTTTGACATACAAAAAATAAATCGCATGTTAAGAGCAACCATTTTTGTCATAGTTGGTGAATGTCTCCTAACCATAAGGAAAAGGCTACTATTCAGTCAGTAACATGATGAGATTCAAAACGTTCCCACAAGTTTAGATAAGTAACTGTACCTCCACAATGCCTAAACTGTTTGTGCCTGGTTTAGATACATTTGTAGCTATTAAAAATGGTAAAATCCCCTACTCAGTACACCGCATAGTACTGATGTGTTTCTTAAAAATACAAACACCACAATTTTTAGCATTCCAATAAGAAAAATTAAAAATAATTGGAAACCCACCCTGAAAGCTCTAGATACTTAGCACTTAAGAGTGTTTCAAAGTTTGCCAAATGCCACTACAGGCACCAATAAAGTCATGCCTAAGGATACGTAACTTAAGCAGTGAAGCAGCTCCCCACTATGGCACACACCCTCTCGGGTGCTCAGCTTCTCAACTGGTGACTCCCCATCCTCCTGAATGAGCCTTCTCAGCAAGCCCAGGGAAGTTTACCATCTCCTCAAGTGTCTATCTACTGATCCATCTGTGTTTTAACCTTAGCACTAAAACTGTATTTCTAAAAAAAGAGAGGGGGAAAAAAAAAAAGCACATACAAACGGAGCCAGGGAGGAGAGCCCAGTACTACCGAGACTTTAAACAATTACAGCATTCCCACAGCTAAAAAGTGAAACTGCATATATGTCATTTATGTATTCCATACAATCTGCAGCTATCATTTAGTTCACTAAAGCAAAACTTGTCTGAAACAGAGTATTTTCAAGTCCTTTTGGCTCAGTAGTTATAACCAATGGCTAAGCCAATATTTTTAACACATACAACATCATCTCACTAAGAACAGAGGTTAAGCAAGTACATTGCTCCTTGGTCTTTCAAAAGCAGCAATTCTGTCGCTTTGTTAATAAGGCTAAATCGGCACAAGCAGAAAGCACAGATGCATGATTTTGTCCGCACACCATGTACCCCCCTCACCACAGGCAAACTCAAGAAACCTGCATTGTCTCCATCTGTTTGCCAAGGAGTTCGTCCATTTAACATTTCCAGAAGGCTACAGATGAGCTGTTTTTACACAAACTTACCACAGATTTCGTCGGGGTCGGGATTCTAGCCAAAGTTTTGGATTCCCGAGATCCAAGCAGCCAACTTGATAGCTCACGGCCACCAAAGAGCCATGCCCCCCCTTCTTCGCACACCCCCTCCACCGCCACCCCAGCAGCTCCTGCCACACACCTCCGACTCGCACCACCTCTCTGGCGGCTGCTGCGATTCAACAGCCCAGCAACCGTCTGCCAATCACCCGTTTGTCCTGGTTCACGGAAGGCCCCGAGATGCACAAGAGAAAGCAGGGCTGCCCTTTCGGTGGTGCAAACCCACTAGGTTGGTGCTCAAGCAGCCATCACCTCACACCAGCAGCCTCAACGCCCTCTGCTAACGGGAGGGGGTGGGCACGCGCTGCCCCAACCCCGTCACAGGTAATGACTCGCAGGAGGGCTAAAGGACCTCTCACAGGAGCAGCCAATTCAGCTTCATTTCCAGGTGCCTGGGCTGTCTCCACCACCAATGGCCTCAGCCTGGCCTCCCCCTTCCCACCACAAAACCTGACGCTTCTCTTCCACACCTGTGGAGACCTCATCATCCTCCACCTGGTCACCTCCCCACCACCATTTCCTCACCACGGCAGCAAATTAGCTTTTCTAACACCCTTTGACAGTTGTGTGAGGACTGAAAAGCTTTAAAAGTAATTTTTTATGTACTAGCATATCCAAGTGACACTCTGCGATTTACTAGACACGCCGCGTCAGCGAGATCCGAGACGACGATCTCTGTGACCCCACAAGGCCACACATCGAAACCTTTGCACGGGGCGCGTCACACACCTCAAAGCTCCGAGGCTTTCCCAACAGCTGGGCAACAACAGCGGCTTTCCAGCCATCCCCACGTAAAACTGCCAAACGGATCCAGCTCCGCTTCGTGGACAACGGGGTGGCAGCACCCGGGGAGCTCGTCCGCTCCCCTCGCTCCAGAGCGGACCCCACAGCTCACCCAGCAGGTCCCACTGCAACGCTGGTCTGGTCTGGGAGGCAGTCCAGAGCAGCCTGCAGCTTCTGCAGCTTTTGGGGCAGAAGTTGGCTATCACCGAGCCAGAAGATCTGCTGGCCCTCTCAGATTTAAATTCTAGAGATCTACACTGCATAAGTATGCATACAAATATGAAAAACTGGAAGGACAAAAAAGACATCCTTTAACACATAGGTGTAGATATACCAGCCAAAGGTGGTACAACTGGGCCGGCAAATGACTTCCTATACTGACTAAAAGCAAACACTAAAGAGAAGAAGATATAGGCAAACACCTGGCAACATCAAAATGGTATTACCTCCTAGCTTCCAGGGACTTAAGGCTCAAGGACCTTTCAGAGACCAAATCTGTATCTCAGAATTCAAAAAACCAAGAAAGTGAGGCAATCTGTTTATAACAGAAAGTCAGTCATTCATTTTCATCCAGTTTTTTTTTTATTACTCTTACTTCTTTTTGGACACAGTAGACTCAGGATCTGATGACTGCAAGACTATGTTTTCCATTACAGGCTGGCCAGAATACCTTATTGCTAGCTGGCCATAAGGAAGGGTGGCAAAAACTTATAAAATCAGCCAAGAGATTTTTTTTTTTAAATAGATGGTCATTTATTAAGTTTGTTCAAACAAACAGACAAAAAAGTTTGAGTGAAATGTCTCTGCTTTCATTTAGCGGAAGAAGTGAAGCTAGATTTGATACAGACACACCAAAAGCTAGGAAGAAAAGAAGCCTGGCTGGGGTTAGGCAAAAAAAAAAACAAAACGAAACAAAACAAAAAACTGAGAACGTGAAGCAATGTCTCTGTTATAACTTCCCAATGATTAAAAACTTAAATACTTTTGTTGACTTATTTCAAAAGTTGATGACAGTTTACCTAAGTTACTCCATGGCATGAAGGAGACCTCTCATCAGAGGAACTGGATAAATAGAGGAAGGGGACTGCAAGCAGAGCACAAAACCAAAAAAATTCCTTTTGGCTCTCCTCCCTTCAACATACCCCCAAAAAACTTCTTTTTTGCTGTTAGTTTATCTTCCAGATCACTTCATTCTTGGAAGATAAAATGCTCCTTCATCGTCCGAAGACCTTAAACACAACCACAATCCGCCCCATAGGCGCAGGGGAACAGAAGAGCAAATCACCCTTTGAGCTGCAATGACTACCACGCGCACGCGGACACCAGCCAAGGCTTACGGAGCAGCGTGCTCAGGTCCTCGCGTCCAGTCTCACTGGGAAGAGGCCAGAAGCGGAGTTTTTCCCCACCGCACCAGTTACTAGACAGGCAGTTGATGAGGAAGTCATCCCAGGACACCTTCTACTGAGAGTTACTCATCACTCCCATCTCTCCAAAATCCTGCCATGAACACAGTGTGATCATCTACATAAAGATGCTTAAAAAGAGTAAGACTTTGAACTACGTTCAATTAAAAACAAACAGAGAAAAGCATACATTATATGAACATATCTCCATCCTCAAGGCAGGATTATTCAAAACCAGGAACTGCCAAAGGAAAGAGGACAGCATGATTGTGCACTGTTCCAAACAATTCTGCTCTTCTCCAGCAGATAAACTACATTAAAAAAAGAAAACCTGTCTTGAGTTGGCATGACACCAATAAAACAACACTAATCCATGCAGTTAGGCACAAAAATAAGGTACGATAGCTTAGCTGCAAAGGGCAACTCATTCACAGAGTTATTCCTCATACCCTGCCAGTGTTCTCAATACTGTAGTTATTTCTTTCGATTACAGGCAAGGTACCCAATTCCTAGAAATCAGGATTCTGACAAGTATCTACATCCTGCCAGTGTACAGGAATTAAGGTTAAAAGAATGGAGGAGGAAAAAATGAACAATTACAAATGTACACATTGAGTTTGTTGCCCAGTCAAGACATCATTTGGAAGCCAGACATTTCATAATACATTTCAAGAGTCAAGTTTTTGGATTTGTTTTATTCGGGCTTTGTGTTGTTTTGGTGGCGTTTTTGTTGTTTGTTTTTTTAAAAAACTATTTTAACTGCAGTTAGCTTCCAGGCCTGTGCCATTTAACCACATCTCTTCTTTTAAAATTAATTACTAGTTAATTGCTGCTTCTTTGCAGAAAACAACCCCTTTCCTAAGGTTTTGGTTTTCTTCCTTCTTTGTGGGAGGGGAGAGGAAAAGACAGAGGCAGCAGGGGAGGGGAGCACTCCAGCACTAGGAACTCGGCAGTTTAAGCACCCCATGCTGGAAAAAGTTGGTGTGACAGCGGTTAAGTACTTCTGAAAGCTACAGTTCTAGTCCCAGCTGAAGGTAAAACCCCCGGCAGGTTTTAATAATGAAATGGCAGCAGCCTGGGTCCCAAGCAGAGCTGAGCACACCAGCAGTAAAACCACATTCCTTTCTCCCGGTGCACAAGCCAGAGAAGTCACCCAACCTGCCACCACATTCTTACCCAGCTTCCCGAAAATAACAAGAGTGTTTACAAGATTACACTTCGTTTCTTTCTAAAAGGGGACAGAGCTGCCTAGTAGCATTTCTTTTACTGCTACAGTAAAATTCTCTTATTCGACACAATTAAAACAAACATTTAAGAGGAAGTTGCAGTGAAAGCAAAAGATGAAGGAATTCATGAAAGTTAATGACATTTCCTCTGTTCATCAACACGAAAATTTACAAAACTGTAACCAAATCAAGCTACTTCTGCACATTGATATTGCATCTACGACTTTTTATTGACTGAAGCTGTTAGATAATCATTCCTCACTGCTACTAAAATGCCTAGAGGTTTCCAGCTCACTCAGAAAAGTCCCAGTTTATATGCCACAGAGTTTAATTAAGCAAGAGGTCTTGGCCCCATATAGTCCTCCGGGACTAAGAGGTTGTCAATTTAGCCTGATTCAGCCGAAGTCAGCTGGCTGCCGAACAGGCTGCATCTACATCGGGTCTTGCGACACAAGCACACAGCTGCCTCACGTAGCCCCCACGGCAGATGCCTTGTTTCAGCTTCATGCAGCATTACCCACAAGTATGACATTAATACAGATAATAGCACCGAGTCCCACAACCTCTGATGTGGCCTCTGGATCTGCTGTAGCACCTGTGGAGATACTCCATCTTGCATAATGAGCTGTATTTGGTTTAGAAAGGATAAATACCAAAACCCATTGAACCGCTCATTGTCTGAAGACGCAACTCCAACCTAGAAGCTGCAGTGGTGCACTCTTTCTTCCCGTAACATCCCAAGATATTATTTTTATTCCCTTCCGAAAGGCAAGCTCATTTGGCATTCATACCATGCCTGGTTATATATTCAAAACAAAACACAAAAAAAAAAACCTATTAGAGGTTCATTAAACATAACTCCCAGAGAAAGCTGGGCCCCTGAGATTGAGAAGACTGCTGTGGCAGCAGAAAGGCTTTGCTCAGCAGGTGTGGGGCTCACGGTCCACGTTTACTTCCCAGGAAAATGGTATCTGTGCAGAAACAGATGATAACCTTGAGTTTACATTTACCATTACACAGTGCCCTCCAATGGCCAGCCCATAACATGGATCCTGAAAATACTAAACCCACCGAGATGCTTATCATCCCTTCCCCAACACCAGTGTTTGGGCAGCAGTGAAAGCCACGGCCGAACTACTGGCTGCACCACTCCTCACCTGCGCTCCCAAGGCTGTAAAATAACCTGCTTGCTTTACAAGAGAGCGGGGGCAGAGGAGAGACAGAGCTACCTCTGAACGGGCGTATATATAAAACTAAAATGTCTTCACTCCCTCAGACCCACATTTTAATACAAACCACCTTAAATGTCTCTACATCAGTTTTACATTAAAACTAGACTTTACTTAGTGTCAGTAACAGTGGCCAAAATATGCTGACAACTCGTTAAAAGCAGGTTTAAAATGCAAGCTTTTATAAAAATCTATTGACCTACCGAGAACCACAGCCTATTAATTTTGCTATTACGCCACGACAAGTAGATATGCAAGCCCTTTCATTTATGAAATGCTTCCTTATCTGGACTTTTTAATCATCATTTAAAGTTTTACGTGCTATCCCTGGGAAGCCAATGCACTTAGAATCTATAAAACCAATTGAGATTTTCTTTCCCCCCCTCCATTTAAAAAGTCAATAAAAAAGTTACTATTCTGAATTGCTTATTACTAAGACACTGGGTCACCGCTGTGACCACGGGAGGCCCCTGCTCACCCTCCAATGAAAGAGTTATGCTTTTATATAACCAGAGCATTCAGAGCAGAAACAACAGACCTCTCTTTTTAAAGAGTCTGTCTTCACAGCGCTGTTTCACAAAGGGTGTATCTTCTCAGGAACTCGAGGGTTTTCTTCTCCATAAAAGCATCTGGCTTCATGTAAGCAGCGGGCCGAGCTGGAGCTGGAGCTAGCAGAGACGGATGATGCACGCGGAGGCAGGCTGGCCCCCTCTCGTCGCTCTGCCTGTTTCCCACCTCACAGCTGCGATTTCGGCAGCACTCGACAAGAACCACGACTGTCTTCGAGCTGCTTCTCCGGCACATCACCACTCCCAGCGATGCCCCGCGCCCTGCTCGTTCACCCAACGCTCTTCCAGTGCCACCAACGCCCAGTCCTCGCCGCTCCGGTCCTCCAGCGCTGCTCCAGCAGCCGAACTGGGAACCAGTGCAATGAGGGGACACAGCGTAAGAGCCCCTTCTCAGACACCAGTCCTGGCAGGGGCCCTGTGAGGACAGCCCGGGCTCAGAAAACCTCCAGCCATACAACTGCAGTGCAGAAACAGGGTGAGCAACAGACAGTTTTACCATCGAGGCAGCGTATCAGGAAACATCACCTTAAATCTAATTCCAACCATCTAGAACACAGACGCTTCCCCGAACAACTCACCATCAGGCTTATTTCAAAAATTTATGGTTTGCGCAAAAGGCACACTAGAGAAATCCAACACTGAACTCCACTATGTCACCGCTTTGTCGTTGAGTCAAGCAGGGGAGGAAAAATTGAAGCCTTTTTCCTCAGTAATAAATCCAGTTAATCAGTAAGCAGTGCGATAATGTATTCCTTTTGAAGCCTTCGCAGCCCCATCTCATGGACGGCACCGAAACGCGCACAGACGAACTTCATTAACATGACATTCAAGTGGAGGGGAAGAGACACCCTCAAGGGAGGTGATTCCAGAGGAACAAATCCATCAGGAACATGTCAACGCAGGACACAAAAGCCAACTTCCCACATGCCTCATTTTGAGACAGTTTGCACAGAAAGAGACAGTTCCTTGTCACCTCATGGCCCAAGCTGTACTTCACCATGACATCGTTGTGGCCAATCTTATTTTTATTCTTTACCCTGATGTTGGATAAAGTATAGATAAGCCTATGCTTTACAGAAATTCATCCCACTTACAGGTACCCTTTCCATCATACCTGAAAACTGTTTTTGCTTATATTTACCGAAAGTGTATCTCATTAAAAGCAGAGTGCCACAGAGGCTCCTGAGGTCTTGAAATCCTTCAGGACTCGTTTCTCACACACAATGCTTTGCCCAGGACAGCACGCAAGAACTAAGGTGAGAACAAGAAGTTAAGCTGCAGTGACTATATCCAGACCTATTTATTTTAAGGCATATGCAATTATATCTCTCATGCATCAAGATATTTTCATGAACATAAGCTCCTTTTTGACTATTTCTAATGCATGACAAAATGTCATCTCAGTAGGAAGCTTGTAATTTCAGTTTATTCAATCACAAGTCGTGGAAGCTGAACAGAACTTGAAAAGAGAATGCTGGAATTGGAGAGAGTGGTTTCACATACGAACCTCTTTTTTGCCTATATTTTAAAATATAAAAGACCTGTGAAGGAAGAATATGTTTTTTCTGAAGACACGTTATTTATTCAACCAAGTGAGATACAAGCAGCTGCAAGTTGTTCTGTCACCCAAGCACACTGAGAAAGGGGAAGGGAACACTTGTGGAAACTTCCATTTTGTTTCCCCCACATTCAGTGTTTCCCAATGGGCCACATTCAATTCAATGACTCTCAAGAAACCCAAACTGACATGAATGAGAAGTGTACTTCTCTAAGGGACATGCTATTTCTTTTTCTTCTTACGGTGGCAGGAGAGGGAAAAAAGACGACTAAAAAGTAAATTAAGTTTATGAGATTAATCAGGTAATTCGTAAAAATCAACGGTCCTGATGGACCTGAACAATGGTTCAGGAACTCGCTAAACAAACAAACACTAGAAGCTGGGGGAAATCACTTAACATCACTTGGGCTGGTGCTTCTGGTTTCGCTCCCTTTCTCTCTGCTCCTGAGGCCAGCACTGAAGACCCATCACCGTTAACAGCAGGAGCGTTTAACAAACCGCAGTCTCACAACCCAAGCGTGCACAATGGATATACAGCTTCGGTTAGAAGGAGGAGTGCTCTACGTAGGAATAAAAACATTTTCAGCTACGAAGGGGTATAATACACTGATATTTAAAGATTGCATGAGAGCACCTAAGCTTCCAGTAGTCCATGTAAATATTATTTCACAGAATCACAGACTGGTTGATTTTGGCAGGGAGCTCTGGAGGTCATCTGGCCCAACGCCTCTGCTTGAGCTAGAGCCGGTTGCCCAGGACCAGGACCAGGTCCAGATGGCTTCTGAATAGGAGAATCCACCACCCCTCTGGGCAACCTGTGCCAGTGCTAACGTCACCCTCGCAGTGAAAAATTTGTAGGAAGTGAATCTGATTTACAGCTAATTTTAACTAATAGATTCATCTAAAATTTTTTTATAGTTCAGAGTTCTTTTCTTTACAAAGAGGCAGATTTATGAAAACAGCGTTTGAAGAAAAACGTAGCCTGACAGTGGCTAAACGCAATGGTTGGCTTGTCATCTGTGACTCAGTAAGTCCCTAAACTACCCGAGTGTCTTAACACCTATCAGAGTATTTGAACAAAATAAGAACAGATGTCCACATTGAAGATATCCACCAAGAATTACAGCTATTTACAGAGATCAACGTAGGCACAAACTCTGCAAAGACTTAAGCATATGCTTAAGACACGAAGCAGACCTACCGACACGTACATCTACTGTGCAAGTAGAAGTTAAGCCTATGCCTAGTTATTTGTAAGAGATATTGCTATTTTTATGGAAGCCATTAAGCAAGTCTAGCTTACACTCAAATAGCTACTTTTTCCAATCAGCAAATGTGCTAGGACAGTAGTCCTACATAAGGCCTACTTAAAACCCCACACAAAACAGTATACAGCGCAACTGCAAACCATATTTCAAATGGAGGTAGGAACAAAGAAAAATTAATAGCCTAAATATGTCTGCATACATGATTCGGCCTCTCAAGACTAGCAAAGAGATTTCGCTTTTCAAAAGACAAAGACAAGTCAAGCCCAAGCCAATGCTAATGAGAAGTCATTATCCACAAAAGCCAGCCTGCAATGAAAACTGTAAACACGCCTGCCTTTCTCAACCACTCTTCAGATTCACCTTTAATGAAGCTTACTTATAGCCGCCCTTTCTGAGGAAGACTCTCCTCCTTCAGTGCTTTCCTTTGCCCACATGCTTACCGCAGACTCGACAACGGTTTTGGCTGTTGGCATATTGAAACTACGGCCCATCGGGCCGCGTAATACCGCCTGCGTTCTTCCCCGTGCCCCTCCTCACCCTGTCCCTTTTTCCTCTTTCTTCCACCCTATTCCCATTTGTGGTCTCCTCTCACACTTTTAGATGGTCACTGCTCTGTTCTGCAAAGTGTCCAGCACCACCACAATCTACAGCAAGACAGAAAACAAAGAACCTGTCCATTGTTCCTCACAGGTAGGCTGGCTGCAGTCATCGCTGCATCCGTGACGTGGGACCACCGTGGGTCATCGCAGAGAGACCAAAGGTTTGCTTTTCCAAGCGGTTCTTTTCCAAACAGCTTGGTTTTAGCTCAGGAGGTGAGCGACAGACGCCTCTCCTTACCCGGACCCTTTAGCAGGCCAGGTCCCTAGTATCAGCAGGGGATGCGAGCACCATTACAGCAACCGCCCTTGTTCTCGTGAGACCCCTTCCACCTCAGAGCCGAGGTGGAGAGCGGGGTGCTGAGCAGCACAGCCCGCAGCTGCGCTTCTCCGTCCGCTGGGTTTCTCCATGTATTCGTTTCTCTTTAACATTCTGTGCAAGTACCAGCATATGTCGAGGAAGGAGGCAGGGACAAAAGATATCGGCGAGTACACACACAACAAAAAAAGGCAGCAGCCAGACTGCAGTATTATGTTCTCAGCCACCTATTCGCGACACGGCAGGATGCTCACACAGGTTTCCCTTTTCCTCACAGATCACACTTGCTAAGATACCCAAATCTGTGAAAGCGTGCGACCGCCACCCATCAAGTGTTTTGGGGTGCCCGTGTTGGGACAGCAAGCCCCGCCGGCCCAGCTGTTCCTTCAGCCGGTACGGGCCCTCCAGCACCCCAGGAGCAGGCAGGATCATCCCAGATGGCCCAGCAGCGGGGACCACGTTACCTGAAGGGTCGGGCGACACGGGAGCGTTCCCGCACAGGGGAGCCAGCCGGAGCGAGCTGCTCGGGGGACTCCTGCAGCCGCGGCTGCTGTCAGCTAGCCTTGTCCTCGCATGAAGGCTTATGGGAACAACCCAGGGAGGAAAAGGTTCTCCTCCGATTTTGCGCTTGCTGTCTCGAGCGCCCGAGGCTCTTGCAACACGCTCTCTTCTGCCCTACCTTCACACACATACAGAGCATTTTGAATCAGACTGTGCTCGCAGCTTTATAAATCAACAAAAGCAGAACTAACCACCGCCCCTTTATAAAAACACCCACTCCAGCCAAAGAACCTCCTTCCCAATTAGAAATAAACGGTACAGTCATCTAGATTTGGTGCCATTCAAATATAATAGGTAATAAAATTGCCTGGCAGCTTCTACAGTCAGGAGGGTTTTTTTTTTTACGCCAGCTTCTTCTATACCACAAACAGACTGACAGATAGCCCTGCACGGTTAGTCCCGCAAAACTGGAGGTAATATTGTTATTATTATTATTATTCACTCCTGTAAAAACGCAACCCAGCTGAGCAATATGCCCGCTACTAACGGCTGACGTACCGAATCACAGAACGGTCACATAGCTTGTCCCTTTTCTGACGCTTTATTGCCCTGCCTACTGGGAAAAGGAGCACCTCACCAAGGCAATGAAATAACAGGGGCATTAACCGCAGTTTTCGGACGAAGCAGACTGCTCCGCTCGCGCCTATTTACCCAGCCAGCACCGCAGACGGTTCCGCAGCAGACATCAGTCGACAAAGCCGGAACGGGGCGATCGGTTATCACCAAGCCCTGCCGCCTTTATCGAGCCCCACCTGCCCGTGGCACCAGGCTGCGTTCGACACCGGCCGCCCCGGCACAAAGCGGGCCGGGG
>NW_010973302.1:4578764-4620753 GCF_000737465.1 Haliaeetus leucocephalus | reverse complement strand
GGGGGGGGGGTTACGAGAAATACCAGCCACCCCGGGACCGGCAAGAGCAAAGCAAAAGCTGCCCGCGGACTTCTCAAGCGGTGAGGATTAGTCACCGTAGCCTTTTCATCCCTTAGCGTCGTGTTTTTGAAGCGAACAAAATATCGTGGGCATTCGGAGCGAGGTTACTTCTGGGCAAAATCGGGTCACGCTTCAGTTCCAAATTACTTCCTCACTTGATTTCTGCGCCTTCCTTAATTGGCTCTCCTCCCCTCCCCAGCCATACCCCACCCTACGCTAATCTGTCATTTATTATCTGTTATCTTTTGGCAGCATGATAGTACTTAAGTAGAGGCAAATGAGCTATAGTTCACATGAAAGCTGTTCTCAGACCCATTTATGCTTTTACAGGGCAACAACTGATTTCTACTATGTTTACTTTTAAGTACGTGGTGCATTAATAAAGCCACGTGGAGCCAACGCTGCAGGAAAAATCTGTCACCACACCCCAAAACAAGGCTGTCCCTCACACTTCAGAAGGGGGCACGCAGCAGCCCTCCCTGGCTTTAGCTTCACCAGCCTGGAGCAGGGCTGAACTCGGCAGCGCTCGGAGCGCACTCTGGTTCAGTAACGACCACGGAAACCCACGGCGGTTTACCGGAGTACATCAGGCCCTGGGCTGTGGCAGCACAGAAACTCGGCTCGCCTCCTGTGACCTGTGTCTCCTGCTCAGCAAACTCTGGGGATGTCCAGTAGGAGGAATATGGCAAATAACCAGGGGACAGTAGCCCCTGAAAGTAGCCGATCACAAACAGAAAACCATCATGATGGCCCGGTAACTATTTTCCCCTTACTGCTGGTTTTACAGCAAAGGCTAAATTCACCACTAACAAAAAAACATCACTAGAGGAGCTTTCAACTAACTGCTTGACAGACATACCAACCTCTGTATGTTCAGCTATCACCTTACACCTGTGTCTGCTCCACAGAGCCATGGGGAAAGTGAAATAGGAGATCCCTTTTTTCTGGAGAGATTCCACAACCAGTCTGTAAGCCAGAAAGTTTATTCCAGCCTTTACAAAGGCTCTTCCTGGGGAAGGAAAGATTTGACCTCTGCCCAGACAACAGTACACAAGAGCTAAAATGGCAAGCTGTTAAAGTACCGCTTATGAAGGCATTAGCCTTTGTACTCACATGAATGTCTCCTGGTTATAAACTACATATGATGTAGTTAATAACTGGCACGTCTAGGCAGGGTCTTCCCCAGCACCACACTCTGAAACTGCTTCTGTTTCCCCTGCCTCGGAGGACCTGTCAAGGCATCCCCTCGAATGGTCAGGTCTGAAGGAGGACTGCAGCACCAGCCTCATTCAGCAGTTCTCACGTCAAGACAAATTCAGTCTGATTACTCTTTCTCCCGAGCTCAGCAGATCATTCTCAAATCTGGAACTAGCTTTTTTCCCCTGCTTTTCAATCGCCTACTTTGATGCCTTAACAGAAGCAGCTCCACCGCCTCTCATCCCCAGGGATGCCACAGCAAGTCAGGATTCTCCCATCGTTCCCTCCCCTAGGGTCTTTCTCTTCAGTTACCTCCGTCTTGCTTTAACTATTTGTATTACAGCTTCAGAGCTCTGAGCAGAAGCACAAGTCACTTTGGGCTTTTTCTCAGAAGGCCACTTCTTCAATAGTCTTCTGTGCCAGTGTGCCATGATACAAGCCCTGCTTTGTCACCGGGGATCTGCCCACAAGGCAGAGGTAAACTGAGTCCAAATCATCTGAAGGGCTAGCTCTGGGAAATTCAGGTCATACCTGGCTATCTCAAACTGTGTGATTTCAGGAGTCCTTAAAATATTTTTTTCTGTAGTCAGTTTCATAAACTCATCTCAGTTCTTTGCACGCCTGTATCTTCAGGTATCAGCAGCTGAGACCATTAGCTGGGAACTATAAGGAACCTGGCATGGACTGTCATGAACATTTATATTTCTGAAGTATAGAATGAAAAGGAAATAGGTGACTGTAATTCAACGACTGTAACTAGACTGTAATCCAAACACTGTAAAGCTGGTGATACACAGAAATCCCTGAATCCGGATCCTTTCTAAAGCAATACATGATCACAAAGGGTGAGCTCTAGACGTGTGCATCGCTAGGCCACCTCTGGGTCTCTGAAACCACAGCAATGTTTTTCTACTTCCACATTACAGCATCTACACTGTTGTTTCTGTAAAATCAGATAGCACTTCTGTCAACAGGTTCTCCTCAAGGGAAAAAAATGTACGTCCATAAGGTGCATTGAAAGGACCTCTGATGACAGAGCAGAAAATTAGTACTCTCTACCACTAACACATCAACCCTATTGCATTGAAAAGCTTTGGTAGCAAATCCGTCATGGAGATTACTTGTTTATTTGGTCGTGAATATGACATGCATAATTCCTCTTCAGAATTGTATTTAGAATAATAGATGGCCCCGGAGAGATGTAATTCATTTGAGAATGCTGACATCAAAAATCTCTAGGTGCAGCTCAGATGATTTATAACTGGCCTCTTTATATAACAAAGGTCCATTAATTATTTAAAATTTTCAGAGAAAAAATAGATTAAATATACATTATGGATGGCAATTCTCAATTAAAGATTAAGCTTCATCCAACTGCATAAGATGGGATGCAGTGGGGAGTGATGAGGATGCAGCACTCCGTGGTAGGTACATACTGAAGGGTGTAACGGGAGGAGTTCCTGTACCAGAACAGGCATCTTGCCTCCAATAGCAATGTGAGATGGATGATTCTTTTGAACCTTCAGCAGTGGCCCAACCAAATCTGCAGCGCTGTGCCAAAAAGGCAGGAGATGGGGATCCTTCCTGAGTCCAGCTGGTGATTAGCTTACGGCCTGGGGCTGAAGAGTGCTATGCCTCCTAATTCCTTTAACCCCATCAGCATAACAGCAGATGCTACTCCTATTCATATAAATGCCTAATCCTTTTCTAAATCTCTCTAACCACTTCCTCAGCAATACCCTCCAGCAGCAACGTACTCTGGGCTGACTGTACAGATTAATAAAAAAATTTCATCCCTTTAATGTATGCATGCGCTTGCTGCCCATTCTTCTGCTCACACTAAATAGCCAAATAAATAATGCCAATGCATTTTCTCTGCAGAAAAAAGGAAAACACTTTATATGCTTTCCTGCATGGACCCACAGTCCATTGGATTTAATGCTCTCATATGGCAAATAAAAGTCATAAAAATACCTGAGCACGTGCCCATTTCTAGCCTCCAGTCAGTTCTCTTTGGAGGAGATTTGCCCAGAAATTGTTACTGTTAACTTGTCTTTTTTTCCCCTTGGTATTACAGTGTAAATGCTCACGCATCCTGCAAGTACAACAGGGATATTTTTTTTTTTGCTTCTCAATGCCAAGTAATAGACTGTGTTTCACAAAAAAAATGTCTCTTAGTGGGAAGGATCAGAACTATCAGCGTCTGGACTAGCTTGAATTAGCAGGGTACCTTCTTGCAATCCAGCGGTCCACTGTTGGATGATAGACAGGGTCTGCTGAGCAGACAAAAAACATTAGTGTTTATATTTTTATCAGGTACCAATGTACATCACGGGAAAAGTAAGGTAACAATAAGCTAGTAAACAGGAAAACTTCCCACTTTGGGTTCAGTATATTCTTAAAACACTACTCATGGAGCTCACTCTATCCCAAGGTACTAGACCTCTTCCAAATCTCAAGCAGGTAATTTAATTCTCTTTCTCAGAATGAGAGTGAAAGATTAAAAGGAATGAGAACAGAAATGAAGTGCTCATTTACCAAGGAACATGCTTGCTCCCTCCCTCTTCCAATTACTTTCTTCTGTATACTCTGAACATAAGTTTTGTAATATACTTTTATTTTTTTCTGCATTGCACCATCAACATTCATTTATATCAGGTATATATTTTTGTTTCATTTTTAGCTCAGATTGAAATATAATACTGTACTCTTAACTTTTGTACTAATACTGGTCTTATCCCTTCCTAGGTAATTTTTCTATTTTTCCCACAATGAATTGATGATACCTGATATCACAATCTATGAGCTATGAACTCCTCCAGTGTGACAAAGCTTACAGCCCCATTTGCGCTTGAAGTGAATTATTTATGGGAGGTTCATGACATATTCTGCGATTTTCAAATAGTTGTATCAGATTTAATGAAGTAAGCAGATTTTACTTTTCAATCACTTCAGGTCTGCATTTTACTGGTGCTTGTTTCTAAAGTTCCATTTTTATGGACACAGCAATGAAATTCATCTGACCTAGTCACTCTGGGATCCTTTTATCCCCAACAGAGAGAATCGGGAGCTTTTGAAGCGCAATTCATCTCATCATCCTGAAGCAGACATCTGAAAAAAGTCGAATGAATGTCACCATGAAAGTGCTTCCCGCTCTCTATTGACTGTAAGAAAGCCCAAGGCAAAGAGCTCCAATAAAGGCATCCACGTCACAGGCGTCCACTGCAGGTGGGAACAGAATCGTCATTCACAGGCAGCCTAGATTCACCTGACCCAATTTTCATAATTTTTTAAAAACTAAATGCCATAGTTTAAGAACGCATTTCCCTTCAACGTGTTGAAATTTGAGTATGGAGTAGGGACTATTTTAACTCAACTTCTTAAGAAGTAAAACAGCAACCCATCTAGTGCCCGAACGACAGTTCATGCAGGGAAAAACAGAGGCGGAGTGTAAACCACTTTACTAGTCAGTGCCTGCCGGACAACGTTCATTTCTTGTCATTTAGATTGTGTCACATTAGCAGGCACCAAGGAAATGCACTTGACAGAAAACCTCTCCCTCAGAGCAAAGCGGTTGCCAAAACTGCTTGGCCACAGTTCAGCCAAACACTTACGTGCTTTGCTAAACTGAAATGGATTTAAGTGTGTGCTTAAGATGAAGCACTTGCTGTATTTCTTTGCTATGTCAGGGCCCCTTAGATTAACTCCTATATTTTTTTACATTCATTTGGAAATATTTCACAAACTTCTGTATCAATTGCATGTTAAAAGAAGTTAAAACAACACATCTCCTATTAGTAATCCGATCAGGTTCACTATAATGAACAACATAAAAAGAACTAAAAAGAAGTTGCAAGCTCTGCCAGTTGTCTTGTGCTGCCAGTATACCTAGAAAACACATTAGCACCTGAGCAAATCCTTAATGTCACTATCAGTGTCATATGGAAAATAACTCCTTAAATTTCCAAATTTCAGGAGGCTACTAACCCAAGCGTGAGTGCAGAGCTCATTTCCTCTGGCTCGCGCTTCCAGAGTATGCGTGACACTGTGTTGGCAAGTTACAAACACTGCAGCACACTAGTTAAAACAGAGTAGGGAACGAACAGTAACAACAGAAAAGTTTATCTCTGTGCATTTCTTGGCTGCCCTGCTCCTTGTGCTGGCTGTCACACAGCAGCTCCTCTCCAGATGAAGCCACTACACTCAGCCCAGCCATGACCTCACCCATGATACCATCTTCCCCTGCCTCAGCCCATCCTTCACTTTTTAGCATTTTCATAAGAACATGTGGAAGGAAAACCAAGCGTCATGGCTTGGATTTGCAGGCAATGTGTGTTTGTGTACAGCCTATGCTGGGCTCTCCAGCTGACATACTGAAGCGACTCCAGCCGAAGCTGCTGAGACATACAGGGCTGGGGCATATGGCAGGGGTCTGAGACGATACAGGGCTGGGGCACATGGGGGTGCTGAGATGATAGGGGGCTGGGGCATATGGCAGGGGGCTGAGACAATACAGGGCTGGGGCATATGGTGGGGGGCTGAGATGATACAGGGGCAAGGTGGAAATTCTGGGAATGGGAAATTCTGGTTACGTATGGAAAAAAGTTTTCACCATGCAGGTGGGTAACCTGGAAGAGGTTGCCCAAACAGGTTGGGGTCCATCCTTAGAGATATTCCAAACTTGACTGGACGAGGCCCCAGGCAACCTGACACAAGTGCTGCACTAGTGGTCTGCAGAGTCTCCTGTCCCACCTGCGCGATTCTGAGTCTGTCACAGAGGAGCTCCCTGGAGTTGTATGGTACCTGTGCATGTAGATATAATAAAAAACATTTAGTAATGCCTTCTTGCCAAGTCATGCCACAGAGTCTAAGTGTTACTTTCAGGAGAGAGGCAGGAGAAAATTGGGGGGGGGGGGTAGAAACATTAGCCAAGGGAGCTAATTTAATACATTAATACAAGTCCTACAGGAGTCCTCTTTGGGGCCCTCAACAAGCTTGTTGGGACAGATCTTTAGTGACTGCTTCATCGTTTTCCCAGAAATACCACGCATACTCGATACAAAAATGTTAACTAAACATTGCTGTGTATTTAACAAGAAAGCTTCAGTAATTACAAATAAAACAAGAGCCTAGTGAATAGGCTGAAACACTGCAAAACTTTGCTATTTCCACTATCTGCAGCCATTATAAACTGCAAAAGCTATTTCCATTATTTGTAGCCGTTACTTGTTTTCCTGCTGGACTTAACTGTACCAGCTGTTACTCAAATATTGGGAGATGCTACTTAGAAGGTCACTGTAACATGCCAATATATAGACTTTACATTGTAAATCCCTAGTACTTTTAATCATCCACTGACAGTAGACACAAAGAAAATCTAAATAAACCATGATCTTCACAAATACAGATGGTTTGGGCTTTATTGAATTGGCTTGAACAGATTAATAGAGCCACAACCTAAGCAGAAAATGCTCTTTAGGAAATCAGATGGATGCTTCACTGGCTTACCAAACAGCATTATGATAATAAACTGCTGCCAGAGTCCATCCAAAATGACATGCTATTCTATTTACTGGGAGCTGTAAATTCACAGCAACAGTTTCTAAACAACTGCAGTGAAATAAGAAATGATAGCGCAGAAATCCCCAGCAAAAGAGTCAGTGTGCCGGGGTTTAGAACTCTCTGATTGCTTCTCCTGCAGGAAACAGCTACTGCTCTTCTCCAACAAAGGTCTTTACTTTCTCATCAGGCCGTCGCGGGACTGCGGACATCAGGAACCGGCACGGGGCACGAAAGCTGACCAAAACTGTCAGCTGTTTGTTAACACTTCTCACTACGCAGCCGGGATGGACGACAGCTCCCAGCAATGGCGGACGGGAGCAGGGGCCAGGCAGGGCCGGCCGCCCCGGCCGCGGCTCGGGGCTGGCCGAGGCTCCGGGTTGGCAGCAGAGCCGAGGCCGAAGCCGAAGCCGGCCGCCAGCTGTGGAGGACTCTTCCCGCCCTGCCTGTCCCGGCTGCACCGTGCCATGCTGGCCCCCAGCCCACATAGGCCATGGCGGGCCCAGAGGCAGCAGGAGAGCGTTCCCTCTCCAGGGGCCGAGGGGACGCGCCTCTGCCCGGCCCACGGCCCCACCGCGCGCTCCAGTCACCGAAAGCGCTGAGGGCCGAGGCGACGGCCACGGCACCAATACGAGAGGCGCCTCATTAATTACATGACCGATCGGGCTATTTTTAAACGAGTGTCATTACGATTGAGGTATTGAGTGGCAGCTGCGGAACTGATTGACTACCCAGCCTCGTTAGGTGCAAAACGCAAACAGTCTGGCGTGAAAATAGGGCATACTGCGTTCTCTCTGTCCTGCGGCTTTCATGTCTTTAGATGTTGCGTACGACGACAACAGTAGTTAAAAATCATGCAGACAAGGCTACGTTTCATTTGATGGAGTACTCGCTGCATGTTGATTTTTGTAATTCCTTTGTCTTTTAAATGATTATTGCACTTTAGTGATTTCGAAGAGGATTTTTAAACATGTTCTGTTCACAATTTACCGCTAGTTCCACTGAGCTTAACAAATAGTAAAAGCAATAAAGTTACAGATTTTATCCTACTGTCTTTTCAGTCCTTAGTTTAAAATAGATTTTCATTATTTCCGCAGAGGAGAAAATAAGTCCGCGCCATACCGAGCCGAAAGAAGGCTGTTTACAGACACACTTCAACATAGATCAATATTTAATGTTGTTACTGCACAATCTTTTGCTCAAAAAAAGGCTCTTCTCA
Organism: Haliaeetus leucocephalus; assembly: GCF_000737465.1. Classification (NCBI taxonomy): domain Eukaryota; kingdom Metazoa; phylum Chordata; class Aves; order Accipitriformes; family Accipitridae; genus Haliaeetus; species Haliaeetus leucocephalus. The sequence goes on along the minus strand of NW_010973302.1, from coordinate 4,612,718 downwards.
CTGCAAAGCTTGTCAACGGTGATAATTTTTCTCTTTTTTCTGGAAAGGTTTCATAAGGAATTTTAATATTTTATCAATGTTTGAATGACAACATTGCATCTGTATTTTCAGTATGTGTCTTTCTTAAAGCATTATTAAATTCAGTCTAGGGGCTGAATATGATTCTGAACACAGAAAAGTGGTTCTGAACGTAAAAGATTAACTATTTAAAAACATGTTAGTATTTTCTAATATATTATTGAAAATGTCATAGAAAACTCATCGAAGCTATAAACCAAGTTGAATCAAACTCCCACAAGACATAAATAGCTTTAAATATTTTATTACTAAGTTACTTTCTCAATTCTGTTCTTTTCCGGTTTCATTACTTTATGAGGATGAAACAGTAATCCCCTAGCCTGTAACAAGACATCCTTTTTAAAAGGTTTGTGGTACACTGTAGTAAAAACACCCAGGTAAACACCTCAAAAGGTAGAAATTTTCCTGTTGTTGGGATTGGACAGAGTGTCCTCTAATTACGGTAACGTTGTGTGTCAACCAGTTAAAAATCCCACACTAAAATTTCCTTTAGCTGTATGTCATCAGCAGATAATGTTAAAATATGAAATAGCTTTAGACAATACAAGCTGAGGCTTCAGAGTGGCCACTTTGTAAGTCAATCCATTTCATTAGTATTATCCACTAAATGCAAAGGGTGGATTAATCTTACCTTGGTGCTAGGCTTTACCATCTCTGAAGTCACTGGAATTTTTCTAACTGTTTCCAATAGTAGAAAAGTCTGACCTGACTTTTGGCTAGGTTAATTGTTTTTCAGTTTCCCATAACAATATAATACTTCAGGCATGAGCAAGATGCTTGCCCCTCCTTTAACAGGATTTTACTGTGTTGTAACTTCCCTGTGGTTTTGAACACTTTGGATGTATGTCAAACAGGCACAGGCAGAAAGTGCTGATACATTATACATAAAGATCTGCTTTCATAACTTCCTACCTGATGTCGGCGGTAATGCAAAATAATCAAAACAATTTCAAAAGTAAGACGAATAATTTTCTTTCTTGGCGCAAGATCCAGCACAATGTCGATGACTGCCAGTGTCAACAAAGGAGATGCAGCAGAAGCATGTAGCTAGGGATGACTGTAAGGAAAGAAAAAAGGACCAACATTTGCAGCAGCAGCAAGCCATCAGATCACCTTAGCTGCAGTGTACAACGGAAACTGCACTGCTAAATCATGCATAGACCTGGTGTTGGACTAATGCACTTGAGGATCCCTCCATCTCAGGCCTATGTTTTTTCTCTTAATAGGTGAAGAGAGCTCACGTAATCAGTAGCTTATTCAGGGGTGACAAGAAGATGGATTAAACACAGATTTAAGGAAAACAAAGCAGAGAACATTCAGATTTACTGGGAAAATGTGTTTTCTTGAGAAATTGCCAGGAGAAAATCAGTATAAACATTGACAATTATTTTTGTCAGGCATTTCTTTACAAAATTGTTCTGCTTCTGAATGAATATTTATGCTACTGTGGCATATTGAGACTGCTATGAAAATTATATAATTTTAAAATAAATATTAAATAAAATCTACCATAAGTCATCTTAGATCAAACATTTTTTCTTTTTTCCTTCACTTTTAGCTCATTTCAACAAAGCATTCAGTTTTCAAGTTGTCTCTTCTCTTGTTACTAAACTACTTTCTTCAATGGCCAGAGAAACTTTGTAAAATTCATGTCACTCTACTTTGCTTACAGGGAATGTGGGATTATTCAGGACAAGTGAGTTGATCTGCTTGATTTTCATCAATCAAAGGGAGCTTTTTTCTTTTGTTTTTAAAAATGATTTTTAGGTACATCTAAATGCTCCTAGTTAGGACCTGAACTTACAAACACTGAAGTCCATGAAGCCAATTTTATATTTAGGGTCACTCTACCATGTATAGTCCTTTCCTCTTACAGCAAGGAATATAACATATAATGTAATTTTGGTTACAGTGCTAACAGTTATTTGCATTTATTTCTAAAGGAGTGGGTTGAAAATGCATGTCTAATATTTCCTGAAACTGTATTTCTCAGAAGTAGCAGGTTTTTCACCTTCATGACAAATTTCAAAATGCTCTGTTTCTTTGTAAATTTGAGCCAATAAGCAAAAATAACATTAAAGAAGTTGAGAGAAGGTCTGTATTTCTATCAGTAATTCATAGTTTACAGGAAGGAAAAAAAAACCCCAAAATATTTTTTGGATATTTGAGAAAGAATCTTAATAGAATTGTATGACCTGATCTTTGAGGTGTGGTATCACAAAGGCTTTGAAAAGTGGCTGCTATTTATTCTTAAAGGTCTTTGATGTAGTCAGTGGCCTGTTTTTTGAACAATACAGGAAATTCCTACAGTTTACTGTCTTTCATGGTATGTCAGTTTTTCAGTCAGTGGGGTAACTTGATAGGTTGGGTGAATGGAGGATATGCATCCCCAGAGAGCAGTGTCATGCTGGCAGAAGGCCCCGAGCTGATGAGAGACAGAGTATTGCTGTCATGGTGCAGAGGCTTTTCTTCTTTCTCGGTAATTAAGCTCAGAATGTCTTACCTTGCTTAGTTTATGAGAAATGCAAATATAATGAGATTTGTTATGCAAACTGCTTCTTTCACTCAGATTTCACATTCTGTCTGTGTTTAGTAAATCTTGGTTTTGTTCAGATGACTGTGGTACTGATAATCCCAGGCAGACATCCCTGGGGAGAAGAAAAAAAAAAGGAGGCGGGGGGAGAAACCTGAAACCTTTATGGAAAAGTGAGGAAAAGTAAAGTTTCTCAAATTTACATGTCCTGTCAGGCTCACTCAGTACCGTATGAGTCTAATCTCCATGTGACACTCACCACTGTAGGTAGGTGGTAGGTGAGGGAGAGCATCCAACAGACCAAGAGATGAGATCTGATAATAGGCTTAGACACAGAAACTTCTAACAGATTCACTGAGAAATACAGTTGTTTCAAATGACTCATACATGACACTCACTCTAGCACTGCCTGATTCAGGACTACAGCCTCTAATCTCTGTGGCATCTACAGAGCAATGCTGTCTCTCCTGTTACACCACCCAGGGCATGTGCCACACCAAATGCCACCAGTCAGGGATACTGCCCATTTAGCATCCTACCCCCAGCCTCACGACCCTCACTATGAGCTGTCCTTACTAATGCTCGATGTACTGTTCACCCCGTGTGGGAAAAAAAAAAACCCAAACCCATAAGACTGGTGTAATTAATGTTCAGGCTCATCTAGTTTGTTATCTTGTCTCTGCCAGTGGCCAGCAGCAAACAATGAGGCAAGCATGCAGTGACACTTCTACTGCGTAACCTCCCAGTTTCCAGTAGCTTGCAGAAAAAAGGCTTCCTGAACCACAGTCTGTGTCTTTGTATTTTGTAGACTTTAATATGTTTTTCCTCCCTCTGGTCAAAATCCTTTTTGAACCTATGTGCATTTTTGGCATTATCCTGGAACAACAAATTCCAACATACTGTGTGAAAAATTACCTCCTGTTTGCTTCTCTACAATTTCAACTATTTGATTTTATTTCTCCTGTTTCTTATATCATGGTTAATAGGGAATAATTAGTTAAGAACCACAATAAGTAGGGCAGAACATATCACTGAATTTTTGTATTAGGGTTGGCTCTTTGTGTTACTTTGCATTTATCCATATTAAATGTTAACTTGCTCTACTACTGCCCACTCATTCAGTAGCATGAAATTATTGTGCAACTCTTCTCAGCTGGCTCTTTTTTTATTATCTCTAATAATTTAATAATCACCAGTAAAACTTTTCACTTCATGATCTTTAACAAATTATTTATGAGTATACGTAATATTAGGTTGCAGCACAGATCCCTAAGAAACTCTACTTGTCAACTTTCTGCATTGTGAAAAATGATCATTCTGTCTCTTATTCTATAATCAATTATTGGCCCGTGGAAGTAGCTTCCTTTTACACCTACAACCACCTTGAAAGTTTTCAGAAAACCCAACCCTGTCAGGCAGATTGCTCCTGTCCACATGCTCAGTAACTTTTTCAGAAGGATGTAGCAGACACATGAAGGCGACTTCCCACTCCAAATGCTGTTGACTCTTTCCTGCTATTTTATATTTGCCCATATGTTTACTGATATTACCATTTCTGCCAATTTGTCGACAAAGCTGGACCTGTTGGAGGGTGGTTCCCAGGCTCCCCCCAGAGCCCTTTCAAACCTGGTGAAACGGTTGTCACCTGCCACTCTTCTCTGTGAACAGCGATTTGTTACCGCACTCAGCACTTCAGCAAATCCTTACTTTGGTCTCTACAGCCACTGAGCTGCTAGAAGTTTGCTGCTGTCTGCTTTAATGGCTTTGCTCCAGAGACTCTTCTGCAGATATCTGCCACTTTGAGACCTTTCCTGCAGAGCTCTCCCTGTGGAGGAGGCTGCCAGCATAAGTACTGCTTTGAGCTCTCCGCTAGTGAGCACTGAGGCAAAGATTTCAGTCAGCTTTGCTGCCAGGACCTTATCGTGGAGTACTTTTACATGTCGGTCATCAAGTGATGCTGCAAGGTTTCTTGCTGTCTGATGTGTTTAAGAAACAAGTATGAGCTTTTGTCCCTCACAGTCCTGTCTTGATTGTCTTATTATGATTTTGTATTTAACTTAACAAATCTATGTTTTTCTCTCCTTTCCTCAATTGGGCACAATCTAAAATTTGGGAGATACAACCCTTTACTTAAAGAAGTCTGTTGTTTATCCAGGCTTCTTTGCTCTTTTCAAAGGTTCTTTCAAATCAGAAATATATCCTTAAATACTAATACTGCTTTTTAAAATAGTATCCACCCTGCCTGCACACAGTCTGCCCTTCTGAGTCTTCTTAATTACCTTTTCTACCAGCTTTCTTAGTTTTGTATAGTTCTTCAATTGGAAAGTCCTACAATGGATCTCTTTCTGCATCTGCATATAAAGGTATTCAGTCTGAGTATGTTGGGTCACTGTGTGACCTTTAGAGTGACCTTTAAAAAAATTCATTTCAGCATTTTTGGTTCTAAGCAGTGCTAGCTTGGGTCTTGACTTAAAAATAAGAAGAGTCTCCTCTTCTCCAGTCTGTCCATACATAGCCGATGGAAGGATTTATGTTTTAGATCCTGGAACAGTTCTATTTCTCTGTAAAGTATCATGTATGATTTTTAGGTTAAGATATGCATAATGTAATCAATTGTGTACTCAATTACCATGCTGAATGCGTTATAAGACTGAAAAAAGATCAGAAGATGTTGTTCAATGCTACTGCCGTTCTAGTAGTCAGCCTGAAGCTCAGTTATCTCCCTTTTTGAATTCCCACATGAAAGGCTTTTCTACTCCTAAAACAGACAGCTAGTTTCTACATTTTTAGCTGCAGAGGAAACATAGCCTGATTTAGAAAATAGGTGAAAGAAGCAACTCACCAAATAGGTCCCCCACTCTTCTGGTTATCTGCTGCAGGCAGGAAGATGCCTCTATCCCCCATGCAGGAAAGGACTTGAGAACAGAGCATATGCTAGTGACCGTCCATATCCATCACTTCTGCCCAACTACACTGGCAGGTGCACAGCACTGGCCAAAACCTTTAAAAGAGAATATGAAGGGTTTCTGTGAATGACTGCCATACACCTGCTAACAATCCAGCTTCAAGTTTCATAGTAACAGCAGGCTTTTTTCTTATCAGTTTCCTTTCGTTTTCATCAGAGTGCAGCACGGAGGCAGGTGACCCATTCATTATGATCAACCACTGAGAAATGGCAAGCCTGCTTTTGCCAATTTAAATACTCAAGTCACAAGTGATGGCAAACATTATGTTCAGCATGGGTATAGATAAAGTCCTGGGGACAAGCACACGGTTAAAGACTGAAAATACACCATGCTCAAGCCAGTATTTATTTAAAAACTCTGCTGATCTCCTGCATTTTATGGCAAATGCGTAACTTGTATATTGAGAGATAGCAATTCAGCTGCTCTGATAAATCTTGCCCAAAAGTCATTATTTGCCATTGTCATGCTTTAACAGGCTGTGCCTCAAGCCTATGATTTTGCCCAACCATGTTCTGTTGTCCCTTGTGCTATTAATAGATTTTGTAGGCCACCTGCCTTTTTAGTCCCCTTGTCTTTTTTTTTTTTTTTTTTTTTTTTAGCACAACTTCTTTTATCCCCTCCTAGTGCATTACAGGTTGGCTATTTGGCAATAAGAGCACTGATAAACACAATCCTGTGTCAACAGGCCTGCAGCTTTCTATAAAAGGGACTTCTGGCTGCAGATTTGGTACTTACAGCATTAGGAATGCTGCCCTACTAAATATGTCTTTTCTTAGCATGTATTAAAGCTGGTGTACCACCTTGAGAACTGGCATAATGCCACTCTAACACATGGGCATGGTGGTACACTCTGTATAATCTCAAAATATGTTTGCCAAGGGTAGGATTCCAAGCCCAGGATACTGCAATATTTTTGGCTGGCATACCCACAGTGAAAATCCCGAGCCAATGTTTTCAGTGTTCACTAACCTCCAGGACTCAATTTTAGGCATCTCATGTCCAATTCACAGAGACAGCAAGACTTCAGCAATTCCAGCTTACCTCAATGCCCCTGAGCAATCTTTCTGCTGATGCAGAAAAGCTGAGCAGTAGCTTCCTTTCCCCCCGCTATGCTGGAGCTGGTCTGCAACACTTGGGACAATATAAACAAGCTATCTGCAGTGAAAGTTGCCTTTCACTGATGAGAATTCAACAATAAACAACGTTTATACAGCCAAACGCAACCAGCTCTGGGCTCTGGCCAACTAGAAGGAAGAGAGGGGTCAGCTTGAGTTCTGGAGCCCTGCCCATGGGAAGAAGGACACATGAATTTAGGTCTCATGGAAGTTTCCAGATTGTTGCCCATATTGCTCATTCTCTGCAGGATTATCATCACTGAGGAAATTTGCACTATTTGAACTTGAGCAATGGTAAAAGGTTGCACTGTAGGTTATTTCAGTTTATTAGAAGAAGTCAAGATAGGCTAATTCACTTATTTTCAGAAATGCATAGTCTTTTACTGTTGGGCACCAGATACAGCTTCGCTGTTCACAGGTCTCCTTGAGAAAGCACCATCTAAAATCCCTTTCTCTAGACATTTCTTGATGGAGACATTACTGTGTTCAAGCTGGAACACTCTGGGAAGGAGCACAACCTGTCTAAATCACCTCTCCTCTATCATTCCTGCCCTAAACAGTAATCAGCAAACCCACCCCACCTGTCCCATTTGAATTCCAAATCTCTCATTCCAGGCATGCGTATCACTTGTTTTAGGGTGGAGATCTCTCCCTGTGTTTTGGGTTTTGTAACATCAGTTGTTTGCGTTGCAGATGACAATTATTTCTCCTCCTGTGTCTATAGGGTACTGAATGGCTTCTCCCATTCTAAATGCAAAGTGGCAGCACAGTAGCTTTGGAGAGGTTTATCCAAGTTATGACAAGTCCTTCTCCTACTCCTGGGAGGTTTTAGAAGCAGAAGGACAGCTTCTTCTCTAGGCTAATTTATTCTTTGGCTTCTAGGCTTCAGTAACCAGATTGCACAGCAAGTGTACTCATGTTTTCTGCTCCCACCACCACCCAGATCAAGGGACGAGGCCAATGTGTGCTGCAGTGACTTTTCCTTCCACAGGCTTGGGTATCCTTCCTAATGCAGGTCCTGAGCACAAATAACAGTGTGGGCTTGGGTCTTGTCTTGACACGGAGCTGGGAGACAGGCTGTGGTGCACACCCCGGTCCCTCAGGCTTCTCTAACCAGTAAGGGTGCCTGTGCTAGAGGGGGTTTCCTGCAGTACATCAGGCCTAGGACAAACACACAACTAGAGCAGAAGAATAACAGTTCCACCAAAGTCAACAGAACAGTGGTAGTTTGTACCAGTTGCTAATTTGGCCTGTGGTGTCACTGCTTTGCATATGTATGCTCACAGTGAGTTTGCCATAGAACAGTATGTGTCCATATGAGTATCAGAGGGCCACATACCTGTTACAATTATTTTTTGTGTGCACTGTTCTGCATTACTTTTTGAAGTCACAGAAGCTGTTCTAGGAGGAATCATTATACTCAGCATATCATATATGCTAATATCTTCCACCTTACTTTCACTACTTTTCAGTCTCCAACTATAGTTATGGTATTAGCTGGTCAGCATGGACAGGGACTCTTCAAAACAGCACAGGGGTGTAATAACAGTCCCACTAAAAATTCAGAATGGAGATGATTACAGGAATTAAAAACAGCAAAAAAGGGAGTGAAGAAGAATGAGTTTAGTGTACACCTATGCACATGGCGTTGCTTGTTAGTTAAGTAAAAGGTTAAGTTGAATGCAAGTGAGAGAATGTGAACAGATTATCCTAAGAGTCAGTAACTTTTCTTTCTTACCTTTTGAATTATTAAGAAATACATTGCCTTTAGTAACCCTTTCCCTGATATGGCTTCCAGCTATGTTTTTGTGTGCAAACTGCACTTGCTTTGAACTCCCTGGGGTACTTTGGATTGGCCTTGGCTACAGCAGCAGAGAGAGGGTGGTGATTCACTGTCGCGCCATTGGCTCACAGATCATACCTCTCAACTGCTCTGTATCAGGAGGGCCTGTTTTCGGTTTAGAGCATATTTGTCTCCATCCCACACAGATCTTCTGGCATCTTATTTTTACTACTCTAAATCACTTGTGCGATAAACGCAAAACTAAGGTGACAGGCAATGGTATTTATGCTAATCCTATACCCTTTGCTCTTTTGCCTTATTCCTGAAGTCCTTTATCTTGTCTCCATCAGGAATGACTATTGCATTTCAAAAAGGCCCATTACATCTTGAGGTGAAAAGATGCCACGCTGTAGTGGAAGACACCTAGCACACACCTGCTCCTCACCATAGCACCCAGCCTATATTTTTCTTAAAGGAGACCAGACCTACAGCCCTGAGCCAAGGCTCCTACACTCTCCCAGGCATTACATACATATGTATCTGGTTTGTCTTTATTACTTCTTTCATTTTGTTAAAATAAACTAGGATTAAGAGAAAATCACGAAGAAGAGGGACTCTTAAAAATTCTACTTTATAACTGCACCAACATGAAAGTTAAATACAATCACTCATGTACTGTTACATGAGACCCTATTGACATAACTCAGGAGATGTATATATATTTTAGTATCTGATTTTTTTTCTTAACCAAAGTCAAATCAACTGGTTTTTACAACCTATTTACAACCACTGAAATTCTTGATTTTAAGAGGTTTTTAAAGCTGAACTTCCCCTTACTTCCAGGTAGTTAGGTTTATTGCTAACACCAAATGAAGAGATGTTGTAAGGGATCTGTGCATACAGACACTCAAAGAATAAGGATGCTTACGATAGAAGTGGCCTGTAGCAGCATGCCAGCTCATTTATACAAAGCAGTACAAAGCAGTGTTCGGTAATTACAGAGCACGTGCATGCATATTCAATGCTCCACATGTTAATAAAGGCCAACTACATATGCTCTGCCAAGAAAGTGACATGATCTGCATTGCGATGATGAAGCCAGAGAGGAGCTGCAATCAAACTGCTGCGAACGACAACAGAAGGAAAGTCCTGGTCAACAGCCATGAGGCAAACAGCCTCGTGGTGAAACAGGGACTTGCCAAAAGGATTTGTATCTAATCACTGCCTGAAGGGTAAAGCAACTATCATTTACAAATACCAGTGACTGTACTGTTCACTCATGTGGTACTAGGTTTTGTTCTTACTCATACTGAGCTCTACTAGTTCTATGAAAAGTCCAGGTTAGGTCAACATAAATATTCAGGGAGACATGTGTGTCTTGATTTATCTGATGGGATTTTCTACAAGTCTTGTGTATCCTTAGCTGATTTTTCATCTTATGTTGTAGCTGTTGTGGATCCAGTAATTAGAAATATTACAGTCATTTCCATCCACTCTTTTGATGAACTGTTTATGACTGCCTCTGACCAAACTGAAATTTTGCATGCACACACACACACACACGCGCGCTCCATTTTAAGACCATTAAATTAACCCATTATAAATACTGTTTCCTACTTCGTTAGCACAGGCAGTCTACTAAGGAATATACTGGTACTTCTGTGAGAATTGTAGAGATTGATGGGGAAAATCATTAAAGTTGAAGCTAGGAAAGGCTAATTAGATAATCCAACCCTCCTCCTAGTGTATGTCAGTTTCTATTAATAATGAGATACATTATTAGGGCTACCCCTACTTTTTTAATGTCATCTTTATAAAGGAGAATTTGCTTGCTTGCCTCAAATTCAGATGACGTCAGGCATTTGCTTCTAGTAGAATTCAAGGCAGGTCAGTCAAAATGGATCTTTTCTACCATCTTTTGTATTCTCACAGCAGAGTCACAGCCCCACCTGATCATGCCTGAAGTTTCAGGAGGAGCAGCAGTGATCTCCAAAACATGACCTTCAAAATGTGACAAACATACAATTAATAACAGGCAAACTACTTCAAGGGGGTATGTCAAGAAATTTCAGCCCCACCATCTTTTTTCCTGTCATAAAGAGAGAGGCTTGATCTCCCTCTCAATAGTAGCAATGACCTTTACCATTTCTGTGCCTTCATTTTGCGCATGTAAATTAAATCAATACTAACACAAGCTCTGCAGCATTTCCAAGGCACACAGAGGTCTTCAGGTGAAAAGCCTGAGACAGAAATGCCAGTCTTTATTAGTGTTCCCTACAGTTTCTAATGTTTGGTTTTCTATGTCATGGAGAAACCAGCCTTTTCTCTGTCTTCTATCTCAGCCATCTAAGACCAATTGACACACCTCTTACAGTAGTTCTTGGATTTGTACGTTTAGCTGCTGCCGGTAGAGAAGTCAATGATCTGACAAAGCCTGAGGACTTCATTCAGATTTCACACTGATGTAAACAGGAACTAATTTTACTGAAGTCCAAGAAACCAGGAAAAGGTATATAGTTGTTTCTTCCCTCGAAGTCGTTATCTGCCCTGCCTCCCAGTGGTGCTAAGGCTCGGAGCAGCCCAGGAAATCTCATGGAACCAACATCCTTCACCTCACTTCCAGCACAAACGGCAACAACACTGACAAACTCACATTGGCCGGGTGTGCTCTGCTGGAAACACCTTGTTCCTAAACAAGGTTTCAAGTATATTAATACAGGGCTGTGAAGATTTGGAAAAAAGTGACCTTTTGTGGTTTCCTCCAGGTAACGTCCCCAAATAAAATCTTTCAGAAAATATCTGTTCTTGAATAAAACATTCTACATTAAAAGAAGCACAATTATTCTTATGTTAGTTTTTTGGTTGTTTGGGGGGGGGGGGGGGGCCGCGGCTTTTTTTGTGAAACCAAAGGGTTTAGTTGTCTCCTAGACAGAGCAAAGCAGTTTTGCAAGGAGCAAGTCACCTGCCTTCTCTATTGTCTGGCTGCAGAAAGCTAGCCTGGAGACCCTGGGAGATCCTTGGGGACAGAAAGTAATAGCATGACTCTGAAAAGGATGGAAGATTAGGCTCCAGCCCCACAAAGTGATTGTCAGGATATGGCATAAATCCCATCAGCTCAAGCAGAAGCATTTAGATATTAGTGTTTAATGAGCTGTTTGGTTCCATTTAGTTTCGTATTGCTTTTAAGAATTTCTGTGCGTTCAACCAAAGAAAGTTGTCACAGCACAATTTATTAAATGAACTTCTCAAAGAACCTTAAGACACAGGAATACTGTAGCAATGAATACTGTAGCAATGAATACTGAAGCAATAGTATTTTAGAATATAAAAGAAGCTTGCAAGTATTTTGATAGAATTTTCATTAGTGTGATTGCAGTATGAAAATTAATCAGTCATCTGTATGTTAGTTGAATTATCTTTATAAACAGTTCATTTGCAGGCTGAGGAAACTGGGATGCATATCATGAAATCAATGATGTGTAAAACAGATCTGAAATATTTTCAGTCTGCTTTCTCACACTGTTTGTCTAGCTTAAACTCAAGCTGCAAATGCATTTGTGTATTATCTATAATACTAGCCATAAATGCAGTCTGTATGTCTGCCTGTTAATGAGATTACAGCAAAAATATATATGAATGAATGTGGAGCTGGGCCAGCATACAGTACTATGTATGTGCTGCAGTGGGAGGTATGTGTTGTGGGTTAACCCTGGGAGGGCGCACAGCCCCCCCCCCCCCCCCCAGCCGCCCAGTGGGATGGGGGAGAATCAGATGGGTAAAAGTGCAAAAACTGGTGGGTTGAGGTAAGGAGAGTTTAACAGGTAAAGCACAAGCTGCGCGTGCAAGCAAAGCAAAAGGAGGAATTCCTTCTCTCCTTCCCATACTTCCCACCGCAGGCAGGCGTTCCGCCACCCCCAGGACAGCAGGGCTCCATCGCGCCTCACAGTGACTGGGGAAGACAAATGCTGTCACTCCGAACGTCCCCGTCCTCCTTCTGCCCCGGCTTTTATTGCTGAGCGTGGTGCCATATGATCTGGGGTATCCCTTGGTCAGTAGGGTCTGGCTGTGCCCCCTCCCAGCCCCTCGTGCCCCCCCAGCCTGCTCGCTGGCAGGGCAGGGTGAGGAACAGAGAAGACCTTGATGCTGCGCAAGCACCACTCACTCAGCAACAGCTAACACATCCCTGTGTGACCAACACTGCTCTGGTCACAAATCTACTATGAAAAAGTATCTCTCCCCAGAGACTGGGGAGAGATTTGTGAGAAGCAGGGTCTCTCTTTAAAACACAGATTCAGAATCTTCTACTAATTAATTACAACCAATTTTGATACATCCAAATAAAGCAATATATCTGCCTGAAAATTGTTTTACTTTAGCTTCATCTTTCACAAGGATCATATTCTGACACCAGTATTCTGACACTTTTGCTCAGTAGTTGAATTCCAGGGTTTGTAGGCGGGAATAAAGAAGAAACTTGAGATACAGACATGGGGTATACTCTATACAGACTTTTTATATGCCATAAGCAGAAGGCAATTGCACCAATTCCTTGTTCCAAGAGAGCAACTGTACTTTAGGAGCCTTAATTGGAGATGGACCTCACTGATGACTTACCAGCTCCTCTTCCATGAGCTACCATCTCTAAACAACCTCACGTAACAGCAGGTTTTCTCAACCCCAAGCATTTTGTGCACATGAGAAATAAGCACGTTAGGAGTACGTATCACAGGGATATCTGGTGATAGCTGTCATAACAACCACTATTACCTACACAATTCTGTAAGTATATCCATAAGGCTGACAAAAGCCATCTAGATATCTTGCTACTTAGGATTAACATTACAAGAGAGTTCTGTCATGGCATAAGGAGTAACGGTTAAGAAAATCCATATACCAAAATACTCATGGAAGTACTCAGTGTAAGTCTTTCAAGGAGCTCAGAAAGGCACTTCACCCTTGGTTGTAAAGTCCACACTGGACCCTTGGCCAAGCATCCTACCAGCTAGACACTCCAAGCACCAGAGACGAAGGAAGAAGAAGGGGGAACAAACAAAACAGAGAAGAGGAAAATGAGATGAAGGGATTAGTTAGAGGAGAACTGGGAGGAGTGTAGTGAGCAAAAGGGTGAGTAGGAGGAAAATAAATCTGAGATGTAGGCGGGTGAGAGGTACATAAAGCCATGAAGATGATACCAGATTACAGAGTCGTGAGTCAAACACTGAAGCATGAAACAAGTCTACAAAGGGTATCCCAGATTCTTCTAATTCACACAAAAACTTCTGCAGATAACACTCTCTGCCAGAGATATGTTATGCAAAATCAATATTCATCTTTGTGGGTTAAGTAATGTTTAAAAAGTGAGTCACATAGCTGATGCATGTATGCGAGTCTGAGTGGTGACATAGGTTCAAAATGTGCACAAATCACAGTAGAGAAAAAGAGTGGTATTAAATATTGTGCAAAACATACAAACTGAAATTATTTTTACAAGTCTCACCCTGAAGAAGGAGGAATTTGCATGGGTCATACTTACATGCCAGATAGTTTCAGTTTTTCAGGATCTTGCCACTGTCCCACAGTCTAAAACTTCACTGAAATCAGCTCTCCAGAATATAGAGTTACTCTCCTCCAAACCTGTTTTTGCCTCCTCAGTAATCTGGTATTTGTGTACCCTGGAGCAGGGATGTGTTTCTCCTAAATATGCCTGCAAAATAGTGAATAATAGAAATAATCTTTCTTTTAAAATGAAAGCAACGTGTACAGGGACAGCCCAGGATGGCCAGGCAGGGCCATGGGGATGGGGTGGGCCAAGACCAGGCTAGGATGTCAGCCCACTGAAAAACAAGCTCTTCACAACAAATGGAGCAAATTTAGGCACTGAAGAGGAATCAGTCAATGCACCCAAGCTCTGAATTACACTCATGGACATTTCTTTCTTAATCAACCATACAGGGAGTTAAGATACTTAACCTGGCAAACAAAAAATCGCCAAAAACAGATTATGTGAAACCTGTTATGTTTTCTCTTGACTTAAAACCTTATCTACACTTACTATTTATTTATGTAAGTTTACACTTCTTTATAGCATCTCCTAAACTTCTTGGTCTCACAGACAGTAGTCAACTCAAATTTCTTCCTAGACCATCAAATACTCATATCTGTAATTACCCTTTTTATGTTTCATGTTTATGTGGGCTATTTGCCTATAATTAACCATGGTCTCACAGACCACCACTGCTCTGCAAACCAGAGCATTTCAAAATGCAATCCTGTATTAAATAAAGTGTGGGACTAGTCCAGGATTCCTAAGCTGCTCATCCTCTATGCTGCTAAGAAAATCATTGAATTGTTAGACAAATACAGATTTTGGAAGAAAGAAATTTGACTTCCTTTGTTAGGCGCTTTAGTGGGTATTTCACTTCTTGTTTCAGAGTATTGCCTCCACAGAAATTAAAGTAATTCAGGATTTCACTCCATACATGTATTTTCCCAATATCCTTCTTCATAGCAGCAGAGCCATGGAGGACTCATTAATAACTAAGCACTTTCTCTGACTGAAAGACTTTTGAAACTGTAATTAATTTTCCTAACCTGTAAGCCTCTTGTGTTGGCCACTCGATCCTTGACGTCACAATGTGCAACATCAAAGCAGTAGCTTTTTGCTGGCAGCAGAAGCAGCAGCATCTGTAGCAGCAGCATTAACCATATCAATTCACACTGTACCTCTCAGCTCACTTCTGCTCAGTCCTCATTCACTGGAGGTGGTGTCCCTGCTGACTCTGGACTGCATGTATGCAGCAGGGGAAACATTTTATCCAGAATCAAGCCTACTAAAATAATAAGCTATGTAAGTTTAAAGAAATACAGTAGCTGCAAGGGTGTTCTGAGAAAGCCGGGTGTTTGGCACAAAACCTGCGGTAGCACAACCTGTGCTGTCTGCAGCAGCACTGGGGAAATTGCAGCATCCAAAAGCTGCAGCTGGAATGACACGCAGGGTGATGCTGCAGGCCCAACACCAGTAAGGACTGGGGCAAGGGTTGGGGAAGGTAGGAGCAGAGCTGAAGGACAGGTCTGTGCCTAAGCAAGTATAAGAATGGGCTGCAAAGCTAAACACCTTTGATGTGGCTCCCAGGAAAGAGAGCAGAGGTGGCAGAAGCACAGCTCACAAGGAGTGATTTCAAACAGGCTGCTTGGCTAAACTAAATCACTTCCATCACACCTTGCCGAGAAGCTGTTGCACAGACCAATCCTTGTCTTCGTCCTTCTCTTTGAAAACATTTGGGAATGGATTTGAGACAAGTCAGGACTTTCTGCCTGATCAGTTCTTGGCAGAGCAGCGAGGTATTCCATTCAAGAACTGCACCGCCTAGGTCTCTGCTTCCAAACACAGAACTGTAACTGGGGCTCCCTCTACCAGTGTTTTCTACTAGATCAGAAACAAAACAAAACAAACCTACAAGGTATCTTTTGACGGATAAAACACCTCCAGTCATTTTTACATATTCATGCTGCTTTAGGTGTTTATGCTGCAAGCTTGGGACATAATGTTTCCAGTGGAAAACTGGGGGAGATGTTTCTGCAGGTCAGAACTACCTTGCAAGCCTTGCAGGATTTTACGTAAATGTTTTCAGACTGGATTTGAATGGCCTTTTCTCCTCCACAGAATCAATTAATAAGTACAGGATAGTGAAGTATAGTAAAGGATTATAAAAGGAAGTGCTCCCCCCTAATTCTTTAGAATTTGCAGAGTCAGTGCATTTCACCAGAAACGTAAGGTCTGCTTTTCAGACCACAGCTTTATCTCCACACAGCCCACGCTGGTCTGCCCAGGAAATGTCCACACATACAGAGAACATTCTGATGCGCACATGAGGGAAGATAAGTGTGCAGAGAGGTGAGCGGATATGTAAAGATATTACATTCAGCACACCAAAACATCTGTGCAGGACAGTGGAACACTAACTGAGGATCCACCAATGAACAAAGTCTTGATAAGTACATGCAATTATCACCTACTTGAGTTTAGTGATATAAGTGGGAAGCTCAATTATGAAATTGTAAGCTGTGGAGAATGACAAACAAGCTTATCCCAGCTTTTATTGCTTTGCTAGGAGAAGCCGAACGTTAGCTTACTTGCGCAGCCACTTGGGATCCACAGATGTCCCAGACAGGGCACTGGTAAGATGTAATGCAAAATATGTATGAACCAATTCAGTGCCTGCGTTCAGAGTATCGGTGTGTGTTCTGAACCCCACCACAGGTTAACATCAGAGATAAAGCCTTTATTTCCTTTCACCACCAAGGGCACAGGAAAAATCAAAAGCTGAGCACAGCTGGGACAACAGACTTAGCAGTTCTTGTGAAATAAGACAAAGTATTAGAAGCGCCGTATCCTTAGCTATTCAGTTCCTATTCATGAGTCCTCTTAGCACTGCCTGTGGTACAAATGTTAATGCACCAGAACCATAAACCCAGGAGAACTAAGGGTAAAACTCCTCTAGTATTTTCAAAGATGAAACATTGTGTGCTGCAGGAGAGACAGGGTGTCAGCTCTGTTTGAAAAGGAGTTCATGACTCGGGATGTTGATCTTTCTGGATGAAATTCGGTCCTGACTGGCTAAACATCATATGGAGACTGTTCTCCTGGTGTTTCCATATTCATCTCCATCTGGTGTGCTTGGAAGAAGAGCCAGAAGAATGCAGTGAGTGATACCTCTTCTTGCCAGAAGACCCTCCAAGTAGCAGATAATGCCAATGGCAGGACATGCTCTTCAGGGAGGGGATCACATATCTTGTTGACTCGAACAGCCCTCAAAAGAGCAAACTCCTTCTCTGACGCTGAAAGATCTGTAGATAAATCTTCATCAGCAAGGAAGACTTACAAATCCATTAGAAATACTACGTAAGGTTCAGCCGGTTGGCATTTCTGTACCAGAGAAACATTTTTTGCTTGTCTGTTTTTTAAAGTCTGAACACAGTCTTTTCTGCTGACACTTACGGGGATGGTAACATCTGGCAGAGGGAAGCTGGGGACAGGACATCTCAATCCACTTAAGTCAGGCTCTTCAGAGTTTCTCTGCCGAGACAATAATCTGCAGTAATTCTGAGAGCAAGATAGTTGCCACTTGCATGCTGCCAAAAGAACAGAAAATAGTCAGATATATGTGAAATGTTTATGCCATTACTTCCTTACTGTTTATTTCCAGTCACTTGCAGCTTCAAGGCTTTCCAGTGGCATGACAGGGTTGCCAGCTGGCCAGCATAGCTACAAAAGTGGAGCCTTAACCGAGAATTCCAGTTTCTGGGAAAGAAACACACAACCTGGGAGGACTCTGTCAGGCAAAACACTGTCTGCAGGCAATGTGAATCATCCAGCGTCAACCAGAACCTAAATTTTTTGTTTATCTGAGGATACAGGTTGAACACTACAGGGAGCTCGATTCCCAACCTACCCAAGCAAGAGTCAGGAATAATTCTCCAGAGATCTGTTAAATTATTCTAGAATAAGTCTCGTAATGTGACATTTGTATAAGCCTTTGCAGTTAATTTTCTTGCTGAGTGGGAGGAGGATTAGTAGAGAGAGAAAAAAGGCATTAGGTAAGGTATTGACTCTTCCGTGTTGTCAAAAACTTAAGTATGTGTAACTCTGTAGATGGCTATACATCTTTAGTCAACACAGATTTCCCTGTGGTTCTGCCTGATTTTTAATCAGCCATAGCTTTATTGTATACCTACAATTTTCTGTCTCACAAAGCTGATCAGCCATATGAACTGTTTTTTTAATTATCTTAAATAAAAATCCTGGTTTTTTTTAATTTAAAGGTTAAAAAACCCCTGTGGTTTTACCCACCCATTACAAGCACCTCAGCAAAAGCTCTTCAGCTTCAAAGCATACAAACTGACCCCCCGCCATTTTCCAGAAACCCTCATCCTTCTTTAAAATTGTAAATGAATAAAACCTCTTAAATAAAATTAAGTTTTCTTGACATCATCTTCTGCCAAGGCAATGGTAAGGTAGGTTTCTCCCTCCAGGAACACCACACATTTCACCTGTGCATAGATACCATCCATCGCAGACCTGCTAGGAAAACCCAGACATGCCAGCTGGCCCTAGCTATGCCGCGTGCTTCCCGCTTTTTACAGCCAATCTGTGCAAAACAGGACAAAAGGTCTTGCACTCAGCCAGGCGAGCGGGGCTGTGGCAGATGGCCGAGCAGCCGCGAGGGCGCAGGTGCCGCAGCGGGCAATGGTGGGACAGGCTCCGTTCCACCCACCTGCCTGCAGATCGGCGCGGAGTGAAAACGCCTGCAGCTCGTATTCCCTCCATCATCTCTGTATTCCCCCCGCCCACCCAACATCCTTACTTGGCCATCGTCCTACCTCTGATCTTTGTCAGCGTTCCCCAAACACACAGACTCCCTTTGTCCCCAGACCACTGGTCCCAGAGTAAGAACTAACTGCCTTCTCCGCTTCTCTCGTTTTTTCCTTTCCACTTGAGTCAGCTCCTCATTTCTCCTCCCCACCAGATCTCCCTAGTTCTTCTTCCACTTCTCTCTCTCTCGTAGGCTCCCTATCTCCCAAAGTTATTTTCCTCAATCATATTTTTATGCTTTGATGGACACATCTTTATAGTTTGAAAGCCACAGTATACTCAAGATAGACCTAAACATGTTACTTCTAAATACCATCCCCCAGCAAGCAGCCTGGATGATGGGCTGTATACTGGAGACAGTCTGTTTTAGCTAAGCAGCAGCAATAGCTGAAATAATTAAAATAAATCTGCCTTTGAAGCAAGCTAAGTCAATAGATGCTAACTCACCAAATCTAATAATTACATGCTTCCTCCTGTGAAACTTGGAATAAAAGGGTCTTATTTACAAGACACTGTGTTTAAGCAAATCCACAAAGAGAAAAAGAGAATGAATGTTTACTTGGGTGTGCACATACAATATAAACATATTATTGAATATTTTTTGGTCCAAATAGCAGCACTTTTGGAGAAGCTGAAAAAATTTAACGCAGATGTGTCTATATTAAAATTGCTGACATTTTTATAGAACATCTCACATAAAGCATAAATCACATTTACCAGCAATCCAGTGCTTAGGCATTTCTACTTTGCTTACTTTGGGAGTTTAATCAAATGAATGCTATCAACCTCTAACATCATAAATCAGCCATTTTAAGAAGTAATGGGGGCTTAAAGTAGTATGAGTGAATGAATTTCTAGTTAGCTCATGCTTCTCTGCATATTAATTTTAAGTCTTGAACTTACTCCAAATGCCTATCAAAAAAAAACCCAAACCAAATCAAAGGGGGAGACACTTTTACTGTATAGATGTCTGATAATAATGCATTCTCATTTATTACAGCACTAAATATGTGATTCTCTCTGCTTTGCAGTTCAAATGCACCCTGAAAAATTGCAGTGTTCAGAGATAACATAAAAATGAGCCAGTTGTAGAAGATGCCACAATGCAGCACTGTGTATAAAGGCTCCAACAACACCTTTAACCCATATGAAAATGGTGACGAGCCCAGACGTTATAGTCCAAGTTCTTCTAGTTCTAAAAGGATGGGCTAAGAGTTACAACAGTGAGTAGAGCACCCCAAGGTCCCAACTATTATTAGTGCAGCTGGTTGGCCAGTACAACCTCTCCCTCTCCTCGTTATATTTTAAACCAATCTTTCCCACAGCTCAGGGAACTTAACGTGAGCTCTGCTGTGTGATTTCTTTTCTGGAATACTTTCCCCTTAGTTTCAGGCTTCAAGCCATGCCTATAGGGAACAGCATTTTAACTTCCATAAAGCACCTTTCTGTAGAGATGCAGTACACAGAAAGAGGAAAAAGACCAAAACAATTTATTTGCACCGTGTATGAAGTTTAGTCAATCACATCAGTACTTCCTGTCTTGTTATATTTTAGCAAAGGCTGAACAGATTTTTTGACTACAGCTAAATGGATGCAAACTTGCCATTACTACTTGAAATCCTTCTTCATCTGAGCACATGAGCTCCGTTGGCTAATTGCTAAACAGCACAAAACTCCCAGCTGGAAAGTGCCTGCTGCCCTGCTGAGTCTCCTTGTATGTACATGTGTTAAAGTTAGGCACAAAGTGCAGTACCCACAAAAAATTATATGCAACATGCAAAAGAACCCCAGAAGCTCTAAGATGGGAAAAGGAGGATGCCGTGACAAGTTTTTTAGAAAGACTATATGTGGCCACTTGATTGTAACGCCTCTAAAATATATATAGCCATGGCAGTTGATATAAACCCACTCATGAAAATGTTACATAAAGTGACTCTTGAGAGGTTGCTAAAAGCAGTAACTTCCCTTAAAAACAAACAAACTGACTCACTTTCACATGGCATATCTCTGATAAAACAGAGAGATGCTGCTATGTGATGGATAAATACTGCAAATCCTAGAGACAACTGCAGACCTAGTCCCAGAGCTGAACTGTGCAGGTACAACGGCAGCACCTGATGCTGCCCTGTGGCAGCACCAACACTGGCTGGTCACGAGTACAGCAGTGGTTCCTTACCTGTTGCCCAGGGCCTACGTGTCCAGGGAGCCCTTGCTAGGAATCTCTGTGAAGAAATGATTTATCACACAGTGCTGGATGTCCTCCTTACAAACTATTTTTGAAATAGGGAAAAAAAAAAAATCCACATAGAATCTATTATTACTTTTATGTCTTAAAATTGTGGTAGCCTGTCCAGACACGCCAGACTGCATAGCAAGAGAGCAATTGTAGGATACAAGTCCATGACATAATAATCCATTAAGAGCATCTGGATGCATAGCCTGCAGCCACAATGATTTTCCTTGGTATTCTTCTACTTTCTTCTTTGTAATTGTATTCAATGCCTGCCAGAGTGTGCAGCAGCATTTAAGTCACTGAAATTACTTTACTAGAACATATCTCTTAGAATTGCTTTAAGGATTACTTAATGCTTGTACAATACTTTGAATTTGTAAGTAATATTATTGCTTTATTACCTTTCTTTCTCCTGGGGGATTCCATTGTTACAGTGAATTTTCATAGAATTATTGCTAGAATTGCCTGGCAGACTAGTTTCTCCCATCTTTCTAGCAGGCCAGCAAGTCAGGAATACACTAATAACCAATGTATACTATCTGGGATAACAGTCCTAAGTAAACCCTGCACAAAGGACTCTATGAATAACGTTACAGTAATTGCTGATCATAGAAGTGCCTCCAACAGTAGCTGCAGGGAAGCACAAGACGGATTCCCTTTGTAAGCTACAGAAAATAATAGCGGGGTTTTGTTGATGCTTCAGTCAAGCCAACATACATTACTTTCTCTCAGAAAGTATGAAAGCAGTAAATTACCCAAAATGCGCACAGTTTTGTGCATCTGACAATGCAGGTCAATAATATAGAAAAACAGTTGCTCAGAGATGAACAATGAAATACATTACGCATAAGCTAAACAAGAACAATGCTCCCTTCAGGAAAGACACATCAAAATCACAAAAGACAGCTTGCTATACAGATTGCAGAAAAGAAGAGTGACAGTCAGAAAATACTGAATTTTGATTTGTGGAAACACAGGCTCACAGGGAGAAAAAAATAGAAGGTAGGCTTCCTAAGTGTACTCTGATGGTAAAATTTCAGTTTTCAAAAGGGTCCAGAGACCAGTTCTGTAAGAAAATCTAAGGCCTAAGGTAAAGCCTGAAGTCCGTAACACAAGACTACCATATTCACATCTTTTCCTTTTTTAACCCAGCTAAACAAACAGCGGCACTAGCACAAGGCTGGGGCCATGCAGACCACACGTGTGGAATGGTCCTTATGCTGCTTTACACAGGTGGCAAATACTGGTGAATCTGCAAACAAAACTCTGTTTCCCACCGAAATACCAAATGGGAACCTGAGTAGGACATGGCTAAACATGGCTCCAGGACTAAATCTTTTCAGCTCTTCTGGGGGAAAAAAAGAAAAAAAGAAAAAGAAATCATCTTCCATGAAAACTATATTAGGTACTGAATTATGAACCTGCATGACAAAAACCACAAAGGTCCAAACTGGGTCCCATCAAGGTGCAGGAGTAACAAATGTCTGCCTATCTCTGGAGCAGTTTAATGCTGGCTGGCATATGGGGAAGCCCCTACTTTGCTTCTCTTTCTCTTTGCACAATCCTCTCACCTGGCATGCTGTCACAGAGTCAAATCCTAACAGCGGTCACTGGCAAATTCCCCAGTTCGGAAAGGAAATAAGATTAAAACAGGCACAGAAATGGAGTCACTTGCTTTTCAGTTCCTTTGTCTTATCCAAGAGTCCTTAATTTCCAAATATTTCTGTGAGAGCATGAATATATTCTACTAGTCTGAATTTAACATTTAAACCAACATCATCTGTAATTTCACAGACTTCAGTAACTCACAAAGCACTGCAACAGCTGAATGTATGTCTGAAATTTATCTAAACCATGCAGGATTTCCATTCTCTTCTGCTTCCTGAACTAATCTTAAGTGACAGTAAATATATCTAATGCTTTAAAAGCATTATTTTAAAACTTCACATTCAAGATTCTCAAAAGTGTACAACAAAGGTAGCTGTCTTGAGTTTTAGATATTTTGCTTGAGGCTGTACTTAGTGAGACTGCATCTCCAGGCAGTTCAGTACCTGTCCCCTGAAAAGTTTGGCTTCTTCTAAGCATCTTTAAAATTGAGTTCATAAAAACCTTCAAGGCCAATAACAATTATTTTCCAAAGCTACCTAACACAACAATAGGATCATATTGCAAATCCAGTTCCAGAGGACCAAATTTTGACACATCATCTCTCGGTCATGCCACTCATTCAAGAAAAAACAATTTTATTCTGCATAAATCCAAGCTGCAGCTGAAATGGGTGGTTCCACCTTCCCTCTTTTTGTCTCTGCTCGTTCCTACCACTTCTTTACAATGGGGCCGCCCTTCACGCAGCCCTGTGATAAGCCATATTAGGCAACTGATCCAGCTGAAACGGAAGCTTTTTTCTTGGGGTGGAGAGCTCAAATTCATTTTCAGCCTGGTCATTTTTGCAGCTCCAGCTCATCGCACAGATGCACAAACGCTACTGCCATTATAAAGGAAATGGCAAGAACTAGCAGACACTGCTGGGGGACAGGATGACCTCCTATATGAAGAAGCTGCAGATTTACGGGCTGTTGAACTGATTGTGTAACCTTGCCTTTAGAGCAAAACGTGCTCCGTAACAAATTGCAGGAACCTTAGAATCAACAAATATGGCAATGCTGAACGTTGCTGCACAGAGCTAATGGCAAGTATTTCAGTGGTGTAGTTCTCCATCTATTGGCCAGGGGAAGGAATAACACCGGTCCTGACACGGGAGGGGGCTGATGCTCAGGAAAATGGAAGATGACAGGCTATGCGTTCCAGGGCTGACATCTCACCATTTTGTTGTAAAATGCTTTACTTGGACAGCTGAATATGTAGTTATAATATGCTGAGTCTTTTCTTTTTTCTTTTTGCTAAAAACCCCCTTCAATTTAGGAAAACCATTAGTACATAAAATGCACAGAAACAAGTGTTTTTGAATGATACTTTTATATATTTCTTTCTCGGTGTAAAAATCACCTACTGATTTATTCTTTGTATTTGTGGTCTACGAAAATTAATCTCAAATATTTTCCATAGCTTTTGGAGGTATGATTAAACATTATTTGCTTTAAAAGCCAACAGTATCATAGATTTAGAAAACAGAGGGAGTCAAGGGTTCCTTCTGTACCTGCTAGAAGCATTAAGCCCTGATTTTATAAGTAGATCACTTTGGGAAAAAAGCTGCTCTCCTCATGTGAAACATTACTAGCTTGCTTGACTGTGAAGAGGATTTCTTTACAGAAACAGGGACTTCTATAAAATCCAGGTGTATATATTTGATGGATCACAGTCAGAAAAGAGAATGTATAGGAAACAACATTTTTTGAATAGTTGGAATTGGAAATTAATTTTATTCTCTGAAATGGATACAGTTACAAATTGATCCCACTGTTATTTTAAGCTCTCTTGCAAAGCTGCTATACTATAGTTTATACTACAGTCTCTTACCACTGAGTCTCCACGTATGTTACTAGTACAAGCTGGAATCAGGACAGGTGACCTTCTACAGGCACCACCAGCAGAACTACACAAATGCTTGAGTAAGAAATTAAGGCACTCGCAGGTACAGGTAAGGCAAAACCAAGGAGGCAGTGGGGTCTCACACAGCTCCGTCAACAGTGCTTACCAGGAAAAAGACCTTGATTTAGGGTATCTCCTAACCTATTCCAGCACATAACACAGATGAGTAAAATGTGAACTCCACACCACGGAGGACTCCACCCTGCGCAGGATTGCAGCTGCGAATCATTTCACAGCTGCACTACAACATCTGCACAAAGGAAATGGAGATCTCTACACCATCTAATTGAAACCTTTAGGTGTCCAGTTCCTGCAGGCAGCGTGGGAAAATGCATTCTGATATCATTATCAAGTATCCCCTGAGTATTTCAATTAACGAATACACTGAATACATTAAATCAATAAATAAATCAATTAATGAATTGATAATAAAATTCATTTCAGTTAACAAATAAGCAACAGCCACCAGTCTATTAATGAAGCATGATCCTTCTATTTCTGTAGAACACAGGGGCCAAACTTTCTCTACATCTCTGACTATGCCATGAAAATTGCATTAGGATTTCTTTGTGTGTATAAGCATGATATAAGAGAACATCCCTTAAAACAGGGAATAATGAGGCATGCTCTAAGTGCAGTTTAGCAGGCACTCCATCTTTGTGGAATTCCCTGCTGAGCTGCCCTAACCCCAACACCGCTAATTAACAATCAAATTGGAAAGGATACCTCATTTAAAGCAGAGCGCTCTCTAGCAAGTGCAAAACATCAGGCAGGAAAATGTATCTATGCAGAGATGACCTTTGTGAAGAAAGCTGTATTACAAACACAGAAGCCACCTGTGAGAAAGCAAAGGTTAGGAATACCTGCTTCTGTATTTTGCTAGATTACCGAGTCCCTGCAATGCAAGCTACTGTAGAAAAGTCTCTTCGCTCATCCTGTTAATGACACTTTCATTTTTACAGTATCAAGCTTTGGGGAAAAAAATAAAACAAAAACAAAAAAACAAAAACAAGCTTGCAAAACTTAAAGACTATTCTGTTATTAGAAGAATTTTTAAGGTTCTGGCACAAAATGAAACCACCCCTTTTCTTTATTTTAATGACTAATATTCCATCTGAAATCACATTACTATGTGAAGACACATGAAGGCATGGGTATTCTTATGCCCCAAGAATTATCTCTAGAGTTCTGTCTACTATTGATTTGTTGGTTCCTTCACTTTTAAATATTGACTTTAGGATATTGAATCTTTCAAAGCTGAAGCAGTAAAAGATCTGGGCTCAGCCTCTTTGACACTGAAACAGGACTTTAACCTAAGAAGATCTCCGATCTATCAATTTGGTCTGAAAGCTTTTGATTTAAATGGTGAAAAAAAGCAAAAAGAGGAAAAAAAACCATAAATATTACAAATGCCTCACTTCCAACTTCAGCTCTAAGTAACAAATGGATAAACACTGCCTATCTGCTGCTTCAATCCACCAAGCTATTAACTAATGCAACCTGCAGTGAGGAGGAGGAGAAAAACAGTTGTATGTAAAAAACTTATACTATAAGGAGACAGACTACTTGGGAGCTCTCAAACCTGTCTTCAGATCTGACAGAGAACCAGCAAACACCAAACTAAGTACAGGTTAGGAACACTCACTCTAATTTATGTGATTTACATAGTCCAGTTAAGCCCTGTAAATTGTCCCCAAGCTGCACTTAGCCTGCAGTCTTCTGTTTCTGTTTCAGAACTGAGGAACGGCTTATGTACCCCAAAAGTTGACTGTTCTTCAGATACAAACGTTGCTATTGAAAGAAGATACTGCCTCTCTGTACAAGCCTTCTTTTTCCTTATAGCCTTAACTATTACAGCCATAAAGTTATCATTATTACCGAATGGATAAAATTTATTTTTTATGTTTATGATTGCATCACTTAGGAGGGTCTGGTTCTCACTCATGGCATTACAAAGTGTGCCTTGTGATTCAACTTGAATCTCTGACACGCTGGATGGAAGCCATTTAGAAAACAGAATCCAAGAGTAGAAATTTCTTAGTCAAGTTATCAGAGCAGGCCTGAGTGAAAAAAAAAAAAACAAACAAAAAAACCCAAACCCAGACCCAAACCCATGCATTTCACATGTATTTGTTGTGTACATAAAAACTTGTCTTTCCATGAAGATTTTATGAAGAATGGTCACAGTGAATAAAAATTCACATCTCTGAAAAAATACTACAGCCAACTCTTCATCTACATCAGGAATACTTTAAATCAGGATATTTTAAATCAATTTTGATTAACCTTTATGAACACTGAAAAAAAAAATCCAACCTGTCCAAAGCTGCCTGTGAAATTACAACATAAAGTTAACCCCGAATCTAGAAATCCTGTAATTATACATTTTCAAAACAGGCAGACCAGTGAGTGCACCTTTCACACATTTAATCAACATAGAAACACACAATTATTTTAGCACACAGTGTTATCACAATTTATTTTCTGTCTCAACAAACCCTACAAGATCTAGTATCCACCCTTTCCTCAAATTAGTAATGTTTAAAATTACCATCTAAATTACTTTTGCTTCCAGATTAGCTAAAAGATATAGAGAACTTTTTTCCCCATTTGAGTTAATTGGTAGATAAACCAGTGGAAAGATGAACAGGAAGAAGACTGTTTTTATAGCACAGCCCGTGAATCAGAGAGGCTTCGAACTGCAAATTCAAAAGGCTTTGCGCCACGCTGTCAGAGGCACCTACAGCCGTGTGTGGATACCGTCCTGCTTGGGGCCCCACAGGACATCTACAAGGCTTGGGGACCTTGTCCTTCCCGGAACACTGCAAGAAAGAGCCCTACCAGCTGATGGCGAGAAATCTGTCTCCAAAGATAAGGTCTGGCACAGAAATAATTGGTCATTTCACAAACTTACAGTTGGGCTTTGTTTAATAAACCCAGTCAATGTAAACTGAGAACATGCCGGGATGACATAACTTTGTTATGTGTTTAATACCCTGATGGTAATGCCATTCTCAGCCCCCCAAAAGAGCTTTTCTAGTTGAATAGCAGGTTTCAAAAATGGAGTTACATATTAATAGAAAGAAAAGCCACACCATTGCCTGTTTTCTGCATATTAGGAAATTATTCAAACACAAATGTGAATAAATATGATAGAGAACTGCTTAAATATATAATTACCGGTATGTATAACCCTTGCGACACAGGAACAACTGTTAGTGTTAGGTTTAAATCAAGTGTCCATCAATATTTTTGCACAACTAGTTATCAGCAAGAATAAAGCCTGCCTTGACACTGTGCTCAGTCATTTAAATCAAGATCTGCTCATTGCGAGAAAAAAATCCCCAACGTTAAAACTGACAACCAAGAGTTGCTATTGTAATACTATATCCTTATTTTATACAGCTCATTTTGAAAAGGACTGTATTGATGATCAAAATAAAAGATAGCTTTTGGTTTTGAGAGACCAATACTCAGAAAGTTTTGGGTGCAATTTCAAGTTTAGCCACTAACTGCTCGTATGATCTGAAGAAAAAGAAATTCAGTGTTTGTGTCTCCCCCTCGTAAAACGTGGCTACAATTCCCACTTCTCAAAAAAGAAATAACGTATGAAGTTCTAAAACACACTGGTGATGAGGAATACAATGAAACCAAACAAACTCAGGTCATGCAGCTTTATATTCACCTCGGGGGTTGTACAGAAATCTGTAGGAGACTGATGGGAATTAAATAATAGCCTGACTGGTAGATTTAAAACATTACAGTAGCTGTGCTTGTTTTCAGTTTGCTTATCTCTAAGTGATTATGTTTATTAAAAACAAACTTACTTTCCATCCACCGGGAATTAACAGATGCCAGGGTTAACTTTTTGAGACAACAGTAGCTCCTTTTGCAAGGCTTTGTGCAGCAGGACGAAGGACACGCCGGTTCGTTACGGAGGGTTACATGCTTTTGCAGGATGCCCCCTCGTCCCCTATGTTCCCTTTCCTAAAATTTCCAGCGGAGAGCAGAGCAGGAGACTCATCAGGAAGCATAAGTACAGCAGGGCTGGGGACACGCCATGTGCCGAAATACGCATCAACTTGTAGACACAGTACCAAGGCTTGTGTTTCCACTGGACTGGCAGAAAGGAGAGGCTAAGCAAGAGCCATTTCTGCTCAAGTCCTCCTATCTTCCCAGAAAATCTCAGATCTGACGTGGTGAGTCCCAAACACTGACAAAACGGGACAAACAGGAGTAGAAAGAAGGAAAGAGAGAAGGAGCAACAGTGCAGAAACGCGTGTATTTTTGACTAGAGCATGTTGCTATTTCGGGGCAAAGGGGCCTGAGTGAAAAGATGAGACCCAGGAGTAAGGGAGAGGAAGAAAGTAGGTAGAAGAAAAATCCAGAAACAATTGGAGTTATTTGCTGGGACCAACCAATATCAGGGTCTGTGAGCGGCAGCAGTGGAAGTTCCTTCATCATGCCCATGATTTACAGAATCGCTGCTGCATTTCCTTCAAGCACAGACCAGTACTTTGTTACATGTAAAAAGTAATATTTGGACAGGGCCATTAATCGCTGCTATAGCAGTTAACCACTGTTAATGGGCCTTTTTATCTCTAATAATCTTCTTCCTGAAAGGGTGTCATGCAAACCTAGCTGTGCATAGAGCTACCTAATGAAAACTGGTATAGAAACCAAACATTCAGCCCTGGACATGAATTAACTTCCTGGACAGAAATGGAATTGTCAAATGCATAAGTAAACCTCTGCTGCTTTGTAAAGCCAAAACGTTACTGATTTTTAATTAACTTCGTTTCTATTCCTGTGTGAGGAATTTGAGGCAGGTAGTAAAAGAGAAAGGTGCTGAAAGATACTACTTTAGAATCCAGCATCATATTTTAGGTCTAGGGAAAAAAAGTCTATTTGAACGAGGCTTTTTCTGGCACAGGAAAATTGAGTATTGTTGCTACTGGAAAATAAACCAAGCAATCTCTTACATATCTGTCAGTCCAAAACAAAGATCACTTTTATTATAGAGCAGCATCCACAAGTAGGCAGATTCTATTTCTGCAACACCTACGCATAAATGAATAGCTAAATAGTGTTAACCTCAGCCAGGTTCTCCCATATATACAATGATCAAACACACTTTTACCAGCCTGCAGCAAGGGATCAAAAGATATGATGGTTTGATGGTGTATTGATTAAAAACTGCAAGATACCAAGCTTTTTCTCCCCCTGCCCCCCCACCCACTTGTATACCTGTTCAATAATAAGACTTGTGTTATGCCAAACTAAGTATGTATTTAAGGTAGAAACTACATGTCTCATTTCAAGAATAGAAGAAATTCTACTGTAGTCTTTCCTACTCATTTTTGTAATATGACTTGAGAAGCAAAGGTGCGACAGATCAGATGCCAGTATAGCTATAGCCACATGGAAACCATTTCCTGGACACAGACACCTGAACACCACCATGTTTAAACATGGATAATGTCCTCTTCAGGAGGGGGTCTGCATAAAGGGGAGCAAACCAGATGCCTTCCAGGGAATTAGGTTTCCTCCTCACCAGCTGAAAGACAAGGGGATTTTGCATTTACTAAAATATTCTGATGTATGAAGAAGCTTTTCATTCCACTTAGGTTTCATCAACATGGCAAGTTTCAGCCCAAGAGGCAGGTGGATGCTGGTTTTAAAATGGATGACAATCTTGGAAATTCTTGCTAACACTAGTCACCACTTTGACGCTGCCTTGTATGGGTAAGAACTGGAGTTGGGAAAGAGCAGCTGGTTCTTGAGGAGAAATTAACCCAAATCATGCAAACTGACAACATAGCAAAGACCCCAAAGCCATACTTGGTGTGCATTTAAACCAGTATTGCCACCCAAATGTCACTTCTTTCCAATTTTGAACACCTTCCCCAACTGTTTTCCTCCACCACTGTACCACTCCCTGCTCCATGCAATGCAAACATTTGAGTTCACAGATGAGCTGAACAACCTGGATGAGGGAATCAGCCCTGGTGATATTTTATACAGCAAAAAAAACGGAAGTGACTTTTTCAGCCTCATTAATCCCTTTGATGCAGTTCACTGTGATAGCAGAAGACTTTTGCTGCTGCCGAGCAAGGTCCTGTAAGGAGATACTAGTGTGTAGCTAGGATGCAAGAGCGGAGACAAGTACTTTGTGCGGCAGCAGTCTCTGCCTGTGTACACACCTGAACCTCCCCAGTCATCACATCAGGAGGACAAAACCACAATCTGGTCACGGTGCCTGGGGATATGACTCGGTTCTCTGCCTAGGGGCTCTCACAGTGACTGTAGGTACTGCAGAACCCATCAACAGTAGTAACACAAAGCATAAAAGAGAGATAACACCCACAACAAGAATGGATCCAAACATCACCAACAGGTATTATGATACCATAACAAGCAGCTTTTACCCTGTCTTTAATGAGATACAGCACTATGAACGCTGGTAGAGTAGTCTCAGTTTGCATTAGCGTACACAGCTTCCAACAATGGAGCTGCCAAGATAGGTGTAACAGAACAAAACCAGGAACAGAATGCAGTGAAACGATTTTCAGTAGTTTTGAAGGCTTCACTTGTACAAATAAGGTCAAATAAAAAATAAATAAAGTTTCATTTAAAAGAAAATAAAGAAGCTGGGCTGATTTAGAAAGAAAACATGACAGAAGCACATGTTTAACTTAGAGCGGCCAGCCACTCAGCAAAAAACTGAAAGCATTATTGCAGAAAGCATATTAAATACTAGAGCATTTGGCTTATGTTACAGTTCCCATCATCACTTTAAGAGATAGCTAATATTTTCAATTTTTTCTATTTAATGAGATCAGTAAACATATCTGCATTTCACTTGCCATAAACTGCATTATTTGTGAATAAAAGTGCATGCAAAAATTTCATAATAATTTAAAAAACATTGCTTTATTCTTTAGGAACATTTAGTGACCATTTTGCTCTAAACTGGGCTATATAATAAACTTTTAAAATCTTTATAATGGCACTGCAGGAAACAGATTTCTGGAAAACAATAAAAAGAGTCTAGGCAATTCTTCCTGCTA
This sequence comes from Haliaeetus leucocephalus, assembly GCF_000737465.1. Taxonomy (NCBI): domain Eukaryota; kingdom Metazoa; phylum Chordata; class Aves; order Accipitriformes; family Accipitridae; genus Haliaeetus; species Haliaeetus leucocephalus. The sequence goes on along the minus strand of NW_010973302.1, from coordinate 4,581,019 downwards.
CACAGACTGGTGCAGGCTACCATCAGCAGCTTCACAAACTGCCCTTCCTAACACCACCATTCCTGATACCTCATCCAAATGTTAATTTCTTGGCTTGTATCTGCACTGCTTCAAAATTGTCCTTTGGCCCTGGTATGCCCAGGACATTTGTAGGGTGGGGGTTAATTCCTCATCTTAGGTTATACCCTAAAAACCTCGTCTCCCCACACAAAAAGGAGCACGGGGGATCGGGGAGAAGAGTACCCAAATGGCCCATCCAGAGCAACAGAGCCTCTGCCACAGCCCCTCTTGGGGCTGTCACTGCAGAGCCACCAGCCCCGAGGTCTGGGGGTGACACCCATCACAGCGAGTCACCATAACTGTACAGACTGATGGGGGCTACTGCCTTGGGGGCATGAGACACATTACAGGTTGCAGGGAAGAGCCTTTGGGGATAGCTCAGGGTGGGATGGTCAGGGGAGGAACCACAGGTGGAGAAGGGAGGGATCTAGGTGGTCTGGGGAAGAACTGCCTGATGGGCACAGTCTGTCCTGAATTCTCATTAAACTCCATTTCTAAATACTTTCCTGGGTGAGGGACTCCCTATTCTGTGTGCACCAGTGTACATGGATGTCAAAGCGCCAGCAGGATGAGGCCGTTGTTGCTGTTTGCTCCCAGATACCTCCTGCAGCCAGGACGGCCGCCAGGGCTGCCACATGAATGCAGATACGGGGCGGGTGCGTGTCTGCGTGTGTGTGTGGGTGAAAGCAAAACAATAGCGTGAAGGCCTTCGAGACAGGGTGACCCAGTCAACAAACCCAGGATACAAACAAACTAGCAAAACCTCTCAATCTCCAGATTTCAAGTCAGGGGAACTAATAGCCAAGTACAGCAGCATCCACGATCACATACTAAGGCTTATGAAAACTCATAAAGCTCATAAAACTCGAGTTAAAACTTACAGTCAGAGCTTGTCACATTCATTTGACAAGTTCCCAGTAGGCTCCTGAGATGTTTACATGTATTTTGCTGCAGCCTGAAAGAAGAAAAATACAGTGAAAAGGATTGCAAACAGATACAGCATATAGCAGAACTGCACTACTATCAACCCTAAACGTAACTGCTTTATTTGTTAATTAATAAGCAAAACTATCGGTCTCAAGTGTTAACAATACAATGATGAGCATCCTCCAACTCTCCAATCCTTCCTTAAAAGGACTTGGGAACCAGGAGTCCTTTCTGACCTTTTACAAAGGCCAAAAGGTTAAAATCCTGCACCTCTTACAAAGCTTTCTCTGTAACACTGTACAGCCCTACTAATTAAGGTGGGTTAAAGTAATGCTAAAGTAACACCGTGAGGGAGGTCCCACCTATCGAAAGAGCTGTGCCTCCTCAGTGCCGGCATCCGTTCGCCCAGGCCACAGCCTGGGCTGGGAGCAGGGACCTCCCGAGCACCCCGGCACATGCTGAACGCTGAGCCCTTGCACCAGACAGACCGTTTCTCCCGCATGCGGTGGGGTGACAAGCAGACAGCCGTAGCCGTCACCCCAGCCCCCGTTGGTACGGTGTTAGTTTCTGACAGTCGCCACCGTCACTGGAGCGGTGAATGATGGAGCTGGGGCCAGGCTGCCTCGGGGCAGGCCCGAAGCAACACACAACGGCGCTCCGCAGACCTGGCCTTTGGGGATGAGGCCTGGGGCTGCGTCCTCGTCCTCCCACAACTGTTCGGCAGCCACCGCTCCCCAACGACCTTCAGGGCGACGTGTCCCAAAACACTGCGCGAGCCAGCCCGCACCACAAGTGCCGCATCGCCCACGAGAAACGCACCGCTGTTGAAGCACTCGCGGCATCTTCCCCGGGTGACGAACAACCACCAGAACCACCGCCGACACCTCGTAACGGCAGCGCGGACGCAGGCAGAACCGCGGGCGGCCTTGCGACAGGTCGTGCCGCGAGACAGGGGAGAGACAAAGTCTCTCTGCCCTGGGGTAATGATTTCTGTTTGCTCTCTATTACCGCTGACAACATTTTTCCCCTCACGATTCGGCTTTCTGCCCTTCAGGCCCGGGAGCCCACCCTGCTCCTTTCCGAGCCCCTGTGTGTGAACCGCGCCCGTTCCCGCCTTCCCCGGACGCCGGAAAGGCGGGGGGGGGGGGCGGAACGAACTCTCCGCAAAGGAGAAGGGGCTTCTGCAGGACCTCGGCCGGGGCAGGACCGCTGCGTGTGCCCCGGGCCTGCTCACGGACCGCCCGGCCCCGCTACCCGCGGACGGCGCA
>NW_010973302.1:4578413-4578693 GCF_000737465.1 Haliaeetus leucocephalus | reverse complement strand
CGTGTAACCGGCGCCGCGGCCCCGGGGGCCGGAGGGTCCCGCCACCGCCGCCTACCCCTCTCGTGGGCCGGGGGCGGCGGCCGTGCCGTGGACAGGTATAGGGACAGGGCCGGGGCCGGCGCGGCCCCTCCCCTCCTCCTGCGCGGCGGGGCCGGCCCGGCGAACTGGGGGAACCCGTTTGTCCGGTCTGACGGCGGTTCCCGCGGGGAGGCCGGGCGGGAGCGGGGCCGTCGGAGGCATGAGAGAGCCCTGAGCGAGCGAGAGAGCGAGCGGCGCCGGG
>NW_010973302.1:4574638-4578403 GCF_000737465.1 Haliaeetus leucocephalus | reverse complement strand
ACAGCGGGGCGTCGTCCGGTAGGTACGTAGGCTCCGTCGAGGCAGCGCGGCCGCCCCCGAGAAGCGCTCGGTGGCGGGTCGGGGCCGGGGTCTGGCGGGGCAGAGCTCTGTCACAAACCGCCCCCGCCGCCTCCTCCTCCCGCACCCGTGCCACGGGAGAGGTCAGAGCTGGCACCAGGGTGGCCCCGAAACGGTTCTCGGACTGTCACCTCCTTAATCTGGAGCCTGGTGGGGTTTTGTTGGGAGGTTTGGAAGATGAAAGGCCTTCATCTGCTGGCTGCGGCTGAGGGTGTGAAGGCGGCGATGGCTCTGCCTCACGGGGCGGACCCTGAGGGAGCTCGTTTTCCATTGGACTGGGGAGGTCCAGTCGCACAATGAATATTTACACAATTAAATACTCATTTGGAGAGGAGCAGCTTCGTCAGGGGACCGCGAGGGCCCTTCCGCCAGGTGAGGCCTTTGCTCGCGCCCTGCCTGGCCGGCGGGGCCGGTACCGACTGGTCTGCCGTCGTGAGGGGCTCCTCTCACCTTCTCACCCTGAGGGACAGCACGTTTCGGCGGCGTCGATCCAAAAAACCTCTCGGTGATTTGAGTCTCTCGCTTCCACCCAAAGAGATGCACGTCAGTTGATCATCAGCCTGACCCCAGAGCCTCCCCGGTCTGAAACTTTGGTTTAAGGAAAGAACAAGTGTTTGCTGGGAGGTAAGGTACAGGGGAACAAACGCAGCTTAGCTTTCTCCCTGAGCTCTGGCGGATACCGGTGTTTTACTGACTGGCTTTTGTGGCCTTGGGCTAGTTGCTCTGCTTCTGGCTTCAACCCCCCCCCCCCCTTATATAAATGAGGAAAATAGTTTTCATGGTTGCGGGGTGATTACTCAATAGTGGATGTTTATACAGCCTTTAGAACAGTAATAGGTGTCCATATTAAGGTACTGTCACAATTCTGCAACAGAAAACACTGGAAAGGTTACTTGGGAGGTCGGTCACTCACTTGGGAGATGAAAAGCATTTTTTTGACCCCCCCAAAAAATCAGTATCTTGGTCATGTTTCCTACTGCTTTGTGTCTATAGCTTAAATAGCATCCCTTAAGAGTCTGAATGGAACTGTGTTAAATGGAGCAGCTAATGAAGCGTTTCACCACTGGCTTGAATGTCAGCAGAAACGTTTTGAAACTGAAGAAGGCATACTGTACAGGGCGCTTCTGGCAGTAAATAGTTTCTGGTAATGAGTAACAGTGCGGTGTCTTTTTATCTTGGGGGGGGGTGTCTGGATGTAAATGGCTGAAGAGTGCCCTGGGCCAGTCAGTGGGACATAGAGCTAACCTGGTCCTTGTACAGTCCCTACCTCTGTAACTGCTGCTAGAGTCCTTGGGCTTAACTTCCTGCATAAGTAAGTGTCTCTACTGGCCCAGATTTGCTCACAATTTTCTGTTTGGTTCTGGTTTTTTATTTGTCTTTCTCTTCAAAGTCTGGTTCAGGTGTCAAGTGGTATTAGGTCATTTTGTGTTTTTCCTTGTCAGCTTCTGCATTGCTGTTACTGACATTCACATTAGAGTGGGGTTGCTTTTGTATCTGTCTCAGACCTGTATTTGCCTCTCTGTTGACTTGTAGGTATCATAAAGATTATTTTCAGTAACTTCTAAACTGTTCTGTTCATTTAATTCTCCCATGTGAGACAGCCTGTGAATGTTCTAGTCCCTTGCTTTGCAGTTTGTGATGGTGAATTCAAAAAGCCACTTGCTCACTTGGAATTAAAACCCTCTATTTAAATCAGCTAGAACTTATTTTCTGTGCTCTTGTTGTGGCTTTTATTTTGATGGCATAGGTAGTCATGTTGGGCCTGAGTGTAACGTGCTACCCGCTTTTAAATATGGGAAGGGGTTTGATTGTTTTTTGTTTTTGTTTTTTAATTATGAGGAGGTTTTTTCTCCCTTGGCTGTTTCCTTTATCTGTTAAATGAGATACTTTGTGTAGATGTAATTGAATGCAGGATATCAGCCAGGAGCTTCTGAAACCTAACCCGGGCTTTGACTGTGACTTACCGTATGGCCTTGGGCAAATCACTTAACCTCTCTGTGTTTCTGTACTTGTCAGGGGTGAAGAACATGATTCTCGTTATATCTGTAGGAGAGTGATGGTGCATGTGCTCTCAACCCTGCTTTGAAGACGCTGTGCTCTGTGACAGAGCACTGCTGCTGCACCACCTTTGCTTTTCGGCAAGCTTACAAAATTATTCTGTAACGTGTAGAGCTGTGTTTAGTGCTGTGTTCTTATATAAATTAGAAATATATTTTTAATTTGATAGTAGAGACAGACAATTTCAGCATGTTCCTGGATGCTTTTGTTTGCAAAATGGTGTACAGTTATGCACAGGGAGATGTAAAACAAAAGCAACATCTAAAGGAAAAAACAAGGAGGGGGGGGAAGAATAAGCAGTGTAGAGAAAACAGGAAACAAATCAAGGAAAGAACCGGGTCATTTGCCAAAGTGACTTTCTGCCTGAGAGGAGGAAGAGGAGGTAGCATGAAAGGATTTGGAGAACTAAACAGAAATCTCTTTTTGTTAAGAAAGTTTTGCAAGACAAGTTAATTTCACTGTTTGCCTAAAAGAAATATTCTTTTGCTATTGCATGCACATAGTCTCACGAGGTGGAAGGCAGCCAAGAAACCATTTTCTAACATTGTTTCGTTACAGATGGAGCCTAATTTCAAGTCCAAAACAGGGGATTTTTCCTGAGCAGCCGGTGGTCTCTGTGTGCTGACGGTACGAGCGTTTCAAGCTACGTCTGTAATGCAGTCTCTTGGTTCAGTCACAAACTGTGTTGGATAAAGGTCAGTTTAGTGTCAGTTTTAGATGCTGAGAGAAAAAGTGTATTGCTGTGTAATCTCCAACCTTGTTAGCAGGAAGTAACCTTTATTTTTTACAGTTTAAAATACCTGCTGGTTTTGATGGGGGAGGGTAATATCTAGGAAAATAACTCTGAAGTTCCAAAAATTTTCCACACCAAACAATGCAGTTTGTGTGCACAAAAATAATTATTTTTTCCTTTATTAAAACAAAGATATGCTGTTTTATATCATGAACCTTGAGAGGCAACGTAATGATCTCTCTAAAAGGCAGGTTGAAACCCCTTCAGAGTACACTCGAACCTACAGCTTGAACAAAGGTTACCAACTTTATTATCTTCTGCAAAGATAACTTGTCTTGACTTGGACTTTAAATGATGGAAAGTCTGCATATCTGTTAATGAGAAATCCTAGTGCAGACAATGGGTAAAATTATTATTTTGTTTCTGCAAGTGGCCCATGTTCAACCACCCTTGCTTAGCCTCAGGCAACTTGGACTGTAGGCTATGGGTCTCTCTTTGCTGTTACTATTTTCTGTTAAATTGTTGGTGACTAGTTAATCTCTTCCTTGTGTAGAGAGTCCTGTTGGCTCATAGTGATCAGTTCACTTATATTGTAATGTCCTTCATATTCATTTTCATACATAGCAATCTTAACATTTTAATAGGTAGCTATATTGGTGAGTACACAATGGCCACTAGTTTAATTCTAGTGCTTCCTCTATGAGGAAGGTGTGTTGTTTTGGTTTTTAAATGAGGTGCTTTTCTCCAGTTGATGTGATCATGCAGAACTGAGATGGGAAGCATTAGGAGTGAAGGCATTTGGGAAGCATTAGGAGTGAAGGTATTTGGAAGCTGGTGTCCCCCATGTTTTCATTTTTTTCTGCTGATACTGTGCTTTTTCTTTTTCTCCCCTCCCC
>NW_010973302.1:4532948-4574628 GCF_000737465.1 Haliaeetus leucocephalus | reverse complement strand
CCCCCCCCCCAAGATTGGTTTTGGACATCCGTCAACAGTACAAAACTGTACTCCTCTTTCTGGTCACCCCTTTCCAGAGGGTTTTAGGGTTTTGGTATCTCGGCTTGTTTGGGTCTTCAGTATGTTCATTGGAGAAACTGTCACTTGCCTTCAAGTTTGGAAAGAATAGCTCTTGGAGAAAGTAAAATTTCACAGAGCTTGGTGGACCAAAGTGTTACAATTTTACACTGGTGTTTACCTCTTGATGGTGCAGGTAATTAGGGTCATTATGGCATCCAAGGAGGGACTGGAGTTGATTCCTTGAAAAGAAAGATCTGTGGATATTACAAGGTTGGCTGTGTATGATGCCAATAAAAAAATCTCTTTGAGCTGGAAGTAGTCCCGTTTGGTAAGTCCTTGATCCTTGCAGTTGAAAAGCTATAGCTGAAACACCTTTTTGGAAACACCTTTTCTAATGAGTGGTTGCCCTCGGTACATTATATGAAGCTGGGTGTGCGTGTTTCCTATTGCAGTACAAACTGAAAGAGACGCCATAGCTGTCTCCCAGTACTGTGCTAAGGCATTTCTTCGTGGCAGAATAGCCTCGTTCTAGTACCCATGTTTTGCCAAAGCAGTTTGTTTATATAGTGGGAAATAACAGTGGAGGTTTGCTTATGTCTTTGTTTCTCCAGCATCCTTAATCTGTACAATTGTGGCACTTCTTTTTGCCCGCTTCAAACATGGGTAAGTTGATAAACATAAAGTTTTGAGTGAGTCACTGTGTGCTTATGGTGCCTTAGCATATATCTGCTAACATGCAACTCTCCATCAGTAGTCTGCATTGTGGTATTCCCACATTTTTATCCTGGCACTAAAATTTCAAAATTGGTGGTAAGGGGTGATAAGGAGAAATCATTTATTCACTATAATTTAACCATCTTCAGGTCATCTTCCTCTGGTGGATATTAATGCTGATGTTATTGCTTATTCTCTGGTAGTGTACAGATTGTGTAAGATGCGTTATTTCTAATCAATAGATACAACAAGATGTTAACTTTATGACGCTAATGCTTGTGGAAAGTGAAATGAACCTCTGCTATTCAGACTAAATTCTAAGTAACCTCTGCACAATTTGTGGTCACAAATTGCTTGAGGTGACCTTTTTTATAAATGTTTTCTGCGAGATGAGGTACTATTGTGAATCAAAATATATATACTTCATATTTAAAAATTGTGTGTGTGTATTTATATGTGCATATGTGTATAAACTTGGGGCTGGGTGAACGACAGCAATAGATGCTGTCTACAGCCAAGACAACAATACAACCAAGCTGACTCACGTGAGACCTGTTGCTTACAAAACAGGTTCCCCAAGGATTTGTCATGTTGCAGTAATAGCCTGAGTCTCCAAAAGCGCTGTTTGAATCTTGTGGTTCTGTTGTGTGGTCAAGATCTCGGACTCATCAGGTATGACGTGTGTTCTGGTGTCCTGGGATTCGTAGGTGCACTACTTCACCGTGAGCATTTTATCTGTAGCCATATTTTAATCGCTTGAATTTTAACCTTTTTTTGGTGGGAGTTCTGAGTCACCTCATGTTAGGCATGTGTTGGCAGTTTCAAGGTGCGAACTTTCTCCAAGGTCACAGTGCAATGAAGAATGTGTGTAGGGTTAGGAGTTTGCTTCTCATACTATCTCAGTTTTGATTAGCTTATGCTCTCAAGTGTGGTTTGAGATACTTATTTTAGAAGAGCATGCCTGACCCAGAATGTTGTTACTGTACATGGAATAGTTGAGCTGTGGGAGCTCTGACAGACGAGCAAACCTCTGCTTATTTCCTCAGCTCTGATGTATTTCCACTGGAGCGATTTGTCTGTAAGCTGACCATTTGCAATGTGTGCTATAAGTGTTCAGCAGTTCTGTTTTCCTGAAGCAACACTGGGAACTGGGGTGTGCCTCTACATCAGCTGCCAGGAACCTAATTGTCTGCAATGTCTGGGCAGAGTCTGCCTGTCAGTTGTACCAAGCACCAAGCCATGCCATTTCTGATAGTCATTGGGAGCACTTAGGATGATACTAAAGGGCACACATGGCATATGATATGTTCTGAATTCCAAGCTATGTTTTTTTGCCTAATGCAAAGTGTACTTGGTTGGCCTAGAGGAGTTGAGGCTTCAGCTTTGGGATTCAGTTTGCCCCACTTCTAATGTACTATGTTGACGGTACTTGATGGAGACTGCCCAGATGAGCAAGAGCAAGCCTCCAGTTACAGGTAACTTAAAATAGGTATCTAAACTCTTGTGGTTGCCTTTCTCTGAGGCATTTCAAGAGCTGGACTTTACCACAGTCATGGCATACTGTAAGGATGCATACAAAAGTCAGTGTGTTTCAGAAAAAATGACTGACAGAAATCGTTCCCCTTGAAGATGTAGTTTTGGGTGTGTTCAATTATTTTAAAGTAGTCATTCAATGAAGTAAATATAACTGTTATGTATGAAGTAGCTGTATAAATTGATGACCTTAAAGCATGTAATTTGCATGGCAATCTAATCGAAGCTCAGTAGTGTTTGGAACAAAGGTTATTTCCTTGGCCTGTTTGTGCTGATTCATGCTATTTTGAGTAACTACTTCATTTTTCTTAAAACATCATAAAGATTAGCTAGAAGGTTTGAGTTGTTTAGAAGATACCTCTGTCCGCCTGTCCAAGCACTTGTTACCAGTAAAATTTCATACCTGTTTTGAGTAATATGTGATCTGTGTCTTATACTTTGGAAGCAAACCTAGTTTTATTATTTGCCCATTCCCTTGTAGGAGCTCTTGTTACAGGTAGATTAGTTGATTAATACATTTTTAATGAAGGACGATACTCTATTAAAGCATTTGGCTGGGATCACTGAAGTGAGAATAGAAATGCAATATCCTGCCATCAAAGGACTTCAGTTCTGACTGCTGCTTTGTGAGGATTAAATAGCGAGCAAGAACTGTAGAAGCATTAACTGAACCCATGTTACCAATTTGATGATTATCAGGCTGGGAGATGGACTGCCATGCAGCGTCCCAAGGTAATAGTTCTTTTGGAGATGCTGTAATGCTCACCTACAGCTATTATGTCATTTGTTGTTTATACCAGCTGGTGGAAAATTAGGTGGCAACTGTAGGAATTTAACCTTACACATAAAACAAATGGTATTTTGTATTCTCCCTGATATTACAGATCCCTCCGAGAATTTGTGTGGTGAGAAGCTGGGCTCCTGGTGTGGTTTACTACGCCTTCCTCTGTCTTTCATGGTATAAAAACATCTTGCGTTTAAGCAACTGTATTGGATGTATTAATCTTATGCCCTAAAAATAGCAATAGCTAATAATAGCCATGTCAATTGCTGCCACCAGCTGAAAAAAAAATCTTTCCATGTTGACTGGATGAACCATCCATATGCTTTGAATTGTGCTGCTCAATGCCTCTGTTTTAAGCCAATTTTTTTCCGTTTGAAGCCCACTGCAGTCTTTTTAGATCAAGAATGCTAGTGCTAAGACAAAAAGCATGCACCTCTGGATACTTCCTGCTTTGCTGTGTAAAGCAGAGCCTCTTTTTTCTGAAGGACTCTGTTCCTCCAAGTTCTGCTGAATTTGCTGGTTTTGCTGGTAGTGTGAAGAGGTAGGGATTACCCTAGTCATGTCTCGGTGTGCCCTACCTAGCTGTTTCAGAGCTCAGTTTCAGTTTCTTACAGTCAGGTTTACAAAATGGTCATCTGGATTAAATACTTTGCTTTATATCTGCATTGTCAGAAAGGATGGATAATTGATCCTTAGGAAGTGGTTGTTTTGTTTTGCTCGCCCAGGACTTGATATTGATGACCAGGTTATTTTAAAAGAAACAAAACTGCAACCTTGCCGAAGAGTAGCTTGTGAGCTGTCTTTTCAATTACAAACTTAAGTTCTCAGACATTGTTAGAGCTGTTCTTTAAACGTGTGCCCATGGATGAAAAATCGTTCTTAAACCTATCGGTGTATAAGCTGGGGTATAGACTTGAGTCTCTTAAATACAGGTGTCTGCTTTGATAGAGCCATCAAAGTACTCTGTGGGCTCTGATTTCTTTTTTGGTTGTTTGGATTGCAGTCCTGCAAATGTCTGTTCAGTTGCTCTATTTACCTAACAGGCTGTCTTGGTTTCATGCTCCCTTTTTAGCTTAAAATCTCAGTTACTGGCAAGATGAGCGATGTGTTACAGCTGAAGATGACAGAATAATAACTTCTGTCTCTTGGGGAAAAATGTAACTGGACTAATCGTGCATCTGCTAGAAAGTCCTTGGGGGGGAAAACCCCTACCCCAGAGATTAATGTTAGGTGTAGTATTCTAGCTGCAGTTTTGGAAGTGCATATTCAGTCCTCCTGTGAGTAGGTTGTGTTTTTCAATGTTTCTTTCTCCAGTAACACATAGTGAAGAAATAAATCTAGTAAGTATAGGAAAGTTTTTAAAAACATGCAAGTTGGTGAACATGGAAATTGTACCTGGGTGGAGAAATTTCAAATTTTTTTTTTATTTTTTTTTTTTTACTGTTACTCTATTGCAGCACTATTTCTGCTGACAAGCAAAACAAGTATCATTTGACTAGTTCATTGTTGGAGCTCCAAGTAGAGTACTGGCTTTAAAACGTTTGATGGAGTTTCCCAAGTGAGATTGAAATATGTTCTCATTTTATTGAACAGGACATTGGTGTTACCGTGTTTTATAACTGTGGTTTTGCTGTTTATTGGAGAAGACTTATTTCCCTATTGGTTTGGCAAAATGCGTTTCCTTGTTTCACAACAATATGAAGCCTGACAGCTTTATATTTGGATTACGTTGTTAAGGGCTCAGCAGATGATCACGATTCAATAAATACCGAGTTGGTGCAGCTATGGAAGTTTCAGTATTTGCCTTCTGCCTGCCAAGGCAGTGATTAGTCAGCTGCTGTTTAGATTTCCTCTTGGGATCCTCTTGACAAATGCCCAGGAAATACTTTGTTCAGGGGCATACTGAGGCAGGAAGCTTGTTCACATTTACCTGTTTTTTGCTTTGGTTTGGTTTGGGTTTTTTGTTTGTTTGGGTTTTTTAATATGTAGTGAAGGCTCTTGTAATCTTTCTAGAGTCAAGATATATGGGACAAAACTGAAATATCTGAGGCTTTTAATTTATTTACTTTTTTTAATACATAGTTAAATATCAGTGAAACATCTTGATGTAGCTTTTTTGTCCTATTTTAATTCCAGAGACCTGAAGTAGTTCAGAAAGGTCTCTCTGAGCTTGCTTTTTGTACTATTTGAGTTTGTTTTATGATTCTTGCTTAAAATATTGATGATGTCATGTTCTAAACCAACAGTCTGTGGCAAGGTTTGGGAAATTGTTGTACTAGGCACTGCATGAATGTGTGAGACTGTTGCGCAGAGCAACATGCTATGGAGACCATGGCAGTCTGTAGGCTGTACACAGGTTGTGAAGGGACCGATGACTGACAGGTATGTAATTGTTAGGCTTGTTCTGCTTCACATCGTAGGTTGTTATATCCACAATAAATAAAAATAACAAATTTAGTAGCATTTTAATTCTTTTACTATACATATGCCTTGTTCTAGATGGATCTGTAACTTTGTTTTAGGGCCACTTTAAGTGACTATCTGATTTGCAGCATTAAAGTTATGTTCTCTGTGACCCCAAGTTCTTGCAACAGTGTCATATGCAGTGACTTTCCAGAGGAGAATTTAGAATAAGATTTTTGTTGTTGTTGTCATTTACTGCCTTCAATAAATGCAGTAAATGTGGGGGTTTTGTTAGGTGTTGTGGTTTTTTTTTTTTTTTTTTTACAAGGTTTCTGTTATTCCCAGTTAGCTGGTACTTGCCACGAGGCATGAGCAGACACAAAACCTGAGTGACCAAAGCACTGTGGAATTTGCACCTGAGTTTTCTGCCCTTTTAGTAAATAAAGTCAGGCAGGTATAATTAAACTTGTGTTTAATACTATTTTCCTCTCCTTTACCTCCCCATACATCGACGCTGCTGTTGGATCAGCTTAATTTTCTAAGGTAAGGAGACTGTTAGCCTGGTTTATACCTGCTATGCCAGAACTGGGAGCTGACAATTGCTTCCCACCGGCCCGGGGAAGTATGGCCACCCCAGTCAGTGCCTGCCTGGGCTCAGAGCTGATCCCAGCCTTGCCGAGGAAGACGGTCTTTGTTGCTGCACTGGCCATCTCACTGCAAGCAAGGTTAAAGCAGCTGCAGTTCAAGTTGTTGGTGCTCTGCATGCCTGCTCTCTAGAGGCTGGCTGATACTGAAGGATGGTTGCAGAGTTAGTGGCTACTGAGCTGCTGAGGAAACCTCTTGATTTCTTCTAATGCTTTCTATAGACTGAAGTTTTGTTTAGTGTAAGGGTTTCTGCTTTTGTGACTTATCTGCAATGGAGTGAAAGCCCCTGTCTGTCTTCAAGTCAGGAACTGGAAAATTAGGACCATACAACCAAGAACCAATTTTAAGTGTTGAGTATTTTATCAAGCAGCATGTAACAACTGTGTTGTTCCATCTCAGGCCCTCCAAGAACTGTTTCCATAGACACCAAAAGCTCTCTTTGTAAGTTTTGGCAGCATTAGAAGTTAATTCAGAATTTAGGAGAGGTACTTGTGTGTAGTGCTTCTGGTGGGATGGAGTTTGCTGCCCTTGAAAATTGCATAGCTCAATCCCCGGGGAAGCAGGATCCTTTGGGGCTTAAATGTATAGCTTGCATTACATGTAGTCAAGTAGATCTCATTTTATGAAAGACTCATCCTGTCTCTGAGAGGAACTGTGCAGCTTTTCTTGTGTTGGAATTTTATTTTGCTAATTATATTTCTTTCCCACTGCATATGTTCAAACATTACTAATTATTGGTTGAATCTAAGCTTGATGTGAAAGATGACGCCTTCAGAGAAATTCCTAAAGCCTATTTATTTGTAGCTTTTTTTATTAGTCCATTCAATGCAAGATCTGTAAAAGCAGTGTTCATTTATACTTACATTATTGTGAAATGGGAAAAGCAGGTGGGATCTTGCTTGAAACCTTTTTACCCCCAGCTCCAGCAAACCAAATCCTTTTTTTGCCTTACTTGAAAGACCGTTTTGTAAGTGATGGTTATTTCAGCTCAAGTCTGAACGTAAGCAGTGCACACAAACGTAAGAAATTGTCTGTCTGTCTTCTGAGAGTAGAGCCTTTTAAGAATGGACCCTTGCTTCTATATTATTTCAACATTGTTTATAGTTTGTTTCTCCTGCATGGTATAAGCCTTTCTAGATTTTTTTTTTTTTTTGATTGTGGTGCCTTTTTTCTCCTCAGAATATTGACTGCTGCAAAAATCAGTAGCGGCCATCTCTCTTCCTGCCTTGTTTAATTCACCTTTGGTTTCCATTGTGTCCATCCCGCATCCAGGTGCCGGTAGATGTGTGCTCTCCTCTCTTTCTGTCCCCTCCTGGCTCAGTATTAGTTGGCATCTCTGCTGCTCTGTGCTGTCGGTTCCTCTTGTCTCATCTCCTCTTTCACCTCGTGATCGCTCTCCACCTTCCTCTGAACTTCTGACATCGCTTTGATGTCCCATCTAGCCCTTTTCATGCAGTCTAGGTGTCAAGAAACTTAACTCTAAACCAGTTTGTCACCCTGTCACTGGAAGACTCCTTCACCCTCGGCCCCACAACACCTCTCTGCTCTCTTCCCACTGCGGGTGCCTTGCTGCAGTCTCCTAGCCAGCCCCGGGCTCCTCTGCTGCCACACGCTCACCGACAGCCCTGCCTGTGCTCCCCGTCCGGCAGACTGCCGACCCCTCGGCTGCTCTTGATCCCTGAGGTCAGGGTACGTACCGAGCAGGCAGGCAGCGATGCTTCCCAGGAGACTCTGCTGGCCGCCGGGGATGTTAGCAGTGAGGTCTTTGGGCACAGAGACGGTGCCCTCTGCACTTTGTGGTATCAGGGTTAGTAAATGCTGCCTGAAATCACTGACGTGTGTGCGATTTCGTTGCCTTCTGCAGAGATGATAATGGCACAGCCTGCAGCACAGAGCAGCTCAGCGGACAGAGTTGTGCTGCCTGCAAGGTAACAGTTAATGAGATCTCCTCTGTTAGTGGCGTTTTCCAGCTGACAGTTTAGCTCTTTGGGGAGGTGAAGTGAATACAATTAATTTGAACTTGCCCCCAACAAACCATTGCACTGGCATTCCCAGCTAGCATCATAGGCTGCTTCTGTTTGTATTTTAGGTATTTCCGTTTAGCTATGCATCTATAATAGAAAACAAATGCAGTGGTTTTTTGACATCTCATCTAACCCTTTGCATGATTAATCAGCTCATTAATCAGTTCATGAGTAAAGTTTAATAGACTAAAGGCTGAATCTCTGTTTGCTGGGGTATGAGCTTGTTTTGTTTGTCTTGGAGTGAGAGCAATTCAAAGACCTGGTGGTAATTTTTGTTTTAAGGATCTTCAGCTCTTCCCCTCCAGCAGTCCCCATGTGAGGTATCAGCAGGGCAGAATCCTTGACTATTGCAGGCTTCTTGCAGTCATGTATATTTTATATATATTTCAAAGAGGCATTGAGCATTACGTCCTGCTCTAAAAGGACTTTGTCTAACACTCAAACAATTTGGGATTGGAAACATAAGGAATATTTTTTCTGCCTGAGCAAACATTCAGTGCAAAGAAAATCCAAGCGTCTGTAAACCCCAAAGTAGATGTGCGGGTGAAGAGTCTGACCCAGGCTTGCTTGCAAAGCAAAAGCTTTGATGGCTAAGGGCAGGATTGTCCATATCCCTCTTCAGATAGAAAAAAAAAAAAATTGGAAAAAATCAGTGTTGTTTGGCTGTAAATATTGCTTGGCAAGTCAGAGTTTGTAGGATTGTTAAGAGGCAAGACTAATACCCAGTTCAGCAGTGTCTTCCTTGGCTGGGAATGAAATCTCAGTGTAACCTGGGGGTCTCTGAGCCCTCACATGGTTCAGGCAACTGCCTGCCTGCAGCTGCCACAGCATGTCTGCGCTGCACCAGCTGCTTATTGACCAGCGCGCATGAGAAACTGTGTGGATTGCATCACGGACCGGTTCATGTAATGATGTCTGTGCAAGTTGTCCTGGCCCTATGTATTAAGTTGTTAATGAATAGGTTGCTCTGGAGAGAAATTTTTGGTTCAGGTTTCTGGTTAATAGTTTTATTCCTTTCTGTATCTGGTGAAATAGAGATTTTATGGGGATGGGGTTGTAGGTGAGGAAGAACAAAAGGGGTAAAAAGATGAGAAATAAACCAAAATATCACAATGAGGTATTCAGGTGCCTGAGTTTGAGCTTGAACCTCCTGCATCTTGAGGTGAATTCCCTAACTCGAAGGCTATTCAGGGAAACAAATGATCTTTTCACAAAAGTTTCAGGTTCCACAACAGTGTTAGTGACTGCTGTCATACTCCTGGCTAATAGCGTCAGTGAGCAGTCTCTAACATCTTGAGTGGGTCTTGGGAGAAGTTGTATTAATTCATATTAAATCAAACTGTCCGTTCATATAATACTGTTGGGTTTGGTTCATTTTGTAAACTGGCAGTCTCGAAACATTAGCCTGTATGCTGGGCGAGCGCCGCAGTGCTACGGCTCATGAGTGTTGCATGCTTTGGGCTCCCAGCCAACAGTCGTGTCATTTGAGTAGCATATTAAGTGCTCATGTAATATTTATATCTCTCTTATAAGAGATATTAAGGAGGGGAGACAATTCAGCTTTGCAAAAATAGAAACTAAGGTGGATGTTGATAGGGTTTGGTGTCAGCCCCAATGATTGCTGGTTTTGTTAGCAACAGCATACGGGGTATAGGGTGGCACTGGCCTTCCTTCACAACACCAGGCTCTCTTTGCAGGATCGGTCAACAGACAGGTACTTGGTAGCTAGCTGCTGTGCACGTTATTTTGCTTGGCTTCAGCGATCCTTTAACTTGGTTTTATTTTGAAGTTGCCAGGGAGCAGCAAGAGCAGGGCTGCTCTCCATGGGAAAGCAAGCGGACAGGGGTCCCAGCGCTCACAAGGCAAGCAGGACAGACCCTGAGATGGTGGCCAGGTCCAACCAGAGTCCAGGCCATGAGGCAATGCCACAGTTATGAGGCAGGTCCAAGGTCAAGCCAGGAAGTTGATGCCTAGTTCAGGGTTAGTATCAGGCCCAGTGATGGCCCGAGAGGTCCGCAGTGTCGAGGCAGAGCTGAAGGGGGCATGGACATGGCCACAGCTCAGCTGGAGACCAGCCCTTCTCCCATGTAGCTCAGACAGGTTCTATGGGCTGAGCCAAAATGTGGCTCCTGGTCCCATGGGTGGGGGGGGGCTGGGGCAAGGCTGGTCAGGGTCAGAGAGGCTTATTGGTGCCCTTGGGGCCCTGGCAGAAATAGTGAGGTGATGGAGCCCCCTCCCCTCCTCACGGTTTTTAGTTTTCTTAACAGTTGTTGTGGTGCCTAGCACAGACAGGACAGAACCTGTTTGGAAGCGTTGGTCTGCAGAAACAAGTGCAATTTAAGCTTCAGCACAACAAATTTGGGTATTGCATGGTTAGAAATGAACAGGATGCACCCATCAGAATGGTCTGAACCCTTGCACCAGATCAGTTATTAAAATGCCAGGACACTCAGCAAGGCAACTAACTGGTCAAATGTAGATGAAGACCACCTAGCAATCACGTAGGTAGTTATTTGTAGGTGTTGGTTGGAGGGGAGTTACCCATGAGTAGATGCTTTCTGGATTTTGTTTACAAACAGTTAATCCAATGCTGTCTCTTGCAGCAGATAGGGTAAGCTGTAGAAACTGTCTCAGTGATGCAAAAATGCTGGAGGAGGCTGAAATCCCCTATTGCGTGTTTTGCTCCTGTCTGAGATCACAGCCAACTGCAGCAGCCCAAGTCACAACAACGTTGGGATTTTTTCAAGAGCTGTAATTTAAATAAACTTTCTGGAAAGTGGAGATCCCAATTTGGGAGATAATGTGCTAGCGCTCGAGGGTTAGGGAGCACGTGTGCTTTCTGAAAAGCTTCTGGCAGAGGTACGCACACACATATCACAGCTTCAACTGACTAGTCTTGTGTGTTGAACTACAAATTAGTTATAAACTTCCTCAGGTATTTGAACACCAAGATGTGGGATCTTGCAATGAGAAATGCTGATGTTCAGCCTGTGGGGAGAGGAAGCGAGGACTGGTTTGAGTGAGACTGGGATGGAGGAACAGTTGCGTGACCCAAACCCTCAGTGGCACGACTCGTGCTGACCCAGCACGTGGTGCCTGGCCCCACCGTGGCCAAGTGGGGCTCTGGCTCCTGTGGCTCCACAGGGGATGATGTAATGGCTGCTGGGAGTCAGGTGTTTGTGGGCTCCCTAATTCCTGTGTCCCACTCAAGGTGTACTGCGTCATGAGCGCAGGGCGTTCCTTAGACTGTTGTGTGAGCATGTGTAATTACATATAGCAGAATGGTAATGAAGGACTTGCTGTGAAAATAACTGCCTCATAACTTTGGTCTGTGCTTGAAAACCAAGCCTATGCTTTATGCTGTTCCAGGGAAACTGGTTTCAAACGTTTTTGGTGACCAGCATCAACAGAGTAAAATTACAGAGACATGGTTTCCAGCACTCGCTATGTTAACTCCTTTCCCCAACTTTTATAAAATGCTTGCAGGGCGCTAGCAGCATGATCTCAGAAAGGGATTCAGAGACCACCTTCGATGAGGATTCCCAGCCTAATGATGAGGTGATGCCATATAGTGACGATGAAACGGAGGATGAGTTGGACAGTCGGCAACCTGCAGTCGAACCAGGACAAAACCAAATCAACAGAGATGCTGAGGAGAGCCAAGAACCATTGAAAAAAGGTAATATTATGACAGAAACTTGATTGTGTAGCAAATGATCCTGAATACAGAGGCTGAGCTATGTACGGATCAATTTGATTTTTGTGCGTATTCATTAGGTAGGTTTGGAATGGTGTATCTGAATCTGTGGAGGAGTAATTGATGGCAATTCAGTTTAACGAATCTCAGAGTGAAAATCAGCTTCATTTCAATCTGCAGCCAGAGTTCTGTGCCACTGCTTCTTGCATAAAGCTAATGATCTGCACGGTGACCTTGTCTTAATTAAGGCAGGCCCTAGATGTACATAGCCTGTGGTCTGAGAACTGCTCGAACAGAACTTCAGATATGTGTCTTCCCCATCATTTGGAAACTTGAGCCAACATAAACCAATTTGCTGTGTTTAGTCAGTTGGTTTGCATGTATTTCTGCTTTCTAAGTCTTGTGCAGATGAAATTTCAGCTTCAATGCTAATTTTGTAGCCTCATGATCTTCTTTGCAGTAGTTTCAGAATCACAGAAAGGTATGGTGAGTAGGAGTTCAACAAAACCCATCAAGTGCAGTCTGTGTGCTGCTACCAGCATAGGAGCATAAATGGAAGGAGCCTCTCTGGCATGTTTTAGACATACCTGTTCTTAACCTCTGTCCAAGGGAAGTGTGTAACTCCCCTAAGTACCTTTTTTTTTTTTTCCCAGTGTTGCAATGTAGGTACTTTTTATTTAACCACTGCCTTTTTAATATATATATAGATTTCTTCCTGTTTGTGTGGCAATAGGGAACAGTTGATCAACTCTCGTTTTATAACCACCTATTACATGTTTAGGTTTGGGGTTTTTTTTATGACGACTGAGGTAACACAGTCTATAGAATAAACAGTTTTCTTACCCTCTCATCATCCTTCATATTTTCTTGAGTTCTTATCATGACTGTTGCTCTCTCCCCAGATCCCCCCGTCTTACTTTATCCAGATACTTTATTTCATAGACACAATACACCAGCAACCACAAGTTTGCTTTGTGGCCTAGTATAAGCACAAGAAAAAGAAAAAAAAAAAAGAGAAACAAAACTAAAACAGGACCTCCTACACCTTCAATTTCTTTTCTCAAGTGTACTATGCCTTTTCCTTTATCCTGGTGAACTGGACAGAATCTGAAAGCAGGGAGATGAGTTTTGATTCTGCCCTCCAAGGGGCTCATAGCACCCGCTAGTTCAGTGTAACCACAAGTCTCTGCTGTCTATACGGTTAATGTTACCCAAATTATTATCCAAAATATGGACTAGAGCTATGGATATGGCAGAGTTCCTTTGAACTATGAGCTAGGGCAAAAGCTTTAAGGAGGTAAGAGATGTTACCATGCAGGCTTGGTAGGCCAGTACTCTAATCATACAGCTTCTAAGCAGTTGACAAGTTTTTGTCAGATTTTTATTTTTTCATCCTCTTTAGATCCTTTGGGTTTTGTTTGTTTAAATCATCTTTGTGTACATTTTCTGGTTAATAGATAATTTTCTGGCATAAGTTGCAGAATTTGTAGAATCTGCTGACTGGTTCAGTAGCTAATTATATTCAAATAGTGCTACAAAAACATCATCCTTTTTGCTGCTTATTTTTTTTCCCCTCAACAAGACGGTTTTCCTGTTATGTTCCTTTAACGGTGATAAACTACTGGTGCAGCTTCCCAAATATTAGGTACTGCTATCACTTCTAAGCAGTTTAAAGTAATTTCAGGGAGCTTCCTTCCTGCAGGTTTTATTTAAGACCTAATTTGCCACTCTTCCATCTGGGCTGCTGAGGTTTTATCAGCACTGCAATGTTTCTGTGAATGTGGTGAAGAAATGTTCTTGTAGACATGGTTACAATTTGCTTCAGTCCTGTCATTAATAACTTTCTCAATTTATGCACTTCAGTAATGCTTATCTTCTTTTAAACCAAAACCTGATCCTCCAGTAATTTTTTTTTTTTGGTAAATTTTATGTAAGGCATTTAAGACTCTGTGACTCCCAGCACTTCTGTGTAAGCCCTGACCAGGATGCACAGTGTATCTTCACCATCTGGTGTATGTTTTCATTTATGCAATCTTAAATACAAGTGCTACAGCAAGATAAATATTTCTCTACTATCTTCTCAGCCTGCAACCGATCTTTCAGAAAAGAAAGTTGTATAGTCGCAGATCCTGGGTACATCAAACGAGACCTTGCTTTCTGTGTTGGATTGGGGGGGGGGGCGCGGGGAAGGCTTTGGGTCTGGGTTTGCAATTTTAAGTTTGAGTCAGCCTTATCAGACCTGACTACCTTACAGCGGTCCTTACAGCAGCCCAGGAGTGCCTTCACACGTGCTTCCCTGCAGGTCCCTGGCAGTGGGTGCCAGTCCCCATCCCACACCTCTGCCTCCGGGAGTTTCACCCCATCCATGCTCTCCAGTGCTGGATGGGCTTAGGTCACGAGAATCCCATGAAACCAAAAAGAACACCCATTAAGAACAATTACTGTGGGTTGGAGAAAAGGGGGAGACATTTGGCTGATGAGTCAGGAAAGCTGAATTTCAAAATACTGTCTGCCTCATCCTTCCCAGGCAGGCAAAGTTCTCCTGTGAGTCAGCTCAAAAACTTGCTGAATGAGTTCAGTGGGGAGTTTCTTTGATGTGGGCAGGGCCTGAATTTGTGGGTGTGGGTAGCAGGATTAATAGTTTATTGGTGATGCAGGCTTGAGGGCAGGAAAGGGATCTGAAGGATCTTGAGGGGAAGGAGGTAGCCTGTGAAAGAGGGGGGCATGGAAAATAACTTGACAGCAGGAGTTGTTCTGGTAGTGGTCGACCAAAAGCTACTTATGTCTTAGATGAACCCCATTTAAAGGTGAACTTCACAGGACTTAGATTAACAACAGGGACCTTAAGGTGGAGATGGATGGTTTGTTAGCAAGTCCTCTAGAGGCTTTTTCCTTAGGGAGACTGTAATGTCAAGTCAGGTTTTAAATGCTAAGTACTGAAGGTGACAGAAGGAGGCAATATTGCTTAGCTGCTTTGTAAGCAAATTTATCAGTTTATGGTCCAAAACTTCAGAAGGTGTTCGCAGACATCGCTTGTTTAGTTTTGTTAAATTTTACTGCAAAATGCAATTTATGTTCCTGAGTTTTCAAGCAGTCAAACAAAATTGATGGCTGAAAAAATAAAATGAGCACTTCAGATTTTTACCTTTTTCATGGTTGTAAATGAAAACCATTGCACAGTATGGTTATATGAAATAATTGTTTTCCAAAGTTTAGTGGACCTTTTCATTTCTAGAAAGACTGAGAAACCCTGTTTTGGGTGCGTAGTGCTTCACAGGTATAAGAAAAGAAAACCAAAAGAGGGGAAAGAAGGGAATTTAGCATGAATAAATGTTCCAATAGGTTTTCAGTTTCTCATAGAACTTCCAAATTGTTAATCACCACTTCCTCCTACCTCAAATTATATTTTAATTGTTAATAAAGACAAATAGCCTGGAGACTTCCTGAAAACCTTTTTTTTAGACTATGTACTAAAAAGCAGGTACCAGTCTTGTTTCAACTGAAAATACCTTTAAAAGATGGCATTTCAGAGAAAACCTGAAACTGGCTGATTTGTTCCTTCATGTTTATAACAATCAGAGGTTGACCCATTTTGCCTTGTCTCTTCCAGATTGCAGCTGGCAAGTTAAAGCAAATGATCAACGCTTCTATGAACAGCCCCAGTTTAAGAGAACAGTATTTCTGTGCTTCAAAAAAAGCAAATATGCAGTAAGTTTTCTTTATCTCAGTTATGTGCTAACAGTACTTGTCAGGGTGAATACTTTCTTAATCTCACTAAGATCTTTGGAACCACTGGTGATTAGTGTAAAAACCACAATTAACACTTCTTAGGATTTCCAACAAAGGTGAGGAAGTATAACTGGTTTGGGGTTTGTGAATGGAAAATCAAGGTATCAAGAGACTTGTTTAAGATGAGATAGAGAATTAGAAGCCAGGTGTCCTCAGTCCAAATTCCGAGTTTTATTGGCTGTTGCAAACGTCCACATAGGTGTCATCTTTCGTATAAGAAGTTTCCGTATAGTATGAAGCAATATCCTGACTAAGCTAGACTGGGACAGTCTTAAAAATAGACATTTGGGAATGTCTAGTCATTTAAACAGCATAATTTTAGATACACCTAATTATGATAAAGGAGACATTTTTATCTCGTTTATCAAGACAAAAGGTTGAATTTTTTTCCTGTTCCTAATTTTTTAACCTTTCAAAGTAATAAAGCTGTGGTGCTTCTATGTGGTGCTGGTTGCGAGTGACAGAGGCTTGGACTGTGGGGTTACTACATGTGGAGTGCCTGGCTTTATCTGTGATGCATTGGCTCATTGGTTCCCTTGTACCTGCTGAGATACCTGCCTTGCAGACTTGAGGCAGTTTGGATTATCTCATACATGGTTATGAACTTTTAATAGTAAAACTGCTACAACTGGAGCTATTCAAATGGAAATCCTTCATGTTTGGACTAGGTAGGGACTGGCACTTGTGAGAGTTAACCTTTGCTGGATCTGATGTTGTCCCTCCTGAATAAGTCTAATTATCAGTCCTTTTTGTCTGGATTCATTATTTGTAGTTTCATGCCTGAGACTAATTATATCCCTAATAGTGATGTTGTATATTGAGCAAATAATGTCAAAAGGCATTACAGAGAAGATTGCCTAGGAGGAGAAAAGCACGGAAGTTTCGTTTCCTTCCCTTCTCTGTCCTCATCTGGCAGTGCCATGTGCACTGTGTCATTTACTGGGGGAGAGGCTGTAACCTTTCTACACTGTGACTGTGCAATGCCCTGTAGTCCTCGGTGTAGCTAAAGCTTCAGTCTGAGATGCTTTTTGGGGTACGTTAATGTCAGTGAAACAGACCTTTTTTGCCTTATTTCATTAAGATGGTGACATTAAGATGTTAAACTGTTGAGTTACAATTCTAACAAAGTTCGTAGGAAAGATTTCACTAGTAAAATGCTTTACTTAAAAATAGGCATTGTACATTTGTAATGTAAGAAGAATCTGTTCTTGTGAATGACTTTTGGTTTTCTTCAACAGGCAAATGCAATTAAGACATACAAGTACAATCCTATCACTTTTTTACCACTTAATCTGTTTGAACAGTTTAAAAGAGCAGCCAACTTCTATTTCCTCGTTCTTCTCATTTTGCAGGTAAGAAAAGCAGAGAGAACACTAACTGTAAAGTGGATTTGAGGTGCTAATCTACTGAGCTGAATAATACTTATGACACAATTCAGTGCTATCCTGTAAGGGAATGTATCTGAACTACTACAGAAACTAAGCTCATCTCAACAGAAATCTGGAACAACCTACCCTAGCGTTGTATTAGCTAGGATGAGCTAGTTGCAGAGTTCATTAATTTCATGGGGAAAAGATGTTTCTTTTACTCTGTAAAACATGATGGCCTTAAGTTCCACTCATGAATCAGAAGCTCCAACACAAAATACAAGCAACTACAATTGTTAAAGAGAAGCCAATGCTGAGGTAGGGCAGCACAGTCAAATTCTCCCCCTAGAGTTTGTTCATCTTCACAACCTGACTTAAAATTCTCTCTCTGATGTGTTGGTTTTCCTTCTTATGTTACAGTCAGATCACTATGAAATGTCTCTGAATAGAGCTTGATTGGTAGTCCTCTACTGAACTGATTTTATTTGTCTTTTGTAGTCGATTCCCCAAATAACTACCCTGTCATGGTATACAACACTGGTGCCCTTACTCTTGGTGCTGGGAATAACTGCAGTCAAAGACCTAGTGGATGACATTGTAAGAAACATGTTTTGTTAATGTTAAAAGCAAAACACCTCAGTGTTGTTAATTTCTTTAATTGTGATATGTGGTAGGGAGTATATTCTCTTCTCCTGGTTTTCAGGCTCGTCACAGGATGGACAACGAGGTTAATAATAGGACATGTGAAGTCATCAGGGATGGAAGGTTTGTACTGTTACCTTAACTTTGTAAGTGATGTTTGTTGTCTTGTTACTAAGTTTCATCACAGATCTTAAACCATAGATGATAGGGAAAGTTCAGCTTTTTGTTCTTTACTGTTCCACATGTCTGTGTGGAAAACCCAATTGAAAATGGAAGAGAATTGCCCAAAGGAGTAATTTAACTTAATTTTGTGGCACTAAATCTGTGCTAAGAGCAGCTTCTTTGGAGAGAAGGGCAGAAATTCATATATAGGTGAAGAGGGAAGAGAAGAGGTAGGTTGACTTCTAAGTTATAGATGCCCAACTAAATTGCAGTTTCCAAAAAGAAAAAACACACATTACCAAGGTGTAATGTTTTTCTACTAAGGAAAGTTCAATATTTCAAGATTTTTAGAGTGCATAGTGTTCTAGATTAAATAGTAATAATTATTGAACTATCTTGATATTAGGTTCAAAAACACAAAATGGAAAGATATTAAAGTTGGTGATATCATTCGTCTGAAGAAAAATACTTTCGTTCCTGTAAGTGCTTTAGATATATTTGTTTTGTTTCTAGAGAGTTCTGTACAAATCTTGACTTGGATTTATTTGGTGCTTATTTATTTGTTTTTCTAGGCTGATATTTTGCTGCTATCCAGCTCAGAACCAAATAGTCTCTGCTATGTAGAGACAGCAGAACTAGATGGGTAAGGCTCTATCTAAGGATTTCTTGGATTTAATTTTGGCTTGCTGGTAAAAGAGCAAGAAGTGTGTATTTCAGACTCTATTTGTCACTTATTAAGCCACACCTGGAAACTGTGTCCAGTTTTTGATTCCCACAATTCAAGGATCATTAAAAATTGGTGAGGGTCCACTGGAGTGTCACAAAGATGTCTGAAGTGTTGGAGTACATGATATATGAAGAAAGGGTGAAGGACTTGGATTTATTCAGCCTGGAGAAGAGACGGGTGATTTAATCAGCCTTCCAGTATCTCAAAGATAGTTACAGAGAAGCTATTCTCTTCACATTGACAGGACAAGAAGCAATGGTTACAAATAGCTCCAGAGGAAATTCTGTCTGCATTCAAGAATAATTATTCTCATGGTTGATAATTTTTACTGTTGGAATAGGTTGCCCAGAGAAGTAGTAGAATTTCTCTCACTGGAAACAGTCAAGGCTTGGCTTGACAGGGCCCTGGATAACCTCATCCAACATCCTGCTTCCAACAGGAGGTTGGACTGTTGATTACCAGAGGTTTCTTCCAACCTGGACTTTTTTATGATTTTAAACTTTTCTTATGCTGTGTCAGTGGGAAAACAATTTTTTCTGTGGAAGTTTTTGATAGAAACTGCTTAGATAGCATAAATCTTACTGTCTCTCTCACATTGCTTTGTAAATGTTTTAGTTCATGTTGTCAGAAAAGCTAGTGCTGAATTCTTTTAGAGAAGTCCGTAATGATACGGACTTCCCCTAATGAGATGAAATGTTAGTTTTTCCAAATGAGCAGTGTATTCCTTACTCAACCTTTAGTAATCTTAAAAACAATAACTTGCAACATCATGCAAAACAAGAATCTGTTTGTGTTGGGAAAGGTTAGTTCTCTATTGAAGCTTTTAACAGTATCAGTTATTAAACACTGTTTTCAAATAACCATTACTTCAAACTTAATTACTGCATTAGTAAAACAATGATTGTGAGAAGCTTCACTTATGTACATCGAGCAGAGGTAAAGGGGTAAGATTTCACTTGTGAAGAAACTAATCAGTGTAAGAACTAGTCACGTGGTTCATGAATGCTTCATATCCATGCAAATGCATGGCTTTGCCATTGCTTCAAAGTAGGAGGTTGGTACCTATGGCATATTGATTTGCTTAATTTTGTTCAAACTTCTTTCTTGTATCCATGTTTTTAATAAAATGACCTTTTAATCCTTTTTTTCCTTAGTGAGACTAACTTAAAATTCAAAATGGCACTTGAGGTAACACACAGATATCTTCAAGAAGAAAGTGCGATGGCAGACTTTAATGGTTTGTACAGTTATATTCTTACAACTATTCAAATGTTGCTCAAGCAGTTTACAGTACAAGTAAATAAAACGTGGCTGGGGATCTAAGCATTGCCAATGATGCTGTGATTCTGGAGTTAGTGGCATCTTGGCTTTTGTCATGAGGCCGCATAAGCAAGTTGCACAAAGGAAACTGCTGCCGAGCAAAATGTAGTCTGTCTGAAGATGAGACCTTTGCCATGAGTGAGCTACGGCACACTAAGTAGAGATGGTGGAACCCTTTATTAGTGTTTGCCTGCTTGTTTTCTTTGGAAAAAAGTATGTTTGCTGTTGGGAATGGATCTGGAAAATACCTTCTATTGTCCTTTTGTTATTTATCATTATGATCTAGCTGCTTTCTGTGCATGTGGAAGCTTGAAGGGCAGAAATCCCTTCTCTTACTGAGATCTGACACAGAGTTTTATCTCAAGCTGAATATTTAGCAATCCTAAAATTGCAAATGCTTAAAAAAAAAAAAAAGGCTTACAATAGAGTGACATGGAGAAGCAAGCAACTAAGGACTGTTCCTGGTTTCCTTCATTATGAGAACTGAGGAACACAAAGTGAAATGAGCATCTAACAAATTAAAAATAAACAGAAGGGAGATGCTTTTTCACACAATACGTAGTTAAGCTAAAATTCACAGTTTGCCAAAGGATGTTGTGGATGTAAAAAGTTTGTGCTTTCAAAGAACATCTCTTGAGCAAATTTATGTGGAAGGAGAGCCTGCCCACAAAGGCGTCAGCTCTGGTTCAGAAGATCTGTTGGCTGCAACTTGCTGCAAGACTGTGAAAGCATTTCAGTGGCCTGCGCCTGTAATTTGACTCTTCCTTGCACATCCACCTGTCTTGATGAGAGGCAGGGTTCAGGGCTAGAGGCAGCAGTGTTTTGGCCTGAAATTGCCACTCTGTGCTCCTCTGTAGCAATCAGAGTTTGTTTATTTCTGAAACACAGTTTTGATAATGGTAACTGCAGCATGAACCAAAATTTTAGGATGAGCTCAGTTTTGGGGATGGAAGTGCAAATATATGGCATCAAGTGCCAATCATAAAGTAGGCAGTGGGAATAGGGCAAGTCCCAAGAGTCAAAGTAAAATGTCACTTTTTCAGCCGTAATATTTCGGTGTCTGTGCGGTGTAGCAATGCACAGTGGCAATGTTTATCTATAGCAATGTATTGCATGAAGGTTGTCTTCCCCTTGTGGGATCATTGCTAGTAAGTCTTCAGTGGTAAAATGAACTAAATACTACATTCATGCTAGAGTGTAAGATCCAGAGAGACATAGGCTCTTGTAGGCAGGCGTTTGTTAAAATTTGAGAAATATTAAAAGAGAAGGTGAACAAAAAGTGCCCTATTTGGCAGTAAATGCTGTGCCTAGTGATCTTGGTGCAGAAATTAATTCTTTCTGCTATTGCAATCTGGAAGTAAAATACCACCCAAAGATACCATATTTAAAATATCAGCAACACAGCACTGAATATTTGTACACCCTGAATTTCAAATAAATAGTTTATTCAGAACACCTGGTTTTCTCAAAGAAAACAACCTCATGAAGTAAAACTACTTCTATGGTGGGTACAAATCAATGCATTTTTATTTAACTGTTGTATATTAAACATTGTCCACCAAATTTTTTAGGTCTGATTGAATGTGAAGAACCTAATAACCGACTGGATAAGTTTGCAGGAACGTTATTCTGGAGAAACATGAGTTATTCACTGGATGCTGATAAGATTTTATTACGTGGATGTAAAATCAGGAATACAGACTTCTGCCATGGAGTGGTCATATTTGCAGGTATTTATGAATTGAACATGTGTAATATTTACTGACTAAAAGCATGCCCTATAGAGTGAAATAACATCTTTACCTTATAAACATTGACTGTATTTTTATGTCCCAGTTTTGTAAAATAATAATAATAGCACTTGTTTGCATATTGTATCTTTTCTTTTTTTTTCTTTATTTTTAGGTGCTGATACAAAAATAATGAAAAATAGTGGAAAGACAAGATTTAAAAGGACAAAAATTGACTCCCTTATGAATTACATGGTTTATACTGTAAGCCTTTTTGTTTAAACTTCAGGCGTTTTGAGTTCATTTTTAAGTGAATAGAGTGAATGCAAATTCAGGAAATTTTTTTTTTTTTTTCTTTTGATGTAATAAGTATGTTTCCACTTTGTTTGGCCTGGTGAGTTGAGATGAAGTAGGAGGAAATCTAAAAAGGTGCCTTGCTGTTGGCAGAATCTGTGACCCTAAACTGCAGGTGTTGGGCAGCCTACATGATGCAGAAAAATGCTTCAAAACCAGTGTTGTAAGTGCTTCTGCTTGTCTGCGCTGAACTGTTGGACAGAGACCTGAGGACCCAGGTCCTGGTCCAGATGTCCGTTCAGCCTGAAAAGTTCAACACCCGTGGTTTTTGTCCTTGGTCAGCACCTGTGGCATGTGTGTATGAGGAATACCTGCTGTCCTACAACCTGCACTCTACTGAGTGTGATTCCCTGGGATGGGGAAAGAGGAGAGAGAAGCCGGCCTGTTGGCAGGCAGAGGCACGACTGTGGTTCTGCCCCTGCTCCAAGCATGTTCATTTACTCTATTTGCTGCCTGCTTAAATGAACATAAAAACATGAAAATGATGCTTGGGGAATAGACTAAAATTAGAATCCAGATTATTTGAAGACACCATTTTGTGGGAAAGTTTTGCTCCTCTTCTTACTTACAAATATGTGTAATGTTCTATTTTGAACATGGAGATTTGGGATTTAAGTCGAGCAAATGTTTCTGAAGTGTCACAGGCCTTTCTCTGTACACTGTAGATTTTTGTCGTCCTCATCCTGCTGTCGGCTGGCCTTGCCATTGGACACACTTACTGGGAGCAGCAGATTGGTAACTTGTCTTGGTACCTCTACGATGCACAAGACTTCAGTCCTCCATATCGCGGCTTCCTTAACTTTTGGGGATATATCATTGTTCTGAACACCATGGTTCCCATTTCCCTTTATGTGAGGTAAGTAAGTACCTAGGCCTTTAACAGCTGAATTGGTGATAAGATTGAATTACTTAACTTAGAGACTAATGGTGAATGGACTTAATTTCCCGTTGGTGGTAGCAAATACAGCTTCACATTGCATGGAAAAGCATTAATATAATTCTCTGTCTTACTGAAAAGGCATTGGACGTCTTGCCCTCTTCAGTGAGATTTTACAAGAAAGTGATCTGTATTGCTTTCCTATAAAATCATCACTCAAGGACTTTTGACTCAATTTAAAGATATCAAGCTTTTCTTACAGTATTAAGTATATCTGCTCTATACTTTGACTAAGGAGAAAATTCTCCCAAGCAATGATCTCTGACAAAATTGCAGACTTGATCCTGCTAGTATTTAACTTCTCAGTCTAATTCTGCAGTCACAGTGCATGAAGAAAACTACTTGGAAAAAAAATTAAAATGGAAAAATCATATTTTATAGATTTATTCTCAGAAGAGAGGTCTTACAAGTCCATGAAGTATGAATAATTTTGCCTTTGACAAACCTGTCTGTAATATATTTGAATTCATCCAGCCTCCTACCAGTTCTTCTGCAAGTTGTATTTAAAATGCTATTCCCAAGTGGGATTTCTGTTTGTTATGGGAGCAGCACTATAGATACTTCTGGCTTGATAAGGCCATAGAGGCTTTTCCCCAGTTACTGCGGTGTTGTTGAAGCTGAGCTCTCTGGTCCAACATCAGTTTGAGTGGCCTGTGTAGGGGTGATGGTGCTTTGTAATGTGCTGGTAAGCGTAATTGTTTTGTCTTAAGCTCCTGGGCTGTCTGAGCAATTTGAGTCCCGGAAAATAGTCAGAGTCCCCTGAATCTGATAATATGTCATTATTTTGAAATACGAGATGCAGCTGGGAGTGAGAACATTA
Source organism: Haliaeetus leucocephalus (assembly GCF_000737465.1). Lineage (NCBI taxonomy): Eukaryota > Metazoa > Chordata > Aves > Accipitriformes > Accipitridae > Haliaeetus > Haliaeetus leucocephalus. The sequence continues at coordinate 4,550,920 of NW_010973302.1, read as the reverse complement.
ATTTTATTTCATTTAGTGTTGAAGTGATTCGTTTGGGCCAAAGCTATTTTATAAACTGGGACCTGCAAATGTATTACCCTGAGAAGGACACGGCTGCGAAGGCCAGAACCACCACGCTGAATGAGCAGCTGGGGCAGATCCACTATATCTTCTCTGACAAGACAGGAACACTTACACAGAACATCATGACGTTTAAAAAATGTTGCATAAACGGCCAAAGATACGGTAAGTCTGTGCCACGCTGGTGTGCCCTATAGCGAAAACTGGCTAGCACAGGAGCTCTGATTTGTGACAGGAGCATGGGGGAAGACCATGCAAGTCCCTGTGTAGCACAGCTGGCAGCCTCTGACCAGTCTATACAAATGAGTTGGAATTCGAATGCTTGTTTGAAGTCAGGTGCATATAAGTCTTTTTAGTTTCAACTGAACTTCCACAATTTAGCCTCAGCATTAGTAAAGCTCCAGTAAAATTGAATTGTTTGGGTTTCCTCACTGTTTTCCCCTCTAAAAAGTGGAAACTGATAGACTTCTGTGGAAACTTCCCAGCAGAAAAGTCAAAAATGAGTAATTTACAGAATACTTTACTTCTGGTAGAAATGCTTCAGGGACAAAATTAATCTAGGAACAAATTAAAAAATTTACGAAGAGCAGCAGTTTTTCACTTTAGTGTTAATTACTTCCTTTTCCAATCTTGTCTGGATTTCAATATTCAGAATATGCAGCATATGTGCTCCAGAACTATTGTTTGGTTGGTTCAAATAACAAAGAATGCAGTATGCTAACACCATGTGATTTTTAAACATCCTACCTCTGAAGAGAGATGAGGAATTTCTGACAGTGAAAGCTGTGTTAAGCCAACACAGATGTTCTATGACAATTCCACTGCGTGCTTTTTTTTCTTATATTTGCTTTGGTGTCACTAGTATATAAAGGTACTGTGGCTGCAAATGAGTTTGATTTTTTTTAAATCTGAGCTATTCTAGTGTGGTAGATATTGTTGTTTTTTTGGGTTTTTTTTTTACTCTGTGAATGAGTTGTAAAAACTTTGTTGTTCTGTCCTGTGCCTTCTGATTGATGGTGCTTGCATTGCAGGAGACTGCCGGGATGGAGCAGGGCAGCTTCAGAGTCACCCAGAGGTAGGTCGGTCCAATCTGGTGCTGAAGTCCCTATGGTCTGTAGAACAGGGAACATTCCCTTGCCAAAGTCTGAAAAGATGCAGATAGGCACAAAGCAATTGCACATGAGATGACTCAAACTCTCTCTTCATCTGTTTTCTAAGCAGCAAGTGGATTTCAGCTGGAACATGTACGCAGATGGAAAGTTCTCATTCTATGATCACTATCTGATAGAGCAAATAAAATCTGGAAAGGAGCCAGAAATTCAGAAGTTCTTTTTTCTGCTTGCCATTTGTCACACAGTCATGGTTGACACTTCTGATGGTGAGTCTATTTTTTTGTTTGTTTTTTTTTTTTTTTCCTTGTGTAAGTGGAAACAAGTGAAAAGGAGTGTTAGGCTGCCCTTTAAATTAAAAGCAAGAGCCGATGCTATTCCCTGTGCTGAATTTATCTGACCCTTTATGGAAGGAGGACTGTCTTTATGATAGTTACAGTTGTGGCAAATGCGCATCTTAACAGCCGATTTAGAAAGGTAGGGGAACAGCTTATACAGAGGTCTTGTGTTTTCATGTTATGGGTCGTCTATCTGTTCAAATACATGTTTAAAATCTCAAAAGCATAAATCTCAATGATAATGACACTAGCATAGTCTCTGGTTCCACATACATATGTTGAAAGTACAAACACATTTGGAAACTTCTTTTCAGTGTGGAAGAACAAGTGTTTTCAGCATGAGGGTTTTATGTTCTTACTCCGTGACCCGCAGCCCCATAGATGTATACAAATCATGTATGTCTGTCCTAAGAGTATTGGCAGCAAATAAGCAAAATGAATAACAAAAATGTGACAGAAACTAAATTCAGAGGTGAACAGCTATTGAAGAATTCATGAATGTGAAAAATAAGGCTGGAAGATTCAATTAAAATATTGAAGAATAGTATTGCTTTACTCCCATCTTTGTGAGATATCCATGAAACGGGCAGTCTCCTGTCTTTTCTTGCTCTTCCTACTCATGTTTTTGGGGTTGTTTCTGCTACATTGTGTTGGGGTGTGTGGCCGAGGATTTGTCTTTTGGAGCTTCCTTTCAAAATGCTTAAATGAATGTATTGAGAAATTAAGATATTTAAGTTATATTTGTTTTGAGACAGAGAAGTTACAGTTTTTGCTTTTATACCTGGAGGGAAGAGGGTTCCATGACCTACCCTGTTTGGAAAGTACATGTAATAAAAAGCGGGGGGCGGGGGGTGTCCCTAGTCCCTCCCCTCTGTGTGCACTGCTATCAGGTGCTGCAGCAGTGTATTAGAGACCACTTCAGAAAAGGAAAGGACTTTGCACATCCAGTTCTCAATCACTCTGAAGAATGGATGTGAATTTTTTAGCTGTGGTGTCCCAAGTGCCCCTGTAATGCTCAGGTATATCCTAGCGTTGTCTTCTTTTCACTGTTTCAATGATACAGGTCAGCTCAATTACCAAGCAGCTTCCCCAGATGAAGGGGCCCTTGTTACGGCAGCCAGAAACTTTGGCTATGTTTTCCTTTCACGAACACAAAATACTATCACTATAAGTGAAATGGGGATTGAAAGAACTTACGATGTCCTTGCTATCTTGGATTTCAACAGTGATAGAAAACGGATGTCTGTTATTGGTAAGCTGATTACAACTAACCTTTAAAGAAGAGGTCACTTGTATTTCATAGGTGAAAAAGTACATGCAAAGGAAGTTGAAGTCAAGAATTACAGCTGTGTAACACACAGTCCTATGATAGATTTTAATCCACATAGCTTTGGATAGCAAAAGAGAGTCTTTCCAATGAGGTGCAAATGTGTCCATTAGACAGTCCTGGTGTTCAGATGTGGCCTCTGCTGAAGACCATGTTAGGTCCCTTTAGTAGAAGCTTGAAGAAATGCTGCAGAGATGATTTATTCCCCTTTTTCCCCAGAGAACAAACAAGTTGTATGTTCCTTTAGCTATTGGAATACTAGCTATGCAGTGTGAGGTATAAATAGCTCTTTAGTTTTGGTTTTAACTATCTTTAAAGAAGTCAGTCTTGGATCAGTTAGAGATCTGTTGTTTTTAAGGCTATAACTATGGTGCATAGTATCTCTAGCATATGTCTCTGCCCAGCTGCTGTGGGCAAGGGAGGTGTTAATACTATATGAACCATTATCAAAACCATAATTCTTGGGAGTTTAAATATCCTCTCCTATCATGAGAGAGAAGAGGAAATGCACTTGTCAACCAAGTTACATAACTGAACAATAGTAGAGATGGTGAAGAAGAAACATGATTTTGTAGTTTTGGTACTTAACAGCAGTAGACTGAAAAATCTAATCTGAAACTATTCCTTTATTTAAATGTACTCTTAACATTTTGTCTCACCTCTCATATTTTACTCCATAGTAAGAGAATCGGGTGGAAATATCAGGCTATATTGTAAAGGGGCTGATACAGTAATTTATGAACGGTTGCACCCAAGGAATCTAAAGAGAGAAGCTACAGAAGAAGCACTAGATGTACGTTTGTATTTTATATGCCAATTTTACATTAAAAATTGTTTATTTCTGACTATAATCTGATTTTATTAATTTCCTTTTCCTAAGCTATTAAACCAAATGCAGACCTATAACTGGTTCTACAAGTCATCCCAAACCTGAGAAATCATCAAAGTGATACAAGTTTTCATGCATGTTCTTAAAAATACATTCATGAGAAGTGAACTTAAATTTTGTGTACCTGCTTTTTTTTTTTCATAATTATCAGTATTCCAGATCACTACACTCTGTTCTATTTGTCACCTCTTCAGTCTTTCAGTTCAGACTGCCTTGTCAGCTATAATTTAATTTTTGGCATTTCTGAAATACCCAGGACTAGTTGCACAGTCACATTTGTTTTATCAGACTTACCGAACGCTTATGATCTTAACTCTTATGTTTGGACTGCGAATGAAGAGTTTTGTTCTGTGGACATGTTTTTAATTATTTTTCAGATTTTTGCAAATGAAACTCTTAGGACACTCTGCCTGTGCTATAGAGACATTAGTCATGATGAATTTGAAGCATGGAATAAAAAGTTTGTGGAGGCCAGTGTAGCTACAACTAATCGTGATGAAGCTCTGGACAAAGTGTATGAGGACATAGAAAAAAACTTGATTGTAAGTCAAGCTTTAAATTTTTAGTGTACTTTTATTCTTATATAAGAAGAAACAGATCTTTTTGAAAATAAATTATTCTTGTTTACTAGGACATTTTGATTTGGGTCTTTTCAGTGTTTTATTGGCTTTAGAGCCATGCCAAATTTTAGACTTTAATAGAATGATGGGAAATGTATTTTAGTGCATGTATTTCAGTGTGGTCACTTCTATATGCAAGAGTTTGTCTTTACTGAATTCTTAGCTTGAGCTGTACCTTGGCTTGAAGACATATCCATAACAGTTTCATGCTCTACTGAAAATGAATCAGTTTTCTATACATGTTCATCCTACTAAATACCTGTATTTCCAATATCTTCCAGCTGCTTGGTGCAACAGCTATTGAAGACAAACTACAGGATGGAGTTCCAGAAACTATTTCCAGACTTTCAAAAGCAGACATTAAAATCTGGGTGCTTACTGGTGACAAAAAAGGTGGGTTTACTTACAGCTGAAGAGCTAGTAAAAACAGGATAAGGGATAGAAGATAAACTGGAACAAATGTGGACTAGAAATAAAGCATATGTTTCTAGAAAACCTTAGTGTGAAAGTCCATTTAAATCAAAACTGGAGGAATTTCTACAATGTGCAGAATTTCATCCCAGCTGTTCCCAGTCCAGAGTTGCTGGATGGGCTTCTGTGTAACTTCTGTTCCTCCAACAGATTAGCCTAGACGACTGATTTTGTGACTGTCTTCTATAGCGAAATATCCAGCTACTGCTTTTCCCAATGCAAAGCAAATGCAGGACAACTTGCTTTTAACACCAGGCTTGCTTGGCTCTGAGGGCAGGTACCAAAACTTGTCTTTTTACAGTGAAAACTTACTTTTCAAATAATCACAAGTGCTGCTGACAGAGACTGATCTGCTTTTCTTTTTGTATTTGATAGTCTGCAGTCTGGCAACATATTTTGTTAAGTCAGTTCAAAAAACAGCATTAAATTTGTAAGTAAGAATGGCTGTACTACAGCCTGGACGGAGGTGCAGCCAGATCAGCATCTCTGACTCTGGCAAAAGCCTTGGTTCAAGGAATCCAGAGTAAGGACAGGTCAAAATTGTGTGGCATATACTGTGGTTGATTCTTGCAATGCCTTTGGTGTAATGGCTCTCTGACATGGAGACAGCACCTCCAGCATCAAGTTAAATAGGCCCTGGTAGATCTTTCTTCTGCAAATTGGCTGATAAGACTTTTCCAGATCACTAACAGTTTTTGCATTCAAAATGTCTTGTAACAATGCATTCCACCCACAGTAACGTACATTTCATAGGAAATGTTGCATAGGAAATATAATTCCCTGTTGTTGACTTAAAATCCATCTCCCATTGTGCCTTTATTGCCACACAGTTGTTGTATGACAAATAATGAACAAGCATTCCCCCAGCTTCTTTGAGTTATGTATATTTTTTTTTCCCTGTTCATTCACACTGTGGTAATGAAAGGGAACTTCTCATGCTGAAACATAACTTCAAAAATTACTTAAGAGGACTTCAGGTACTTCTGCCTGTTCCCAGCAGTTACTCATGACAGAACTTTAAGTAAATACTTTCTCTCTCTCTCTCTCTCTCTCTCTCTCTCTCTTTTTAATTGTAGAAACTGCTGAAAATATTGGATTTTCTTGTGAACTCTTAACAGATGAAACAACAATCTGCTATGGAGAAGATACCAGGCAAGTGAAAAGCACAAAGCATTTCTTTTGTGGGAATTAAAAATGTTCCATTTTTAAAATTAACCCAGCAGTAACATTGGCTTATCCCACAGTAACTCTTCAATGACCGAACAGTATTTCCTGGCAGTTGTTCAGCTGTACATTGTCTGTTTCTTTGCTTTTTACAGAATTGTAATTTTACAAGGTGACCTCTTAATTTTGGGTAAAGGTGGTGATATCCTGTTTGCAGGAAGCTATACGTTCTAGGTCAACAACTGTTGACATCAAATTTGTCCTGTAGTTCAGAGAAGTCTGGAGCCCACCTGGAGTGGGCTAAGCCGGTCTCCTTCTAGTACAAATCTTGAGTAGTTACCAGGTTTTGCTCTCGCTACCTGTCCCTGAACTCTAGTATTACCCCAGCTGGTCTTTCACCCTATCCCATGCTCCTGTACACAGTACAGCCCTATGCTACAAAACCACAATGGATTGCAAGGTATTCAGTGCTTAGTCATAAAGAATTTGTCAGAGTGGTTATACCCAAGGGAAGACAACATGGGACTAGGAGAACTAGGGCCTTGTAAGAGTGTTACAGCTTTTCCTGACTAATTTTTCCAACTTTTTGCTTATTTGCAAACCAGTGTGATCCTCTTTTCACTGTTGCTCTGGCACTGCTTAGAACGTCACCTAATATATGGCAAAAAAAGTCCTAGCAGCATATATTGCATTTCTTTCTTGCACATCTTCAGCCTGGGACTGATGTAGCTTAAAGTTTATTCTTGATTTTTCTGTAATAGTATCCACCTCTCTTTCCAGCGCTCTTCTTCAAACTAGGCTGGAGAACCAGAGGAACAGGGCTGGATCAAGTACACATTCCTCTGTAAGAATGAACGAGCCCTTCTTCCAGGGTAGTAAAGATCGTGCTTTAATAATCACTGGCTCCTGGTTGGTACGTACAAAATAAGTTGTTCTGTGTATTTGAGATTTTGGGGGTACCACCAAGTCAGTGTCCTTCACTGAGGACTCTGTTCATTTGTCTGCCTTGCTAAATCAATCAATGAAAATTCTTTGGCCATTGTGCCTATGGTTGAACACATCTGTTTGATATTTATGTTCAGAAATACTTTTGGTTTTGAAGGTTGAAAATAGCGCTTAATAAAATAAGGAATGTGTTGGGCCTTTCAAATCACCCTGGTAGCTGCCATCATAGTAAAGCCAAGCCCTTGCAAAAGCACAGCCTGATTTTCAGAGTATTTATTCTTCATGGGGACTCTGGTCTAATGGGAAAAAAAAAAAAAAAAAAGAGAGAGAGAGACATGACTGCCAGCATTACAGGATGCATGGCTTCAGTATAGGCACAGAAATTGTGCTTGAAATGAGAGATGGGAGTGAAAGGGTAGAAATAAAAGATTAGTTTCCTGCTCAGTCCTGCAATGTAGTGCTCTCACAGGAGCTTAGAAAGCAGAAAAGAGCTTTTAACAGAGAAGTGACTAGCAGTAGTTTAGTGACTATTACCCACCCTGTTGGCAGGCTGCTCTTACAGACACCTGTAAAGCAGAAAGTCCAGTGAACAGCTAAGGATTGTCTGCCATGTTTCAGCATTCCAGCCCTAAACCTTTATTTTTTTATAAAGAAATGTACATCTGCGTATAAGGCATAGGAAGCAGGCTGGGGATGTCTAAAGGTAATTAGCAGGAGCGTCACATAAAATTGCAGGTCTCTGTTACCCCCTACACCAGCCAAACTGCCCCAGAGCTAACCTGGGTATTTACAGGAGACTTCTATGTGTGTTGGGCATGGTCATGCCTCCTTTAGGAGATGAGGAAGTAGGAGAGAGGGAAGTTTACATACCAGAATGTTTTCAAAACAGAAGACAGATTCCTTTGAACTCTGCAAGAAGTGTTGTGACACTAAATACAAGCATTTTACTTTTGTTAATCCCACCAAGTACATTCTTTTCATTGTTTCCATAGCTCTTTGTTCGCTCCTCTGCACGAGCATTTTATTAAAATGCTATAAATGGGTGATGGGAGCATAATGAAGTTAAGTGTTGTATAGGCAGTACTTAGAGCACGATTTGAAATAGTGTAGAAGGGAACATAATGTATTTTTGTTACACAGAATGAAATCTTGCTAGAGAAGAAAAAGAAGAAAAAGAAGCTTAAATTGAAATTCCCTAGAACAGCAGAAGAGAAGAAAAAGCAAACTGAGAAGAGAAGAAGGGCTGAAGCTTACAAAGAACAGCAGCAGAAGAACTTTGTGGATTTGGCCTGCGAATGCAGGGCTGTGATCTGCTGTCGAGTGACTCCAAAACAGAAAGCCATGGTGGTCGAGCTTGTGAAGAAATACAAGAAAGCTATTACTCTGGCTATTGGGGATGGTGCCAATGATGTAAACATGATTAAAAGTAAGGCAGCTGTAAAACTTCGATTGGTAGGAAAGATCTCTTCTGGGTGTTCTGCAGTCTCTTCACTATTACTCTTTGTTCAGAAGACTCTACCATCTATTTCATTATCCACGTTAACATCACTTGGGTTTTGTTAGCTTCTATGCCTGTGCTTTCCCTTTTTAAGGAAGCCATTTCTGAAATGGTTAGTGGTTTTTGCTGATATATTTTAGCTTTTTCTGTAGACATTCCCTGAGAAGGGACTTGAATTGCATCTGTTACCATGTTGTGGGTGTCGCGGAGGGGATTTAAAGAGAGGGGGGTTTGTATTGCTTAAAGAATCACCTCCCATTGTATTGGCAATAGAAAAACGATTTAATAGAAATTTGTATAAAAGTGCCACTTCACAGAATTCAATGGCAAGGTTCACTGTATTACTTAGTACGTGGATGAAACGCACACAGGAAAACTAAATCAGGATCAAACTGAGCTTGTGTATATAGGGACTGAAAATGTAATAGGGTAAAAGGGAATGTTGCAAAGAATTGATTTCTTGTGATTTCTGCAAAGATCAGGAATGTGGGAAAGGGTAAGGAAGACCCTCCTGTTGAGTCACAAAGTTCAGAGAAGACCCCCTTGCTTTCTAAACTCCTGTTGGAGTCTAGGTGCGGCTGGATCGACTCCTAGTCCCAGACTTGGTCAACAGTTTATATCTAAAGAGATTATGAGTATAGTAGCAGCCTAAAATTCATTCACAGTTGAATGAAATTCACAACAGTAATTTAAGTATAAATTTGAAAATAACTTATAATATACTTGCTATAATATGCTTAGTACATGCATGTGTGTAAAGACACTAAGAGATATACATATAAGAGGGTAAAAGAGAGTAAAAGAGAGAGGGAAAAAGAGGTATAACTGTTAAAAATTCCCCTCGAGGTCAGTGAAAATATTCATGTTGAATGCTTCAGCATTTCTCTCAACGGGCGAAGGGTCGAGCCTCAACGAGCGGAGAGAATCAGTCCTGGCCGTGTCGGCTTTCGGCGACAGACCTCCAATTTTCACAAACAGGAGAGTTTGGGAGCTCCGAGAGGCGTCCCGCTCAGGGGGAGATGCTGGTCCCAGCCTGCTGCGGTCCGGGAGAGCTCTAAGGGCATCCCGTAGTACGGCTGCTTGTAGGTTCGGGAGGTGATGGACTTTTGCCATCAACACATTGCTGGGATGCCAGCTGCGCTGGAAAATCCCCAGGCTGTTGGAGAAGAACTCAAAACACAGATAGGGGCTGCTCCCAGAGTGTCAGGGGAGGACTGTAATAACAAGGTCTCAAGGTCGTTAGGAGAGAGAACTGGCTGCAGGTTGTTGTGAGAAGTGTCTATCTCTCCTCCCGTCCCCCGCCTCCCTCCGCCGGGCAGCAGGAGTCCTTGAGACGCACAGCAGATCTCCCTGTCTCAGCTGGGGAAGAGTTCCTGGCACAGCCAAGGGTCGCTTCGCTGCCCGGCTCCTCACGCTTATGCAAAGGGCTAGCGAGCCTTCCCGAGTTTGTAAATCAGCCTGGAGAGGGGCAAAGAAATGCACCACCACAGTGGGTTACAAATGTGTAATATAAAGAACAAAGCAATAGCTTAGCTGCCCCTTGCTTGGAGGCATTAGCTGTCCTGAATTGCAGCTGGTGCTCTTTGACCTGCTTCCTGAGAAATCCCACTGAGAAAGAAACTTCTGGGATATGGTTTATGTTACAAATGTGTTTGTAAACTGACTGGCCAGTTCATTCAGGGGTTTGCTTGCTCTGTCTCATTGCTTGGTCAAATTTCCCAGCATCCATTCTGATGGAACAAGGACTGAGAGAGAATCCAAGCGATGATGGAGATGTGAGCAGTAAATAACAGGGCAAGGAAGGGCTTATGCACTGTTGTGTTAGTCTTTAATGCAGTCTTTGTGCTGTATGCAGAAATAAAATGGAGCAGAAGAACCTGAAGCAGAGAATAGGAACCAGTAGAAGGTTTGCCCTCGGTCATGTTGTTCCTCTCCCTTTATTCAACATAGTGTGTGGTGTTTGTTTCATTAACTTAGCTGCCCACATTGGAGTTGGAATAAGTGGCCAAGAAGGGATGCAAGCCGTCATGTCAAGTGACTACTCTTTTGGGCAATTCCGCTACCTCCAAAGACTGCTGCTGGTCCACGGACGATGGTCTTACATTAGGATGTGCAAGTTTTTAAGATATTTTTTCTACAAAAACTTTGCTTTTACACTAGTCCACATCTGGTATTCATTCTTTAATGGCTTTTCTGCCCAGGTAAGAAGGCATGCTTGTGTGTAATATTAACAAACAAATCTTACTTTTTTGTCGGTGCAGAATAGCAAAGGCTTAACCTGGGAAGTGGTGGGAACCTGAAGTTATCATCAGTAATTTCTGCAGGAGAATAGGTGATAACTAGTAAGCTAGTTAATTACAAGCTAAGCAGTTGGTTATGATTTCAGAACACTAGAGTCAGTATCATGATTGTACAGGGAGGAAGAGAGGAAGAGATTGTTATATAGCAGTTTGGGAAACCTTTCTCAACCCTGCTACTTAAGATATTCCTAAGTGAAGTGAGATGGTGCATGTATATATCAGTAGGAAACCAAACCTGAACTTTTTTGTCTTGAACTGCTGGCTAGAATGGCTTGAAATGTGCTTCTTGTAACTGGCAGTGTTTGAAGTTCATATAGTGTTGAAAGGTTGTGTTGAAAGGACTTTTAAGAGTTGAGATGCATCTCCATGAGCATAACCAAAAGACAGGCAGATGTCATTGCATGGACCAGCATGGAGGGTCAGGGCCATAGTCACAGACAAGCAGCCCTGCCTGAGGTTGATGCTGTTTGCTGTGATGGAAACTGGGATGCCGAGGACAGAGCGAAAAAAGAACATAAAAAGAAACCAGGGTTCCCAGACTTGTATGTGAGATGCCAAGTGCTCATCACAGTCACAAGTGCAGCTATAAACCAGACTGAGACTTAGTTTGAGGTGTTCGGTTTTGATAGGTTTCCAGGTCAGGTAACACCAATGGTTTGTAAGGAGTGGGGCAGCTTAATACAGGCTAAAATCAGTTTCAGCAGAGCTTTGAGCTAAGGTGCTGCTTGCCTTTTGCTTGCCTTTTGGGTAAACACTGAGACAGGTGATTTAATGCTGTAGTAGAGCATGTGTGAATTTTCTCAGGAATTGGAAGGGAAAGGTGTAATCAAAAAGAAATCATTAACTACTGAAATTTCTCCTCTTGTTTCAGACAGCATATGAAGACTGGTTCATCACGCTGTACAACGTATTGTATTCTAGTCTCCCGGTTCTGCTAGTTGGCTTGCTTGACCAGGTATTCTCCATGTTGTTAACAACAGATTAATCTAAAAGCTTCTAACATCAAGCCTTTAATTACACTGAAACTGTTTGCTTTGTTTTATGTACAAGGAATTTTGGGGGTTATGTTTGGTTTTTTGGATTTTAAAAATATATTCCTCTTCCCAGTGTGTGAGGTAACAAGGGACAATAAGCAGAGGGTTACTGAAACAGCCAAAATTAATCAGGTCAGAGGTCTTCAGCTCTAATGATATTTGTTAAAATATTTCTAAGTACCCGCTGCTCCATGACATCATTCACACAGCACAGCAACGGGCAGCTTTGTTAATGGAAAAGATATTCCTTGCTTACCCTTCTGAGCTGAAGATGTAGGGACTGAACAATTTTGAATTACTGTACTTGACAGGAAGTCTTGGTGTGTAGCATTTGTTTCAATTCAGTGGGACAAGTGCTTTTGGCCTTCTCCACTTGTTTTTCCATACAAGGCTTACTTGTTGATTAGGCAAATCAATGTTTCTGCTTTCTTTTACGATAAAAGCTAAGAAATAAATTCAGTACCAAATTAAGATCTCACTTGAGTATTTGTTAGAGGCTTAAAGTCAGGACATGTAATGATAGCACCCCATCTTCTGCTTATTCACCATGTTGGGAAAGGACTCCAACACAATATACAGCTGTAAAGAGCTGTGCAACTGTGGACATTCTTGTCTTGGCAAATAATGGGCTAAAAATGTAGAAGCCTGGAAACAGAATGTGATAGCTTTGTGAAAGATGTCCTCCATACTTGGTTCTTCCTAGTTGCGTGCATTACTCTGTGCAAAGTGCTGCTGCCCACACTGCTATATGAAAAGGAAAAAAAATCTGCCATTTCCTTCGGGACATTGTATACTTGAGCTTCTGTTGTGGTTTAACCCCAGCCGGCAACTAAGCACCATGCAGCCACTCATTCCTTCCCCCCCCACCCAGTGGGATGGGGGAGAGAATTGGAGGAAAAAAAAAAAGTAAAACTCATGGGTTGAGATAAGAACAGTTTAAGACAACAGAAAGGAAGAAAAGAATAATGATAATAGTAACAATAATAAAATGACAACAATAATAATAATAAAAGGATTGGAATATACAAGTGCTGCACAATGCAATTGCTCACCATCTGCCAACCGATGCCCATTTAGTTCCCAAGCACCGATCCCCCCAACCCCACTCCTCCCAGTTTATATACTGGGCATGATGCCATATGGTATGCAATACCCCTTTGGTCAGTTTGGGTCAGCTGCCCTGGCTGTGTCCCCTCCGAACTTGTTGTGCCCCTCCAGCCTTCTTGCTGGCTGGGCATGAGAAGCTGAAAAATCCTTGACTTAGTCTAAACATGACTTAGCAACAACTGAAAACATCAGTGTGTTATCAACATTCTTCTCATACTGAACCCAAAACATAGCACTGTGCCAGCTACTAGGAAGACAATTAACTATCTCAGTTGAAACCAGGACAGCTTCTTACTCTTCAAAGCTCACACAGAGAACAGGAAATTGCAGCAACTTTTTTTTTTTTTTTTCTTTTCCCCCTTTATTAAGGATGTGAGCGACAAATTGAGTCTTCGGTTCCCTAGACTGTACATTTTGGGACAGAAAGATTTACTTTTTAACTACAAGAAATTCTTTTTAAGTTTGCTTCATGGAGCTGTAACTTCATTGATAATCTTCTTCATACCATATGGAGCTTACCTTAAAACTATGGGACAAGATGGAGAAGCACCTTCAGATTATCAGTCATTTGCTGTCACAGCAGCATCTTCTCTTATATTTGTTGTCAATTTTCAGGTAAGTAAGCTTAGCTTCCTGATATCTGTTGCTTTGAGACACTTTCTGGTCATGTTGCTAAATTTGTGTACTAAAAATGTAACAATGCACAAAAAGCTTCCCTTTTTTGCCTTCTGTCTTCTCTGTTGATGCTCTCTCTCTGACTGATGTGTAACTGGATGAGAGATGACTCAACCAAAATGCTGTAAGTCTTCAGAGTAGTTGACATTATTTTGAGTTAATAAACTCATTTAGAGCTTTTGTTTGCTTTCAGATTGGCTTGGATACATCTTACTGGACTTTTGTTAATGCTTTTTCAGTATTTGGGAGTATCGCACTTTACTTTGGTATCACATTTGACTTCCACAGTGCTGGAATCCACGTCCTCTTTCCTTCTGCCTTTCAGTTCACAGGTCAGTCCTTGTGTTTTATGTTTCTTGTTCCTGTCTCACACAGCTTCAACTTGAGCAGAACTATGGCCAAAATGTCATGGCATGAACCTGATGCCTGTGAAAGGAAATTATGTTAAATACTAATTCACTTCCAAGGAAGGGGTTTGTTTGTGTTTGGGGACAGGTTTCTTTATTGCAGTATTTCTTTCCTTTCAATGAAAATCAGCTGGAACTTGACATTGCCCAGCAGTAGGAGTCTGCAGATGAAAACTAAGTTAAAGTTGGTGGAGCAGCTTAAAGTAAAGGGAATGTGATGATCTGGCAGGGTATGAGTTTGCCAAGTTGCTCTAACTGATCAGTGGAAGGTAAAACCCCAAAGTAAGACAGAGCCAAATGCTGTTAGCAGCTACTTGGGATTTTGCTGGAAGTCCAGGGAGGTGTAAGTAGCAGCCAGTTGGAAATTTTTTTCTGAGGAAAACTTTGCTTCCTAATTTTCTAGTGACAAATCTTTCATATGTCGTGTTTGATCTAACCCCCCCCACCCCCCACAAATAACAACCCCCCTCATTTTTATGTTCTCATTTTTAAGCTGAACCCTTACTGAAAAAAGGTAGTTGCCTGTAATATAATATTTTTTCTTTGACTTTAACCAATGTTTTATACTTCTGTAACTTCCTTCTACCTGAATACTATATGCATTTCACTTGTTTATAAAGATATGGCTGCTACTTAGTTTGATAGAAAGTTCCATGAGGTTGGGTGTTTGGCTACTAAATACCACTTGCTTTCTAGACCATGTACATACCAATACCGGGAGGACTTTTTCTTGCTTTGCCTGTTTTAAAGCAGGACAAAAGCCATGCATCTCAGCCGAGTGTTTGTCTTGCAGCGTCCCGTAACTCTTAAAAGGGCTTTGACATTAATATGGATACATTATAGTAGAAAGGCTCTATAAAATTCTTTCCTATTATGCTCTCTTTATAGTAGAGTCTCTGAATAAATGCATGATGTTGTGTTACACAGCAGAATACCTGAATGTTAGGTCCTAAGGAAAAAAGCTGTGGCTTTTAGTATCTTATTTGTATTTTATAACTAGCTTACTTGATCATGTCATAAATTAATTTTTTGCTCTTCTTATTCCTAGGAACTGCTCCAAATGCTCTAAGACAGCCGTACCTCTGGCTGACCATGATTTTATCAATTGCTATTTGCTTACTTCCTGTAGTGGCACAGCGTTTCTTATCAATGACAATTTGGCCTTCCGAAAGTGATAGAGTGAGTAAAGTCTTTGGTTAATTTGGCTTGTATTTACTTACAGGAGTCAGTATGGGTGCTAGCATTAGAGACAAATTGACTGTGCCCTAGGGAGAACTACATGAGACTGGAGCTCAGGTCCTGTGGCCAGGGAGGGTGGCAGCAGGGCTTTCCAAAGGCCAGACCGAGCCTGCCTTCTAGCTGGGTGACGACAACTGGTGCTGTGACGTTTTGCCATCCAAAGCAGCGTGTCACTTTGATGTGTTCTTTCCCAGTATCTTCCTTGTGTGCTTCTGTGGGATGCAGAGGTACATGTACAAGCTCAGCACGCAGTTCAGCGTGGGCTCATTCATCATTTGTCTTGGCTGAGCACTTGACTTCGTAAAACCACAGAAACCCACTTAGAAGCTACTGATGGCCTGACTTGTTTTTATTTGGGCTGTGTTGGAGTGCCTGTTGTTATGCATCAGAGCATAGTGGACAGTTTTTGTTTGCTTCTGTTCTGCCTTGAGCTGGGAAATAACATATGGGTATGAGAAGTTAAAATTGCGGTGGTAGTGTTTAAAAAGATATTGAAGAAGTGTCAGTGTGAGAACGGAGGAATAGCTTTCCGTTACATATATTCAATCCACTTCAGTGAAAGACATTTAAAGATAAATGAAAATAATGAAGTTCAAAATAATACATTAAGTCTTCCTGAAATGGCAGTGTGTTACTGCATATATTCGTGTTTCTAACAAAATCAAATATAAACAAGAGAACCCTCCTGTTAAGCAGTTTAAGGATGTAAAAAACTATCGGGTAAATGACAGTAAATGCAAACAAGCTGTTTTCCCTTGTAATCCATAAACTAATCTGTCTTTGCATGCGTGAAGATTCAGAAGAACCGTAAGAAATACATGGCAGAAGAACAACAGTGGAAGCGAAGGCAGAGTGCTTTTCGCCGAGGGATATCTGGCCGTCGTTCTGCTTATGCTTTCTCCCATCAGCGGGGATATGCTGATCTTATTGCTTCTGGGCGCAGCATACGGAAAAAACGGGCTCCTTTAGATGCAGTCCTAGGCAATGGTGTGACAGAAGTCAAAGATGCTTGTGAAACAAGCTGATTTACTGCATTTTGGGGAGAAGCTTCTTATCCCAAGGATTGCACAAAAAAATATTTTTTTTTTTAGCAAACTCAGGATATTTTTTTTAACCAAATGGCATAAGGATATGAAGATTTTTATGTTTTATCACAGAACTCCCTGGTTTTGGACTACTGGAAACATAGAAAGGCCAAGAGTTCTCTACGGAGCTACTAATCCTTGTGCAACTGATATCTGTTTAATGTGAAAGTGAAGGATATGTGTGCTAGGATATGAAAACCCAGCATTGTAATTTTTTATTTTTTATTTTTTTAGTGATGCCTGGAATTGCAAACTTTTTTCACATTTTAATAATACATTGGTATAAAACTGCACCTACATTTCATATTTTGTCTTTGAAAGCAAACAGTTACCCTGTGTGCACCATTTCATTAAATTGCACAGTCATAATGGCAAATCAGATGATCAGTCTTTTGAGAGGGCCTTAGGTATTCTCAGCTGAGCTTGTACAGCTGAGATTAAGATATATCTGGTGATAAACTTCAGTCCTTATTAGGAAATCTGACACTTATAGGTGTGGTTTCTGTTCCTTTCTCTTTCCTCAATGTTGACTACAGCTTGCTGCACCAAACAGAGATAGATAGTTCTTTGCATCTTGTTAGTACGAGGGATATGTCAGTATTCCTTTCATAGCCAATTCCTCGATTTCCCCTGGAATAAAGAGATCTGAGTCAATAATTAAGAGAGGGGGTTTCTTCCTCACTTGCTTTTTGTTTCTCTGCCTGTCTCTCTTTCCAACTCTAGAATGTCTTTGTATCTATTTATACAGTGTATTTATGAACAGATATATCTAATCTCTGGAAAGCTGCCCTTTGAGCTGGTGAAAGTTTGTTCATTTCAGTTTTAGATACAGCACTCGATAATGGATAACTAGAAAACAGTTGCTTTTAGACGGAACATATTTCACTTGCTAGTGAGTCAATTCTTAAGAGCATAAAAAGTGTTTTTGTGAGAGTCTCTTTACATTTGCAGATACTTTCACTCTTCAAGTTGAGATATATGAATGTTTCACTTCTATCTATTGAGTTGCAGACTAACGTTGATTACTGAAATGGTTTTATAGTAAAAATTATGATACGCAGCTCTTGTATAATGGAATGTACATTTCAAAAAATTTAATGCAAATAAATATCCTAAAGTTTACAGCTTCTTGTCTAGTAAGTATATGGGTAAGAAGAGAAGTGGGAGAGGAGTGTAAGCAGGAAGCAGAGATAACTAATCTCTCATTGAGACGGATGGAGGTTGGTCTTTAAAAAAAGAAAAAACCCGAACCCCACCACGTGTTGGACTCTAAGATGGGGTGTAATATTAAATACGTAAATTGAGGTGGGTATAGTCCTCTTATTTCTGACGAGACTTACTAAAGACAACCCTTTGTTTGGCTTCGGCCGGCCTCGAAAAGCGAGGCTGCTTTAGCTAAGGTCTGATGGTCTGAAGGGTGACCACGGCGTTAAGCAGCAGCTGAGAAGGGAGTTGAAAGCGTCCCTCCCCTCACGAGAAGATGTTCCTGCTGGTCCTGCCAGCGCAGGCAACGGCGGAGTTGGCTCCGTGGTGCCCGCGGTGGTTTCACCGGCGTCGCCTGGCTGCTGGGGGAAGCCGGCAGGCCAGCCCCGCCGGGACCGCCGCCTTCGTGCTGAAGCTTCCCCAGGCGGCGTCGAAGGTTGCAAGTTCCCAGGTACAACCGCTCTTCCTCACAGCGGCCGGCCTCGCCCCCGCCCCACCCCT
>NW_010973302.1:4509907-4532600 GCF_000737465.1 Haliaeetus leucocephalus | reverse complement strand
GCGGTGCGGTTGGGCCGGCCCCGGCCCGCGCCCCGCAGCCAGAGGGAGAAGATGGCGGCAGCGGCGGGCCGGTGCCCCGTCGCCCCGGCGGTGGGGGGGGCACGGGCCGGCGGGGAGGGTGCTCGTCCCGGGGCCGGGAAGGAAAGAAGCCCTGGGAAGGGGGGGAGGGCTGGAGGCGCGGGAGCCGTAGCGAGACTCGGGGGACGGCTCGGTGCAGGCGGCTGTGAGGGAGGGCAAGGGGGGCTGGCGGTGGCCTTGCGGTCGGCCGCAGGCCGCACCCGCTCCGCGCCTGGCAGCTGGAGCCGAGCGGGGAGGATCGCGTTTGAGCAGCCGGTCAGCGGAGCGGGAGCGCCGGGGCAGGGAGCGGCGGTGGTGCTGGGGGGGCTGCGGGGAACGGGGGTCCTGCCCTGGGGCACTGGCTTCGCTCCAGGCGCTGGCGGAAGGAGGAGGTGTTTGCTGTGCTTTAATTAGTCGTTCCTTGGCTGTGAGACCTCAACTTTCTGATTTTTCTCAACTTACTGCCTCCCTGCTTGCCTAGAAAACGGTGTTTCTGTAAAAGGCTGCTTCCTTCTTGGCTCCTGATCTGTGGCCAGTGACATTCAAGAGTTCAGTACTTTGGGAGTCTTTAAGGCTTTAACAAAACACGTTTACTGCTTGGGTTGATTTTTAGAATGGAAAATATGAAATCAGTCTTAGCCTGTCTGACCAACTGTTGTTTTTGAAGGTTTATCGCTGCTGATAACCATGAACGTTTTATATCCTTGCACGTGTCCAGTTTCTTCTGACCGTTTCCATAGCTTATAATTTTTTTCTTTTGACTAATTGCCCATTTTTGTCACGTATTGCAGAAGAGCTATATGTTTCTGAACGAGAGGGCAATGATTCCACTGGTGATGGGACACAAAAGAAACCATTCAAGACCGTTTTAAAGGTAACTGTGGTAAACACCTGCTGTTCGTTTTGAAGAGTGAGCTGCGTGTTAGGTCAAGGGATTGGCCTTGTATTTCTGAATGCAAATTTTATACCTGTTTTTGCAACTCTGACCAGAAGGATCAGAAGTAGGATGTCTGCTCGGTCTCTTTAAGGATGACTTTAGTTCACTTGCAGTGCCATTGATTCTGTTATTTTCTCCCCCTTTTTAGGCTTTGATGACAGCAGGAAAGGAACCGTTTCCTACTATTTATGTGGATTCGCAAAAAGAAAATGAGGTGCTGTAGCATTAGAGCTTCCTAGTAGAAATTATTTTAATGCCCCTTTGTGTGAAGGGACACAAATGTAATCTTTTGTCTTCTGCTCTCTCCTTGGATTGATGCAGAGGTGGACCATTATTTCAAAGTCACAGATGAAAAATGTCAAAAAACTGTGGCACAGGGAACAAATGAAGAATGAAGCTAAGGAGAAGAAGGAGGTAGGTTGCAGATGATGGCAAGTTGGAGGAAGCATGCCACCTTTCTTTTCCAAAAACATTGAACAGCATTGTTGTCGTTTCCGCCCCTCCGAAAAAGCTTCAGTTTGTTCTTCATGTCTGTCATTGTTTTACACAATGTTGTTCACAACTTGCCTTTGCTTAGATTAGGACAAGCAAATGGTTGAAGCTGGGTGAGTTTTGAATAATTGCAATCTATTGCCTTTAGACTTTCCAGAAAAAATGTGAAATGCATATGCAAGTGTACATTATAGTCCCCAGTAATTGTAAAGAGTGGGAATCCTACAAAGCCTGGTTACAGCTGTTTAATATTTTTTTTTTTTTTTTAAACCAGGCAGAAGATCTCTTGAGAAGAGAGAAGAACCTGGAGGAAGCTAAGAAGGTTGTTATCAAGAATGATCCTAGTCTTCCAGAGCCAAAATGTGTGAGTAAGATCCAGTGTGCTTGATACATGGCCTGTATTACAGCGTCTTGTCTGCACAAAGATTTGAGTCTGTCTCTGCTTTGTGGCTCTGGCAGCTGTTGAAGGCCACTGTCTCGTTACTGTCCATAAATGTAACTTTGTTTTTCTGATTATCTGTGTCCTCTAGTATGTAGACTTTGGTCTTTCTCATACACTTGATGGGTGCCTGATCCTTCTTAGCTCACATATCAGGCTTCTCTCTGTCTGTTTCTCTACTGATAGAGAGCATATTTCTGTTGGAAAAAAATCATTAGTTTTGCTTTGATTATTGTAGTGGTGGAGAGTGAAGAAATAGTGCTGGTTAGAGGATGTAATTTAAGTTATTGAGACATGGAATGCAGTTCTTATTTAGCTGTTTGTAGAGTCCTGCTGGATTTGGTGATTTGGTGCAGTCCTTAGCTTCGTAAGCAGGTATTATGTGTGCTGCTCTGTGATGGGTTTTTGGATAGACCCTGTGTAGAAGAGGTTTCTACATACATGTGTAGAACATGGTTTTGATTGGAGCCCTGCACTCCCCTGGCTGCTCTTTGAGAAAGGGTCAGCTGGGCACAGCTGTGCTGAAATCACAGTCTCTTCTAGACTGGTGCACTGTAGCAGTCCTTAATTGCCTGAGGCGTGGTCCATTTTGAAGGTGACTGCTGGGTTAATTGTTCTGACTATAGCAGTGTCAGTACCTCAGCTACGTGTCTAGGTGTGCCTATATCAGATCGAGGTATTTTAGCCTCCCTCTGCTTCTTTGACTGCTAACTGAACTCATCCACTGAATGTCTTTAGAAATTAATCCAGAGTGCATTCAGAGCACCAGCATCCTTTCCAAGTCTTTTGGTGATTTAATGTGCCTTGTATTTCCAGTAGTACCTGAGTCCTCTACTCTTAAAGTGTGAGCTATTACATGTTTTCACTTCTCCTTTTGGTCAAATGCAAAGTCAGCTTCCTTAAAAACTATTACAGTCCTTAGTTTCTGCATGGCAAAGTAAGCCTGCTGAATAGAAAGGACACAATATGAAGTCTGGAAACGCTGTCCCAATGTACTGCCTGTCCTGGCTAAAATACTCTTTCTTTACTAAACAGCTGTTTCATATTGACAGCTGTGCTTGTGCCCTGGATGGAACTTCACTTCAAAGTGCTGCTGGGAGGAGCCATTTTGGGGAGGGAGACATCATATACATTTGTATTCTAAGTAATTATGTGGAAAACACCATCTGAATGGTGACTCATTTCTCTGTTTGATTGCTTTTATTCCCTGCTTTACAGGTAAAGATTGATGCTCTGGAGGCTTACAGAGGCCAGAGAGTGAAGATTTTTGGCTGGATTCACAGATTACGGAGGCAAGGTAAACCACAAGCATTTAGAAGTTATTGAACTTGTGCAGAGAGATGGAACAAATGCAGTAGCCTTCAAAATTTGGACACTTACAATGACTCAGACAGCACCTATTCTTAAATTTTTCAACCATCAGTTAGATGTCCTCTTTGGTTTATCACAGTGGTCACTACAACACTGAAAATTCTGCGTGATGAATGAGTATATAGACATTTCTTAGTTGAAATCTTACAGGATTTTCAATTTGGAGGTCAGTCCTGCAGAATTTCTTCAAAATACTTGTTTTGTGTTTTAAACTAATCCTGCAAATTGAGGAGCTAACTAGCACCTGCTCATAATGAAATCAGCAAATTAGAATTTTAAAGTTATATGTAGTAGCATAACGTCTTTTAAGATAAGTTTAGTAAGTAGTACTTGCTATCAAAATGATTGGTATTCTGATTAGCAAGGTGGCTTCAGTTGGGGCATGGAAGTGGACGGCAGAGGTGGTTCGGACTCCACAGGTATTTGTTCAAGTTATCACTGAAGGACTTGATGAAGCAGTTGTGGATCTGGATATCATGAACTGTTTCTAGCATATTATTTTTGTAATTACATGCTTTTTTGGAGAGATGGGTGACCAGGGTGACATCAATTTACCCGTGTTAGGTGTGCCTTGGGCCTGTTCATACAGCATTTCTGCAAACAGACTTGTAGTCCCTCAGGACCAGAGGGAAATCTGAGGTCATGGCATGGCTGTGCAATCCCAACCCTGTTGAGGTTGGAGCAGGCTTTGCTCTTGATGTCTAGTGAAACTTATTTTAACTTGTTATACAAAATACGGCTCTGTGACAGGCTTCTATAACTGCTAATACTTCAGTGCTTACCTGGAGCATCTTTGTTAAAATGGAAGAATGGGATCACAGTCCTTCTGTAATAATCTGCACATCAGTGATTAATATGTCTTGCGAGTGGGTCTGTTCAAATGGATTGGTGAATAAAGCTGAGGTGCTCTAATTTTTTTTCTTCTCTTTTTATCTAGGAAAAAATTTGATGTTCGTTGTTTTGAGAGATGGCACAGGTTTTCTTCAGTGTGTCCTTTCAGATGAACTGGTAAGCTGTGGTGATTTCATTCTGTTCTGTCATTAAACAAGTGTTCATACCTCATGTGTTTTTTCTTTTATATAGACGATTGGAAGTTCTCCTAAACCTACTGATTAAGTTGTGTTACTGTTAAATTGTGTCTCCTACCACTACGGTTTTTTTGTCAATGTAAGAACTGTTTAGAAGTGACTGTGAGTTAATCTTGTCTGTAACTCCAGTAGATGTTGTAGGAAAACTAAAAATAAAAAAATATCCTTAACTGTGCCTTTGTCTCTTTTTCTCTTTGTAGTGTCAGTGTTACAACGGGCTAATTCTCTCTACGGAGAGCAGTGTTGCAGTGTATGGTACGCTGAACCTTGTTCCTGAAGGCAAGCAGGTATGGGAGTTAGTGTGTTTGGGTTCTCCTCTTCAACAGTTTGTCGTTTTCCAGATGGAAGGAGAAGCAGAGGTGGAAATAATTATTAGACGATTTTGGTGGGACTTTGGTTTAAAGAGAACAACAAATCTCCCGAAGCTGCTGCTGTCAGCCACAGTTCAGTGTGTGACAGGTGAACTACATGACTGTTCTGCTTTTGCCTGAAGCAATACTCTACTGATATGTCCCATAGATATTACCTAGAATATAACAGTGGAAAATTATGCTAAATAAATGACATAGCTTTATTTTCCCTAAAAAGACGTTTATTCAGTTTTTATTTTGTGAGGTTAAGAATTTGGGATTTGCTGTCTTCTTTTACTGAGATGGGTTTGTAGGCTCTTTGTTGTGTTGTATTTGTCCTCCAGCACTTGGCAGGTGTATGAACTAAGCAGTTTACTATAACTTGTTTTGTAAAATTTTATTTATAATGGTGGTCTCAGATTAATGACTGGGCAGGTGTGATTTTAGGTCTCAGAATACGATGATGCTTATGCCTTGTGCCTCTCTCATTCCAGTCTAGATCTACACACTGTTACTGTTTGGAAAATTATTTGAATCTGGAGTTAGGGCTAAAGCTGTGTTAAGCAGGTATGCCTGAACAATGGCCCATGAAAAGGATTCAGACTGAAGGCAGGAGAGAAGCTTTTAGGAACCATTATATGTGACAGCAGCTCAATGCACTCATCAGGATATGCAGGCCTATATCAGGATATTTACTGAAAATTATTGTAAGAATTTAGTCTTAGTTATTAGGAGGTGTGTTGCAAAACTTGTGATGCAGAAACAGCAAGCAAGCTCAGGCCACCATTTGTTCTATTTGAATTTGTAAGTAGTCCTTTTTAAGACATGAGCTCCTGATAGCTGTTTATAGTAATGTACTTTTTTTTTTTCTGAAGGAGAAAGCAAAGCAGTAATGTCGAGATTTAGAGGACAGATGTATGTTTAATCTTGCTAGTCTGTAAGCTTACCTCTTCCTTTAGATTTATATTCAAAATTGTCATCAACTCTTGCAATGAGAGTTGTTCTTTTGTGTGGATTGGCAATCAACATCCTCCTGTCTGGTCTCTTGAGTAAGTGTACTAACTCTAGTAAGATAACAGAGAGAAGAAATATGTCTGGGGGAAAAACAAATCATATTTTGGAGTGTTATATTGCTTCAAACTGTTTCCAAGATGTACTAGACAGTATTTGAGCTAAGTAGTCCCTCACTGTGGCTGCCTGTAGCGTGTAAAATAAGGTCAAAGTGTTAACCTTTTGTGGTACTTTGTAGATAATTCAGTTTTCTTGTAAGCCATGTACTGTTGGCCATTACTGACATGTTTTTCAAATGAAATTTGGATAGACTTAATTGTTCTGGTTGTCCCTGCCACTCAGGTCCTATCCCCAAGAGATTGACCTAAGGTTAGAGAGCCAAGCTCAGTTAAATGTGAGTCCACTCCCTGTGGTGTTTGCCAATCAGAAGTTAGCAAGATTTCCTTTCCTTCATAGCTTACAGTACTGGGACTTCTAAAAATAAATGCAGCCAAACAGGGTTCACTTTTTTTTTAAACAACTTTATGCAATTTGGTAATCATAAGTAACTCATAGCATGTTACTACTCATAATGTTTCGGACATTGAAAACACTTCACGTTTTCATGTCTCATCACAACGATGCAATGCTTTTAGTGGACAAAACCACCAGATTTGTAAAAATCTCTTGATTAGACTTTGAAAAACTGCATTTATACCCTGAAAACACTGTGAATGAAAAAAATACCTTTTTAGGGAACAGAAGCTTTCTGTGACCCACATGGGGGAGCTGGTGAGACCAGAAATGAAGAGGTCTGTTCTGTAGCCTGGGCAGCTGGACAGGGCTGAGCCCTGGTGCGGGGTCCTCTGCTTGCCGTATGGCAGCACATAGGACAGGGGAGATTAGCCAGCATGAAACTTGCTATTTTCACATTGTGGTGAGATGCTACCTAGTGCAGAAAGATTGCTCAGATGTCTCTGACAGACGGACTCAAAAGTACCCATAGTGAGCTAGTTCTTCCTCTGTTGTGATCTAAGCAAGTTTTTTCAACTTTTTTGAAGTCTGCCAGTAGGAGAATGTGGCTCAAATAGTATAAAGAACAAAATACCTTGAATGTCGTACTGGAGTCTTGGGTCTGCATTTTCTTCTAATAGATGAGAGGACTTTTCGCTCTCTGTGTGCATGTAGCGTTCTTAAGGCATACAAGAAGGTTCTTTGTGCCAGTGTGTTGTGTTGTAGCACCATACAAATTGCTATGAAGAAAATTAACTCCATCCCAGCTAAAACTAGTACACAGTGTAAGTTACCACAGAATGGTTTGGTTTGGTTGGGAGGAACCTCTGAAGGTCATCTGGTCCACCCTTGTCTTGAAGAAGATGTAATATGAGGTCAGGTTGCCAAGGGTCGTGTCCAAATGTGCTTCTGAACGTCTCCAAGAATGGAGACTACAGTCTGGCTTGGTCTATGGTCTAGCATTTCACCACCCTGTGAAGAATTCTTTTCTTTATAGCCAATTGAAATCTCCCTTGGTGCAACTTGAGACATTTGTCCTTTTGCTGAACACATCCAAAAAGAGTCTGGTTCCATCTTCTCTATAACCACCCATTAAATATTTGAAGGTAGTAGGTAGTTTCCCCCTTCTTAGCCTTCTGTTCTTCCAGCTGAATAAACCCAGCTGTCTGTGATATACTTAAACTGAATGCATCTGGATGCTTCCACTTATCTGACTGGAGTACTCAATCCCATTCGCGTTAAGTCTGAGAGACTTGAGGTGGGTTACAAATGGCACTTCTGAGTGTGGTATAACTGAGTTACAAAGCAGTCAGTTTGAAAATACCGCAATTGGGATTTTTAGCATCTTTTGTTCAAACTGGATTAACATCTCTGCCACAGTGCTGGATGGTGACATCTAAGGGGCAAAACATGGACTTCTGAAATTTTTGTTTCTCTTCAAATTGGCAGGCTCCAGGAGGCCATGAGCTGAACTGTGACTACTGGGAGCTTATTGGTCTGGCCCCAGCAGGAGGGGCTGACAATCTACTCAATGAGGATTCAGAGGTTGATGTGCAACTTAACAACAGGCATATGATGATTCGAGGCGAGAATATGTCCAAAATCTTCAAGGTGCGCTCCATGGTAGTACAGGCCTTCAGGGATCATTTCTTTGCCAATGGATATTATGAAGTAAGTATGTTTTTCCCTTGTCAGCAAGTGACTACTATAATGTCCTAACTTCAAGACTATCTTTTTCCTGGAAAAACTGTGTAGACTTTCTAGTTGACCTGAAAGGGGCAAAAGAAAAGCTGTTTCTTAGGAAACTATTATTTGATCACTTTCATAGACATAGATCTCAGAGGTGTGTAGACACTCCTGAGGCATCTAGGTGTTACAGCGTGGTTCACAAACAGCCTGCATACCTGTTTTTGATGTGCTGAAAGATACCAGACTGAAGTACTTGTATGTGTGCAATCAAAAGCTTTGTGGGTGGTGGTCTGGAAAAGCATGCCTTGCATCACTGCTCTTATGTGTTGTCATCTTTGTCCTTAATTCCTCACTCAAGTAATGACAATCTTGTTCTTTAACAGGTCACACCACCAACTTTAGTCCAGACACAGGTGGAAGGAGGCTCAACCCTCTTCAAACTGGATTATTTTGGTGAAGAGGCATACTTAACACAATCATCCCAGCTCTATCTGGAGACGTGTATTCCAGCGTTAGGAGATGTTTTCTGTATTGCTCAGTCATACAGAGCTGAGCAATCCAGGACCCGCAGACACCTGGCAGAGTATGGAGAGAGTATACTTCTTTGCTGTTTATTTATAAGTGAATTTATAAAGCAGGGGAGTAGCAGGCAGTTGGATGACATAATGTACAGTGAGCAGACAGTATAATGCTAATGCAGAAGGACTGAGCAAAAGTGTATTTGAGGGTAATGCCTTGTCTTGGTGAATGTCCAGCTGGTCATAGTACGTTGATATTTAGTGAAGGAAGATTGAGGCAAAACAGAGCTAATACATTTTGAGGAAGCTTTGTCTTTTTAGAAAATGCAGTTCATATTGTTGTCTCCCCCCCCCCCCCCTTTTTTTTTTGTGGCTTTATTTCCTTTACAGTGTAGAAGTGGGAGAAAGGGAAAAGGGGACAAAAGTGTGTGGTTTTGGGTTGTGGGGTTGATTTTTTTTCATGAGATTTTTTTTCATAGCTAAAGATTTGTTGCTTGTGTGTGGTTTTGTAATGGTGTGACTTTGTGTTTCAGATACACTCACATTGAAGCTGAATGTCCTTTTATAAGTTTTGAGGATTTGTTGGACCGTTTGGAGAGCTTGGTTTGTGATGTAGTAGACAGAGTCTTGAAATCACCTGCATCAAGCTTACTCTATGACCTAAACCCGGTAGGCAGCTATGTGGAACAGTCATGAATAGCCAAGAAAATATGATCTTTAGCCTTTCCTGATCAGCATGTTCATTTGAGGAAGCCAGGGCATGGCAGTGAGCTCTGCTTGCTTACTAATATTAATAAGAAGAAGAATATTAAATAACATTGCAAGAGTGAAAATGCTATAAGGCTGGTAATGACTTTTCCAGAAGCAGGGGACTGTGGGGGAAGAAGTTCCCTGCTAGCAAGTTCCAGGAGCCAGCAATGTGCTGGGATTTATTGCAATGTGTACTGTACCAGTGGAATAAAACCCTCTATCCCAGAGCTCGTAATATTGATCGGCTGGTACTTGCAGATTGAGCACAAGGGAGCAATGAAACAACTGGTGTTTTACTTTCCACACTGGAACATGGAGCTCTAAAGCTATTTTCATTTGTTAGAGACTCTTTGTCTTCTGTTGGCTTTGCAAAGAAGATGGCTTTAAGAGACTGCGAACTTTATCTCCATCACTAGCTTTTCTCTCAGACCACATACAAACTCAGTCATCCCTGTTATTTTGACCTGTTTTCCTGATAAACACTGGGAGGTTCAGTTTTAAATTTGGGCTGAGACAGGGGTCAGGAGGTAGGAAATAGCAGAAGCACAACCCACCTCACAGGGGCGGGTTCTGAAGCTGTTCTGTGCATAGGGAAGCAAAAATATTCTTTTGTGGCCTTGCCCATGGAACCTCTGCTAATGGCTCAGTTTAAAACACCTATATGTGAGATTAATTCCTACAGAAAAGGAAACAGCTTTGAAAATACTTCCTCTCTTTTTTCTCCTGCCAACTTTTCAGCATCTGTTCTGTGAGCTTCACTGGGCTTGGAAGATGGTTGTGTTCGGTTATAGCTTTTCAGTACTGAGCTTGATTTTGTTTGTTTATTTATTAAGTAATAATTTGTTGATGTATGACCTGGAAGGAGTAGTGTGTATGCTTGAAGTCTGGAGGTGGACTGGCTGATCAACTAGAAAAGTATTCTTTACAAATGGTACCCGTCCAACTGTCTTTATGTCTACCCTTACTTGCAGGGCTTCAAGCCCCCTAAACGTCCTTTCCGACGAATGAACTATACTGAAGCCATTGAGTGGTTAAAGGAACATGATGTGAAGAAGGAAGATGGCACTTATTATGAGTTTGGAGAAGTAAGTCTTTTTGAGGCTCTTCAGGAATTAAAAACAAACAAAATCCCACTGCCCTGCACTCAGGGTGTTTAAGTCTCTTGAAAAACAGTGTGTTTGGACCATGATGCTATTGGGCTTACCATTGCTGTGTGAATCTGTTGTGTTTTGTTTCAAATTATATTGATGAGAAGTGAAATTCTAGTCGCATTTAAGTTAAAGGGAGTTCTGCTATAAACGTCAGTGAGGCCTTGTTTTTTGTCTGGACTGTGCTGGGAGGTGTAATAATGTAATAATGGGGAATGCAAGTGTGGGTTGGGTTTTCACATAATGTCTTTGAACATTGGAATCAAAATCTGTGTTGTCATCTATCCATCTGTTCCCTGTCTTGCTCTCCTCCAACATGTAAGAAAAAATTATTTGAAGGAGCTCAAGAGGACTTGACAGTGTAGCCATAGTCATCAAAGGATTTAAAAGAAGTGAGATTTTTAGGAGGTGATCATATAATTGTTTAACTTCAAAGTCTACACAGCATATTCCGAGGGAACCTTGACAGCTCAAAATCAGACGTGTTGGGTTTTTTGCTGTTACTGTTTTTCCTATCTGTATCAAAGATGATAGAGATGATGAAGGGAAAGAAAGGCCTTCAAGTTGCACTGAACTTAAGGTTCCAGAGGGAAATAAGGATTCTTGCCTCCTCTCCCCTGTTGCAGGCTGACATTTGCTGTGTGAGCTGCCTTTGTGCAAGGCTTATGTTCTTTGTGCTTTCCTTGCTGCGCATGCTATAGTTGGCTCCTTCTGCCCTGCTTCCACAGCAGTCAGTGCTGGAATGCAGTGTGCACTTGGATTAAAACAAGTAACAGGTGTGGCTGTTTTCTCCTATTAAAGAAAAATCTAATCTTCTGACTTTAACTGAGAACCTAAGGGAAGTGTGATACCATTGGCTGAATAAAAGTTCAAATTAAACCTTTTAGGGATAGAGTGTTTTGACTAAACGAAGTCTGTTCCTTTAACAAGTTATGATCACATCATCACTGATGTTCCCTGTTGGTCACTGTAACAGTGGTGTAACTGGAGTCATCCTTCACTTCTCAGTTTTAAACAGTAAAACTGCTGAATTGATCAAAATGAAACTTCTGCTAGGTGTTTCACAGTTTATCAAATTTCAGTCAGAAAACTTAATAAAAAACAAATAACCTGATCTATGTAACTGATCAGTTGAGGTTTTTAAAGAAATAGTCCATATACATAACAAGGAAACCCTTAAACTTCTTGGTCTTAAGGTTTGTGGAAAATGGTATTGGGGAGGAAGGAGATTAGGCTCTTCAGTGTTAACTGGTTCTTTGGAAAGTCTACATTATAGCTTAGGTTTTCCTCAGTTTTCTATCTGAAACATTGGGAAGACTTGAATTGTAATTGAACAGATTCCCCCCTGATATATATGCTTTTATATAGAAATATAGTTTCTTCTAAGAGAAGCTGGGTTTAAAAATTCAGGTATATTAGGATGAATGTGTGGATACATGTGGTCTGAAACTGTCTTTGTTTCATGCCTGATACATGTGGGACTCCAATAACTTGAGTGGTTTTGGTTTTAAATATTAATAAAGCCTTCTTTAACGTTAGGATATTCCTGAAGCTCCTGAGAGACTGATGACAGACACCATTAATGAACCAATCTTGTTGTGCCGATTTCCTGCAGAGATAAAGTCTTTCTATATGCAACGCTGTCATGATGATTCCCGCCTTACTGAATCTGTAAGTTGGTGTTTTACATAGTGTTGCAGGCTTCTAAATAGAGTGGGGAATGTCCCTGTGAGTGAGCGTAAAATGAATAAGTACCACAGGAAAATCTTGGAGAATTCTTACCAGGTTTTGTTTTGGGTGTCTCTTGGCATGGCTTGTTGATCCTATAGAAATAAACAAAGCAACTCTGAAGTGCTAATAAAATGTCAGTAGGTCATAGTGAGCATGCTCTTCACTGACCTCAGGTAAGTGCTAGTCTAATGACAATACTTCTGTTGCTTCTTGGAGACTGTATTCTCTAAACACTAGCTGTCTGGCAGCTGGGAAGAGTGGTGGTTGTTAGGAATGCTGCTGGGTTTGTGGTGTAGTGGTGGTTGTTTTGGTTTGGTTTGTGGGTTTGTGTTTTTGTTTTGGTTTTGTTGGTTTTGGTTTTTTTTTTACAGTTCAGTGCAACCAAGAGTATTAGAGATTAAGTTAGAGAACCTAGTCAGTTAGTTTATTCCATCTATAAATTGGGTCTGTCATGGAGCATTAAAATTACATGGCAGAATGTGTTCTGGAAATATGCTTTTAAGTTTGGGCTGTTTTTCCTTCCCCTCATGCAGGCAGCTTAATTGTAATAATTTGGTCTTACGCTGTGTGTTGTAGGTTGATGTGTTGATGCCTAATGTTGGTGAAATTGTTGGAGGCTCTATGCGTATCTGGGACAGTGAGGAGCTACTCGAAGGCTATAAGAGAGAGGGCATTGATCCCACACCGTACTACTGGTATACTGATCAGGTTTGTAAAACAGATTAGATGTACTGCTTGTCATACATGATATTTTGATTTTTTTTGTAAAGTCTTCTGCAATGTTTATTGTTAGATAAAGAGAGGTTGGCCTTCACAGACTTGAATGGCTAAGCTCTAACTAGCATAAGGGGAGGAGGAAAGGAGGTGGTTGAAAAAGAATCATTAAGACTTTCTTTTTCACCTTCGTTTTTCCTCTTCTAGTCCTTACACTGCCCCAGGAAACTCAGGACAGCTAAGCACACATATCTTGCCTGAAAAGAGTATAGTCCATTTTCCTCATCATTCAGAAAGTAATCTTGGAAGGGTTTGGTGGGGTTTTTTTTCTGGTGGTAGTACTACAACTATAATATAAATAACAAGAAAATGTTTAATATCTACTCTGATTTTAATTTCACAGAGAAAATATGGTACGTGCCCTCATGGTGGATATGGTTTGGGATTAGAACGGTTCCTAACCTGGATTCTGAATAGACACCATATCCGAGATGTCTGCCTCTATCCACGCTTTGTCCAGCGCTGCAAACCTTAGCCATCCTTGTGATAAACCCTTAGAAAACTGAGCAACTGATGCTTGGAAAAAAACAATACACTCTGCTGTGCTACAGCCCCTCTGAGAACAAGATTTACTGCAACCTGTTGCTAATACAAATACTAATTTAGGGCATGAAAAGGAAAATAAACAAAACCCCTTTTTAAAGGAAAATGCTACTAATTAACTGGAAGAAGCCTGAGGAAAAATTGTGAGGTGCATTTATGCTCTCAAGTCAACGTAAAATAAAGATCCTGATAAGCTGTCATTTAAAAAACAAGACACACTTCTGCTTTTAATTTTTGTGACTTAAAAGAAAATATGCTGGGCATTGATGTTGTGGGTTTTTTTTTTAATTTGCTTTAATTTTAATCTGTTTTCTCTTGTGGTTTCTTGTTGGAAAAATCAAGAGTTCAAGCTCTTTAAATTCCCAAATACTGATCTCTCAGAATGGTATGAAGAGACATCATCTAAAGAGCTCAACTAAGTATAAAAATGGGAATAATCATGTTAAGCGCTGCACTTTTTTAGCTCCTACTGGTTTTAATGGAAGTTCTGTTTGAGTTCGAGTCGCAAGGTATGTAGTACTGAGCACAGAATTCCACTGCAAGAGACGTGGGTTGTTTTGGGTTTGGTTTGTTTTTTCCCCCAGATTATTTATTGGTTAGAAATGATGAGGCTCAGGGTGGCTTTGCTACTTTTTACCGATACCGGTGGATGAAGCGCTATAGTGGGTCCATGCACACCCAGCCTATGCGGAATTACAGTAGGAAGGGACATGTTGTCAGAGCAGTGTCTGTTAGCTTGTGGACACTGGGATGTTTGTGGTGTCTTCCAAATTAAGATTCTGCAATCTGTTTCAAACCAGAAGTGACTCACTGAAGACCCAAAGCAACTGGTACCTTTGAAATACAATTGGATTTCAGCATTGTGTGCTGACTGAATTGCTGTGCTCTCTAGGTGAGTTGTAGTCCAAGCAGTGCTGTCCCACGTCATGCTAAAGTATGTTTTCATAGTAGAGCAGTTCCATGTTGCCTAGCTGGCTCCATGTTTTCTTATGCTACTGTGTCTGGGCAGATTCTCTGGCTGTAATCAAGTTATCAAATAGGATTAATTAAATATTTAATGTGTTGAGTCATCTGTATGCTTTTTAGTCTTAAATAACGTAATTCCTTTTACTAGAGAGAAAAAAAAAATTGGTAGGTGCATCATTTGCTGCCTCCACTGAGACTTGATCTGGATTTGCCATTCATAGAATTGTTGAGCTGTGCGATACCCATATTTTTGTAATAAATGACTGGTTTCTTCATCTTGCATGTTACATATATAAACTGGTCTAAATCAGCAACCAATAAATTATGGCAACATGAGTTGGTGTGCAAGACAGTAGTTCTTGACCTGTAATGTCTGTTCCTTTCCTTTCCCTTAACCTTTATAGCTTACTTGCTTAGTGTAGCCTGTCCTGGCATAGGCAGTATTTATGTGCGCAAAAGCACAGGAAAAGTAAATTTTCAAGTGCAGTAAACACATACTCAAAAAAATGGAGCTAGCTTTTTTCTTTTTAAACTAAATCCCCATTAATTAACTTAAAGGCATGAATTTTTATAATTTGGATAGACCACCTCAGCTACCCAGTTGAAACATCCTAGAGAGAAGAAATGAGAATAAATGTGGTGCCGAATAATTGGTTGCCAAGGCAGCAGCTCCAGGGGGAGCAGGCCTGTGACTTCTGGCTGCTTGGAGCTGTGGCTACACAAAGTGAGGCCAGGTTTGTAAGCAGAGTTAACATCTGCCTCACCAACTGGTAAGTTAGAAGAAGCGAGGTTATTTCCAGAGCTCTTAAACATCTGGATTTAATATCCTGGGGTTTGTTGGGGACCACTGTGGCATTGCTGTGTGACCTGCGGGGTGCAGGGGAGGTAAGCAGAGGCTGCATGAGGATGAATGGAATGTGTTAAGAAATTAGCTTTGCAAGGATGGTTTTCTTTCTTAGCGCCTGTCTTTGAATTCACCCTTTTCATCTGTTTTCCCAGTCCTTTTGTAGCCACAACAAAAGAAAATCTTGTACAGTAACGTGCCTCGGCTCTCTCTCACACTTGCCCTACTCTGTTCTTGATGGGTTGTTCTTTGTCTGAATGTAGAAATTAAAAGATTCTTTTAAATACCTGCAAAAGTATAGTCAATCGTAAATGTCTGTGGTTTGGGGGATTGTTGCATATGTGTTAAGTACATAAGCTAGAGGAAGAGAAGAAAAATTAACAAGTTAGACTGCAACAAAATGCTAGCAATTACTTTATTCTTGTGTGACAACTTGCAGCGAGCTATGGGAAGTCACCCCAGTCCAAAAGTTGGAACCTGCTACCAAACAGTAATCGTGCCTCTTGGGATTTTGTTTTTGTGGGATTTTTGTTGTTAGTGGTGTTTGGGGGGGGGGGGGGCAGGTGCAGGGAGGGGAGCTCAAGAGGCTTCTGTAATTCAGGATATTTGGGAATTTATGAGCATATAAAGACTTTTTATAAAAAAATTTTCTTCGAGTGCCTGAAGTGGTGGGAAGGGAGGACAAGGGTTAGGAAAAGATACTACTAGAAAAACATCACTTGTTGGCAATTGGTTTTCTGTCCTTAAAACCAGCAGGGCTGATCTGCTTTGTAAAGGTTAAAAGCCTCCGTATCAGGGGATCTACTTGAGGAAGGTCTGAGGACTTGAGGAGCTCGTGGAAGAGGCAGATCAGATAAGGAGCTTAAAAGGTGACTGGGATGAAAGATGCTGTCGAGTCAAACGGAGACTGCTGTGCAGTTCCATAATCTGCTCGTGGAGCAGAGAGGTGGTGCAGGGCAAACCACCTGTGTGGGAAAGATCCCTGAATTAAGCAAAAGCCTGTGCAAATCTACCACTAGAGTAATAAGGAGTAATTCTTAGGCAGCCACTGAAACCTAGCTGACAGGAATGTGGTAATGTTGAAATGCTGCTTCAAAACAAACCTTGGCTATGTTAAATAGAACTGGTGTAGTTCCTGATTTATCATCGAGGCTCAATTCAGGTTTTTGATCATTAAGAAAAAAAATTACTTTTTAGAGATTGAAAAATGATAAATGTATCTTGGCTTTATTTCTATGCCCTATCAGTTGCAATTTTGCATGGTGTCCTATTTCTTTTTTTATTGTGTTCTTAGAAAATTTGCTGAGTTTGATTATGTCTCCAGTGATTTAAAACTGATGAGGATCCTGGGTGTTTCTGGCAGCTCTCCAGAAAGCTAGTTTCCAAGCTCTCCAGCAGTAAAGCTTTGTCATTGTACATTCTTATTCAGGACTGATTTAATCACATTTGCTGCTATAGATGTTCTTTGGGCTAGCAGTGTTCCTAGGTCTCTCCCATCCAAGTTCGATGTTTAAGTCCTCCTTACTAATGCAAGTACTTTGTACACGTGGGCGACACTGGTCAGATACTGGGGAAGCGAAGCAGCTCATTGGTCTCACTGGCAGTTAGGACTCAGGGACTAGAGGGAGCAGCAGTTTCCTCCAGGCTCCATCACAAATTCCTGTGGAGCTTACATCCCTTGCAAATTGTGATCATTAATAATAGCTCTCAGAAAGGCACTGCAGCTGCTTGGAATACAAGAATACTTGCTGTTATTTTTATTAGGGTAGACACATCTGCAAAAGAGGAGAAAATGTGCAGTCAGAACTTGGATTTCTCCTCATCCTCACCTTCACTTTCCCTCAAAGTATCTCCACACAGTTGGATTGGTAATTGGATTGGTACTTGCTAAACCGCACTGCTAGCACTGGCTCCAAGACCCTTTCAGCCCCGTAACTGGCAGCTTTGAGATCACTATTGTGTGGCTTTGTTTAGATTACCTCTCCTTACATGCATTATTTTATATTTATCTATGTTGAAACTCATCACCCTTTGCAAGGACCTTTTGAAGTTCCTTGCCAGTGGTGTGGCACTAACTATCCCAGAGAGCCCAGCATCCCTCATAAACGTGGGGTTTCTCCTCTTCGCTCACTTTCCGACCGGGCAGCCGGGACCGAAACAGCCACCGCTTGCTGGGGGGGCGAGAAGCGGAGCAGGGTGCTGCCAGGCCTTGGGCGATGAGAGCGGGGTCTGCCTTTGGCCCTTCCTGGGTTCCATAAGCTGTCCACGGAGCGACTGAAACTGCTGCTGAGAAGACATTGGATGCAAATCAAATGTTCGTGTGCAGGATAACTGTTCTGGTTTTTGTTTCGCTGTGTTTCTACTGGGAATGGAGGTTACCAGGTGTGCTGGTGCATTTCTTTGCCCCTCTCCAGGCTGATTTACAAACTCGGGAAGGCTCGCCAGCCCTTGGCGTAAGCGTGAGGAGCCGGGCAGCGAAGCGACCCTTGGCTGTGCCAGGAACTCTTCCCCAGCTGAGACAGGGAGATCTGCTGTGCGTCTCAAGGACTCCTGCTGCCCGGCGGAGGGAGGCGGGGGACGGGAGGAGAGATAGACACTTCTCACAACAACCTGCAGCCAGTTCTCTCTCCTAACGACCTTGAGACCTTGTTATTACAGTCCTCCCCTGACACTCTGGGAGCAGTCCCTATCTATGTTTTGAGTTCTTCTCCAACAGCCTGGGGATTTTCCAGCGCAGCTGGCATCCCAGCAATGTGTTGATGGCAAAAGTCCATCACCTCCCGAACCTACAAGCAGCGGTACTACGGGAGGCCCTTGGAGCTCTCCCGGACCGCAGCAGGATGGGACCAGCATCTCCCCCTGAGCGGGACGCCTCTCGGAGCTCCCAAACTCTCCTGTCTGTTTGCGAAAATTGGAGGTCTGTCGCCAAAAGCCGACACGGCTGGGGCAGATTCTCTCCACTCCTTGAGGCTCGACCCTTTGCCCGTTGAGAGAAACACCAAAGCATTGACATGAATATTTTCACTGACCTCGAGGGGAATTTTTAACAGGCATACCTCTTTTTCTCTCTCTTTTACTCTCTTATATGTCTTCTCTTAGTGTCTTTATGCACATGCGTGTACTAACCTGAATAGTCTATAATAAGTAAGTTATAGTAAGTACATTATAAGTTATTAGTAAGTTATAGCAAGCATATTATAAGATATTAAGTTATAGCAAGTCCATTATAAGTGATTACTTTCAAATTTATACTTAAATTACTGTCGTGATTTTTATTCAACTGTGAATGGATTTTAGGCTGCTACTATACTCATAATCCCTTTAGATTTAAACTGTTGACCAAGTCTGGGACTAGGAGTTGATCCAGCTGCACCTAGACTCCGACAGGAGTTTAGAAAGCAAGGGGGTCTTCTCTGAACCTCGTGACTTGACGGGAGGGTCTCCCTTACCCTTTCCCACATTCCTTTTTACCCTATTATGTTTTCGGTCCCTATACACATAAGTTTGTTTTGATTCTGGCTTAATTTTCCTGTGTGCATTTCACCCATGTACTAAGTAATAGAGTGAACCTTGCCAATGAAGTCACACTTTTATACAAATTTCTATGAAATAATTTTTCTATCGCTAATACAATTGGAGGTGATTCTTGAAGCGATCTGAATTCTCTCTCATTTTTTAAATTCCCCCCGTGACACCAGGCAAGGTCTGCACTCACGCCAGGAGCCCTGGTGCAGAAATCAGGCCCTGCCCTGGTGCGGGGCTGTGCCACAGCGGTCCATTCTGTGTGCTGCCCTTAGCCCTTGTTCCACCAGAGCTGGAGCTCTTCCCGGCTGTCCTGCTCCTCAGGCGCAGGTCCTGCAGTGCTGCTCTCTAGATTTATAACGTGGAAAAGAGGGGTAAGGACCATGACATTAGGGCCAGCAGTGACAGCCCCAGAGTGCGTGGAGCAAGTCAGCAGCAGAGCCAGCAGTACCTCCCTGTCAGACCCCTCCTGCCCACCAAACCGCCGCCTTTGATTCCTAGCATCTGCAAACCAGGACGGAGAGTCACAGCTTGCGCTGTAACGATATGCAGAGGTGCTGCTGGTCGTAAATCCAGGTCTGCGGATATCTGCCTCCAGCCAAGAAATGCTGTTCCTCCCAGCATGTGAAGGAAATATCATAAATAATGCACGCCGTAAACACGGTGCGTGTCCCTGCGTGCGAGGTGCAGCCCTGTTGCAAAGCTTTCCCACTGTGCCCTGGCAGAGGCAGAATTTAAGCTTTGAAAAGCCTGTTCTATCTCTTAGAGAAGATTTCAGTTGACAGAGCAAAAACATGCCCATCGCAGTAAATAGCGATTTAGGCTTTTTTTTTTTTTCCTGGTGCGCTGGGCCGGACCAACACGCATTTCACTTGGGAGCACAGGCAAAGCACCAGCGCGCAACCCCAGCTCTGCCAGCCCGGCTCCCGGCTCAGACCATGAGCCCTGCTCACCGCGCAGGAGTCACCACAGCCACCGAGGGCGAGGGACTGCGCTTCCCCTGCGCCGGTTTTGTCGCTGTAATTTTATCAGCTTTTTTAAAGCGAATACCATCTTCTGGGTAACAATTTTCCTGTGGTTGTTTTGAGGGTGTGCCAGCGCAGCAGGAGGTGATGCTGGGCGCTGGCACAGCCAGCGCTGCCCACTGCCAGCACCGTCTGCTCCACCGAGCGCTCAGGACCGGTTCAAGCGCTCAGGACAGGTTTGGAGCTGGTGTGGCCCCACAGGATGAGCTGCTCTGGCTTTAGCCAGACACGCCGACCGCCCTCATGCGTGTCTTCCCACGAAACCCCAGGTGAAAACACCCCCCAGTCACATGCATAGATGAACTCCAGGCCGTTGTCGTACGCTGTGCACAGCATCTGCGTATTGATGCGGACTCACAGAGTGGGATTGCTGCGTTTGAACTGTACGTCCATGTCCCCGCGCTACCAACAAGGGCCATGTCCTTCCCTTTCCAGACGGGGTAATCTCCAGCCCTAAAGCTTCAGGACTATCCACAGAGGGGGACTAACGCAGGTAACGGGCCGTGGGGACAGGCATTGGAGGAGCAGAGAACTACTAGAGGCAAACTAAGGGGTCAGTGTCACAGTGCAGGGGGGAATGAGAGGGAGGGAGGTACGGATCACTTAAAGAATCACCTCCAATTGTATTAGCAATAGAAAAATTATTTAATAGACATTTATATAAAAGTGTGACTTCACAGAATTCGATGGCAAGGTTCACTCTATTACTTAGTACATGGATGAAATGCACACAAGAAAATTAAATCAGAATCAAACTAAACTTATGTATACAAGGACCGAAATGCAATAGTGTAAAAGGGAATGTGGGTGTCGTGGTTTAACTCCAGCCAGCAACTAAGCACCATGCAGCCGCTCACTCCTTTCCACCCAGTGGGATGGGGGAGAGAATCAGGGAGGGAAAAAACCTAAAACTCATGGGTTGAGATAAGAACAGTTTAATAGAAAGGAAGAAATTAATAATCATAATAATAACAATAATAAAATGACAATAATAATAATAATAAAAGGATTGGAATATACAAGTGCTGCACAATGCAATTGCTCACTACCTGCCTACCATCACCCAGTTATTTCCCAAGCACCGATCCCCCCAACCCCACTCCTCCCAGTTTATATACTGGGCATGATGCCATATGGTATGCAATACCCCTTTGGCCAGTTTGGGTCACTGCCCTGGCTGTGTCCCCTCCCAACTTGTTGTGCCCCTCCAGCCTTCTCGCTGGCTGGGCATGAGAAGCTGAAAAATCCTTGACTTAGTCTAAACATGACTTAGCAACAACTGAAAAATATCAAGTGTGTTATCAACATTCTTCTCATACTGAACCCAAAACATAGCACTGTGCCAGCTACTAGGAAGACAATGAGCTCTATCCTAGCTGAAACCAGGACAGTGGGAAAAGGTAAGGAAGACCCTCCCATTGAGTCACGAGGTTCAGAGAAAACCCCCTTGCTTTCTAAACTCCTGTCGGAGTCTAGGTGCAGCTGGATCAACTCCTAGTCCCAGACTTGGTCAACAGTTTATATCTAAAGGGATTATGAGTATAGTAGCAGCCTAAAATCCATTCATGGTTGAATAAATTAATGACAGTAATTTAAGTGTAAATTTTATAGTATTAACTTGTATCTTATAATATACTTGCTATAACTGACTTACTATAGATTATTCAGGTTAGTACACGCATGTGCATAAAGACACTAAGAGAAGACATATAAGAGAGTAAAAGAGAGAGAAAAAGAGGTATGCCTGTTAAAAATTCCCCTCAGGGTCAGTGAAAAGGTTCACACCAAATGCTTTGGTGTTTCTCTCAACAGGCGAAGGGTCGAGCCTCAAGGAGTGGAGAGAATCTGCCCCAGCCGTGTCGGCTTTCGGCGACAGACTTCCAATTTTCGCAAACAAACAGGAGAGTTTGGGAGCTCCGAGAGGCGTCCTGCTCGGGGGGAGATGCTGGTCCCATCCTGCTGCAGTCCAGGAGAGCTCTAAGGGCCTCCCGTAGTACGGCTGCTTGTAGGTTCAGGAGGTGATGGACTTTTGCCATCAACAAATTGCTGGGATGCCAGCTGCGCTGATACCATTTCACATGCAGA
Source organism: Haliaeetus leucocephalus (assembly GCF_000737465.1). Lineage (NCBI taxonomy): Eukaryota > Metazoa > Chordata > Aves > Accipitriformes > Accipitridae > Haliaeetus > Haliaeetus leucocephalus. Next base: position 4,510,768 of record NW_010973302.1, on the reverse strand, counting down.
TAAGGGAAACTCTGAGACTGAGAAGAACTCCAAACACAGATAGGGGCTGCTCCCAGCCTGTCGGGGGAGGACTGTACTAACAAGGTCTCAAGGTCGTTAGGAGAGAGAACTGGCTGCAGGTTGTTGTGAGAAGTGTCCATCTCTCCTCCCGTCCCCCGCCTCCCTCCGCCGGGCAGCAGGAGTCCTTGAGACGCACAGCAGATCTCCCTGTCTCAGCTGGGGAAGAGTTCCTGGCACAGCCAAGGGTCGCTTCGCTGCCCGGCTCCTCACGCTTACGCCAAGGGCTGGCGAGCCTTCCCGAGTCCATACATCAGCCCGCAGAGGGGCAAAGAAAGGCACCACCACAGTCGTATGATGGAAGAGGCCATGGGTTAACGTCCCCTGGAAGAGGCAGGCTGGGATCGCACCTGGGTCTTCATGAAGCAGGGAAGGAGGGACAAGGATGGCTGTAGTTGAGGATCCTAGGTTGTCTGCAAGAGCTGACCAAGATCTGAGGCAGTGGATGAGGTTCTCTTCCGATACAGCCCCCTGGATTTAGAAAACAATTTTAAATTTTTTCTTTAAAGGATCTGCGGCTTCTTTAGAGCCTAACTGTGCAAACCTAAGAGACACCCAAGTATGTATTTTATGTCACGTGCACGTTTGCAAAGAAAACCTTCAAAACGTAACCCGGGCACAACCCCGGCCAGCAATGCCGTTACGAGTTTAGCTTCAAGAAACGGGATATCGGGGTCTTTTGTTTGTTTCCACCGTGGGGTGCTCGATCTCCCATTTCTGAGCCCTCCGTCCTGTGGTAACGGTCGCGCAGGGGCTGTGGCGGACGGCCGGGGGAGAGCAACCCCAGGGGCTCCCCCTACGGGC
>NW_010973302.1:4476740-4509897 GCF_000737465.1 Haliaeetus leucocephalus | reverse complement strand
GAGGGGGTGTCTGAGGGCGGGGAGGGGGCTCTGCCGAGGGATGCCGGCCGCGCCGCGGGGGCCGTGAGGGCAGCGGGACCGCGTTACACAACGCCCGTGAGGTGCCTTTGCGTAACGCTGCAGGCGGAGCAGCGGCCTCCCATCCCCGCGCCGTGACCCGGGGCTGGAATCTGCGGGCAGCGGGGCCGGGCAGCGGTGGGGGGGGCTCCGGCGGCGCTGGGGGGCTGCCCCTGGCCGGGGGGGGTCGCGTCGCCGCGCTGTGGTAAGTGGGGTGCGGAGACCTTGCCGTGAGTCTGGCTCAAGTGTGGGAAGTGCTGGACAGGCTAATGATTATTATTTTTTTTTTTCTGTGAATGAGCGGAGGGCTGTGAGGCTTGGGATTTTTTCGTCTCGGAAAAAATCTGTCGTTTGCTGCTGTCGGGCTCGGTTTTTCGTTGTTTGGGTGTTCTGTTTTGGTTAGGTTTTTTCTCCCTCCCAAGAGTTTAATTTTAGACGAGGCCCTTTCCTTTTTAGAAAGCGTTTGTGTAAAAAATCGCCCTTGTTTAGCCATTCACAGGTTGCGTTTTCAAAATAAGGCCAGGTGCGGTGAGGAGGTGTGAATAAGAAATACAGCAGCAAGTCAGTTTCACAGCTATCCTAATGCTACAAATGTGCGTTACAGATACCGTCTACATACACGTGTGTATTGCAGTTTTTACAACATGCAGTCGGGTTTGCATGCTCCTTCAGCAGGAGCCATTCTCCTTAACCTTTGTAGATACAACACATTACCCAGTTACCACCGTAATGGCGGAGTAACCTCACGTACCTACCGAGAGGCACCCGTGTGCTGACCCTGAGATGAGTGGAGGTGCGGGCACGCACCAGGGACCAGTTTTGTGTGGGCCTTGGCTCCAGAGGCTGATATGATAATGCCATTTCTAAAACTTATAAAAGAACACTTTTATCAACGTTCCATCAGGCTGGAACCATCATCGTCGCATGTTCTGTGTCATGTGCTTTATGGTGCAGATATTAATATGCCCAGACCTTGCCTTAAGTAAAACAAATGCTTTCCAGTATTTATTTACAGCACAGAAGGATCGATACAGCCATTGAAATTTCTCTTTTTATTGTCCTATGTAATTAACATGTAGTGTCAGTGCTTCAAAAAGTAATAACCGAAGAACTGGAAGAAGAATGTAAATATTTGACAAGAGTCTGTCAGGCATCATCAATGCTTGAATTGAAGTTCTTTAGTTTGCAGCCTTTTATATCACTGCAGACACAGGCATCCACAGCTACACACTCTTAATCCCAAGTAAGAAGCTGGATTTGCAAGATGCTTTTCACTGTCATTGATTTCAGCAGGTTTTGAGGGCGTTCAGCATCTGTTCAGGATGTTATTAGGGACCTGTGAAGTATAAGATGCTCGTCTCAGCGGGTGGATCGGCTGTTGAGGAGGTCTGTGCTGTTGGGGCTCAATTGCTGCTGAACTCCTGCAGTCTGATAAGGGAAGTGTCACACCAAATGATTGCTGGAGAGCCGGGGATGCAGAATTTAACAATTTTTTTCATCTTGGGCAATTCACACTATTGTTGCACTAAAAAATATCATGTAATGACTATGAACTCCTAGGGAAAACAAAGCATGCTTTTGAAAAAGCAGACTGTAACCAGCATGTGGGAAGTAAAATATACTGGGTTTTGGCTGATGCTGAAATCTAGGAATAATAGAAGTCGCCTAGCTGGGTAGTGAGAAAGAAGGCTGCCTGTGTCCTCAGGTAAATGGATTCTGAAATTGCTGCTCCGTGTACATGACACATGGTCAAACTAAGGAACTGTGTGCTCATGGCTAACAGGTACTGACCTACATTGCTGAAGTTTGCTGGGGACCCTAAATTGGCAAATGTCTAACCTACATGGTAGAGGTGGTATAGAAATACTTTGCTTGTCTAGAGTTAGCCCAGGTGTGACCGTACCATGAGGAGTTACCTAGCTTGACATACTTACTTCCTTAGTGTGTCAGCCCTGCGTGGTTTCTCTTGTGTTTTCACCAGTTATTTTGGATTTACGACTGGAGCTTAAAGATCAGTGAGGCTTTTGTTTGGTTTTAGGTTACTGCCTGGTATCTGAAAAGGAGTTGGTATACAAAGTGTTTAAAGAAAGGCAGAAGCTTGCAATTTCCTGACTTTCTTTGATTCCACGACCTGGAGCTTAAGGGAGAAAATGCCAAGAGCACAATACTGCCAAGTGTGTTTATGTAGCTGTTGAGGGATTAGTGCCTATCCGGTGAAGAGGCCCCTCAGCCTGGTGCAAGGTTATCAATGTGCTGTTATCTTTCTTCCAGTTGTAAAAAGCAGCAGTCAGCTGAGGGTCCCGGTACGATGGAGAGGTCAGGCAACCGCAGCTGCAGTGACAGAAAGCACAAAACCTCAAATTCAGCCAGAAGTGCGGTAAGTTTGCAGTGAGGTCTGGGTGGGTGTGTTGCGCTCTTGTTGCCCTCTGTCCCTCTCAGATATGGTATGCTGCTTTACTTGCATAGCAAAGCTGGTTGTGTGGTAAAACTTGGCAGTCACAGGGCTTGATCTAGTTTTTTTGTGTGTGTGTGATTGCTTTTATCTGGCAGGCTGCATTCACCGAGCCTCTTGTTTTCACAGTTCTGTGGGGCGAGGATGGCCTGCCTTGTTCTCTGCAGAGTGCAGTGAGGCAGTGGCCCACAGTAAGGCCTGAGGCAGTGCAGAAGCAATAGAAGAACAAACAGTAGGATATTATTATTTGAGGTTCTGGTTCCTGTTTCCTGGGTTTTATTTAGCAACCTCCTGATAGGCACTCCAGGAGGAAGGGAATGGAAACTGAGGTCCTGACGCATCAGGGCAGGCCTAGGCTCCTCTCAGTGCCCCTTTGTAAGACTTTGGCTTGAACAAGAGGAGGGCAAAGCTCCCTGTGCAGCCTCAGCTCTGTCCACTCGGGAGGAAAGAGATCCTGGCCACTGGGCTCCCTCAGGCAGGGGAAATGATTCGATGGGGAAATCCACCCCTTGGGTGGGAGCTGTGATCAGCAGCCGTTTCTGTAAAAGCTGATACCACCATCTGCTCGGCTCTGCTGTGCTGGGAGGGACCTTATCCGTAGAACAGTGTGCCGGGCCTGCACCTGGATAGAAAACCCATTGGGACACCCCCCCCCCCCCCCCTCCCCCAAACCACCCAAACAAAACCTACCCTGCACTTATTTTATGTGTAGAATGGCTCTTTGCTGCTTTCACTGCTTTGGGAGATGAGATGTGTCTCCAAAGCAATGAAGACAAAGACATGTGTGGGTAGCTCTTCTGTTTTCTGTGGAAGCTGCTCCTTTGCTTGGTTGGAAGCTGGCATTCAGCTGAGATAGTCCTTGGTCCCTGTTTTATAACCTTCTTTACAGCCTTCAGCTGCAAGATAATTTTCTCAGTATATTTCCAGTTAAACTCTGTGTTGTAAAGTGATTACTTTTTTAAAAAAAGTAAAGATCGTGTACATACTTGTTCTCTGGCTTATTCATGCTTGTAGTTCATATTTTTACATAAGCAGCTCATGCTTCTAAATAGGATGCTGCTTTTGCAAAAGACAAATGCAGAAGGGTAAGCTGATTGTTTTGTAACAATAATAAAAAAAAGCAGTAGGTCGCTAGGATTTGAAATATCTCTTGCTTCCATAGGAAACCTAAAACAGGAATCTTGATGTTAAACATGGGAGGTCCAGAACGTCTGGATGATGTGCATGATTTCTTACTTCGTCTTTTCCTGGACAGAGATCTAATGACGCTTCCAGCTCAAAAGTGAGAAACACTGAACTCCTGTGTTACAGTCAGTGTTGGGTGTTGCTGTCTTCGCTGTAGGCTTGAACATGTAACTTCTGTGTATATCAGCATTTCTTAAGACTGTCTCATCTTGGGACCAGTCAGTGCAAGAAACGATGTTATAATTCTCTGGAAATAAGCATGCCAAAAATCATTCTCTTCTTATTGCAAGTTGTGGTTTCCTGTCACCTAGTAAGTTTGGGAAGGGTGATGGAATATAACATTAAACCATGCAGTGCTGGCTTGCTATAATTTGGGGAGATTGCCACAGAAAACCCACTGTAGTGGAGAGATTTGGGGAAAGGGGAGGTGATTTGGGTTATGGTATTAATATGTGTACCTTTTGAATGCTTTAGTAAATTAGCACCATTAATTGCCAAACGCCGCACACCAAAAATCCAGGAGCAGTACAGCAGGATTGGAGGCGGATCGCCAATTAAGAAGTGGACGGCGGTGCAGGGAGAAGGCATGGTGAAACTGCTGGACAGCATGTCTCCTCACACCGGTACTTCTTTATTCTACTGTGCTTGTTAGAAGTTTCTTTTGCTTCATGTGTTGAAAGTATATGCTTGTAAAGCAGCTTTTGGTTCTTGATTTCTATTGTGAGTGTAAACAGTGTTTTCAGTCCTGCTAGGAAATTATGACAAAGATATTGCAGAAGTTCTTATTCATTAAAACCTCAGCATATGCAAAAGCATGGGGTTCCCACACATGCAAATACATTTTTGTGCCGTAGTCTGCATTGCAAAATGGCTTTGATTTTGGAGAGTACTGTCAGTACTCATTCAACCTGCAGTAACACAGTGTAGCACCAAAAGCCAACAACCAAACTTTTACCAACCTTCTCAGGCTGGATCCAGGATGTGCTGTGGTCCAGCTGCCGCCTCTGCGCCCAAGGTAACTAGCTGAAAAGCTGCCCAGGGTAAGTCCACCCTTGGATGCTTTTGGCATGTTTCATCTTACGTAACTTTGGCCATCAGGAAGTTGGGCATCTGGCCTAAGCTGGTGGTTTCTCTCCATCTTTCATCAAGAGAGAGTAGGGCTTGGAGAGGAAGTGATTCAGTTCATCTTAAAGTCATTATCAAAGGGCGGGCTTACCCTCTAAAGATAGACTTATCTCTCTCCTCATTATGGGAAGAAATCTAGATGACTATGAGACAAATATCTTATTTTCAGATGGCTGAAGCTGTCTTATTATCAGATGGCTGATGGGAGTCTCCGCTGGTGTGTATGACTGCGAGGTGTCATACCTTGCCCCATAAGCCCTGCTTGAGCTTGAAGAAGTCTACACTGAAGACAAGCAGTTGAGCCTTAGATGATAAGAAAGAGAAATGTATTTCATGTGAAAAAAATAAGGCAGGCATGGGAGAAGGGTGTTCAGAGTGGCATTCTTGCTAGCATAAATGAGGTGGAGATTTGTGACCATTGGCAGTGGTGGTATAATCTCATGTAATTCTCTTATGAAGAGGTAGAGTGGGAGAATGATGATCCTCTTAGGCTGCGCATGTGCATGCACGCACAGAGTAAGAAACGCCTGTTGACCTAGGGTTTCCTGGTCGTTCATGTTCTGCACACTGGTGCTATTGAGTTTCACAGGGGGGTGGGATCTCCTGCTGTAAAATGCACGGCCAGCTTCTCATGGCTGCTGCACACTCACAGCAGCCAGCAGTTAGGGCTCAGAGAGAGGACAGTGTAGCGTTCCCTGCTCCTGCTGCTTCCTGCAAGTGCCCTTCCCTGTTCAGCCCCAGCTCGGCCATGATGCTGTGCAGGGACTGTCTGATGCAGAACAGCTTTGAGGCCAGAACTTAACGCTATAAAGTGTTTTGTATTTGCCTTTGTTTTGCCAGCCTGAGCCTAAAGAATAGGTGACTGCATGGGAGGGTGTCAGGAGCCTGACTGTTCTCCAAAGTCGCAGGTGTCTTTCGTTCCTCTGAAATGCCCCTCTGCAATTATTGCTTGGATGTATCCAGAGCTTTTGAGGCTTTGTCTGAATCTAACTATTAATAATGGATGAAAACACACACTAATTAGGCCTGATTTCAGGACTGAAGAGGAGGTTGGTTGGAAGAAAAGACAAGGTTTCGTAGATGAACATGGCAGGGCTTGGCTGAGTGACAGCAGTGAGCCCCACCCGAGGACATAGGCAGGAGATAAGGCCTAATGGTTTGGCTTGAGTAGAAGTAGATGCTGTCCTTGCCATTTCTTCCTTGGTGGCAAGAGAACTTGAAAGGTGAATACAGCCTCCCTCCCCTCTCTCAGATCACAGAATCTCTCTGAACCTTGCTTCTTCACAGCAAGGAGCTGTGACTTGTATGGATTACCTTGTGCCAAGCTACCTGGTAGCACTAGTGTAATGGGAAATGGATGCAGATGCTTCTGTGAATGTCCTTTTACTAAGGGCTTCAGCTAACAAGTTTACTGTGCAGTTGCAGTGGGCTAGGTATGCAAACACAAGACAACTGCAGTTGTGTGCATAATGTTAATTTGCTGTGATTCAGCCATGTTCGATCTCTCTCCTAAAACCTCCAACCAAATTGATACATGAGTAGTTTTTCACCCAGGTTAAGTGCATTCATGGTGGAATCTGTGCCAGTTTAGCTACTGCTTTCAAATTGGTTGTTAGCTGAATTTGACTTCAGCTTGTATTGTTGCTCAGTTAGCAGCTATGATGAACTAGAAGCCTGTTCCTCTTCTGCTGGTCGCTGAAGGTGATAGGTCATTTGCTTAGGGTACCTTTTATGCTACAGTTTCTTGCTATGTGACATTAAAACCATGGCGTTAATAAATGTGAGTGGCAGCACTAAAAATTAAACTTCCACAGTAGCAGCTCAAGGGTGATGGCCATCTTCTGTGTCTTGCCTCTCATGGGACAAGCAGAAAAAGACAGTCAATCACCACTGTTTTGACAAAAGCCAGAAGAAACAGTAACGTGATGGTTGGTCTGTCTGAAATGACCTGTCTGGGGTCACCTTTGTTCCAATAAGATATTTCTCTGCATTAGGCTTTTTGTTCTTGAAGCAGCAGACTACCTTTGTGAGTAGAAGGAATTAACAACATTACTAAGCTCCCCTCTGAATTCTTCACTGATGTGTTGGCTACGGACAATACTTCTCATACTGCCACTCCAATATGAACACTAAACATTTTTAACAGAAGAACTGCTGGAGTAGAAGTTGCCAAAGAGGAGCACTCAAAGTTCTCTTCAGCTCAGCAGCTTTACAATGCGTGGTGCTGCAAGCCGCCTTCTCCCTTCAGTTTGTGTGACCTTTGCTGATGTGGTGCTGGTGTGTCAGGGAATCCCACTTCATTTTTGGCAATACATATTATTTGATTCCTAGGTATTTTGTAGTTCTTTGTGGCGCCTGCTTCAGGCTTCGGTAGAAAAAGGCTAGAGGTAGAAGAGTGGTAAAAGGGTCTGGAAGGTGAAAAGTAATGCCCTTGGAAGGCTAGGACCAAATTTATTTCATTTGTTCAGCATGTAACGCATCACTGATACCTTCATTTGGGTGATGTTTGATCCTTTTTTCCACAGGTGCTACTCTAGCTTATTTCCAGCTGTGGTCCCTGCAAGTATAGTCAAAGCCTGAAGCGAAAACCGCACCCTGCTGTGGCATCCAAGGCAGTAGTGTTTTTAGCAGCAGTAGCCCCTGAAGGGTCAGGCTTGCAACAGGTTCTGCAGATAAAGCTTAGAAAAGTTTATCTGCTTTTCTCAGTGTACCACTCCTGCTTGCTTTTGTTTCGTGACCACTTTCTGTGAAGTCACACCCACCTCTGTGCAGTTCTTACAGCTGATAAGTCATTTAGAGACCTCCTTTTTTAACTAACAGTAGCTGCAGTTTTAAAAATTGAGCATGCTAAGCATTGCTAACAATTGAATTAAGTGCTAACCATTTCCTTAAGCATTTCAAGTAACTTGCAGTGTTACCAAGTACTGTGTTGCTTCAGAATAGCTTGAAACAGTTGGATGTGCTTCCAGACTGAGCTACGCATTTAGGAATATTGTGTGCTCACAGGTAGCTCTTTGGGAGTGCTGAGCCCTGTTAATGAGTAACTCGCAAGTTGTGGTGATAAGACTTGAAACACATGGCAAAGAAGAAATACTTTGCATACTCATTTTACCTTGATCTGGACTTTTGGGGCATGGAGTTTATGGTTGTGTGTATTTGCAGTTGGTGAAGAGCTCATGTTAGGCAGTATCAATAACCACCTGTAAAATTCCATCCTGTGTAAATTAATCAATCTACTGATTTACTGACTTGGAATATACATTTGGCATGTTACACTTTGGCAATGGGACTAATGTAAAGTAGTACATGAACAGCCTCACCCATGTCATCTGGGAACAATATAATTTTAAAATGAAGCTTTATTGTTACAGGCAGCTGTCTGAAAATGAACAAGAGCTCTTCCTTTCTGAATGAGTGGGTTTGGGTAGGCTCGGTAGTCTGTAAGAATAAATCACACAAACATGGTGATAGGAAAATCCATTTCTATTGTTGGGGTTTGGTTTTTTAAGTGCTGGCATCAAATAGGCTAATGTCTTGCAATGGTAATTATATTTTAAGAAGGCACATCTTTTTTACTGTTTTTAATTAAAACAGTTCTTACTATTTCTTACAAGTTGTATTTTAGCTGAGATTCCCTTGTCAGCAGAATGCAAGCTCACAGTATGAGGGGGCCATGTTGTTTCTTTAAATTGGCAGCTCTTCGTGGAAGGAGATGTCAGTCTGTTCCCAGTAGTTGTGAATAACTGTAACAACAAAATGAACATGAAAATCTCTCCTTTGCCTGTGACCCAGGACAAAATGTAATACTGTGAGAGTATTGTGAGAAGTTTCCAGGTTGGCCATGTTTTTTCCCAGTATGTCCTTTCCCAGTTTAAACTCCTACTGTCTTTGCTCTGGTTAGTCAGACTTTTGTTTTTAATGCCATTTAAAAATGTTAATGAGGTTACTGGCTCTCGGGGCTCCTGACATTGGGTCATTATTTGCTGCTGCTCCCAGCTGGGAGCTGTCTTGCTTCCTGCAGAGAACTGGGGCTGACTAAACCTGTTTTCTGAATCCTGCATAAATGTATGGAGTGGAGACCAAGCATGGGACATCTGCTTCCTTCAGAAACCTTTTAAATGTTGTTTCAGAGCTAGTGACCCGGAAACCCTGAAGAAGAAACTTTGCTTTTGTTCTAAGAACCTCTGTCCTCTACTTAAAAAAACCAAAGTAAAACAGCAAACCTCCCTTTCCTCCCTCCCCTTAACCAAACCATACTCCCCTAACCTCGAAGCGGACACCCAAAAGATGAGAAGCAGAAAATGGAAAAACCTAAAATGTTGTCCTTGGAGAGAATGATATTGCCTCCAAAATAAAGTGTTTAAAGTCATGAAGATTTCTGTGAAAAACACCCAGAAACCAGAATGAAAGAATATGCATCCCTTATTCAGTATCACTGATCTCTTGCCCCAGACAACAGTCCTGGTCCTTGGGGGTTTATGTGCAAATGGAGCAGACTTACCAGGGTGAGGGAAGGCATCTTCTCTTGCGAGGGTGGTGACCAGAGAAGTTGCATTAAACAATGATTCCACCTTGTCTTGTTTTTAGCTTTGTTTTTTAATGTGGTTAACTGGAGGCAAGGAAGTGGAAAGAAGTGAAATAGAATTACATCTGCATAATATGATGAAGGAAAAGAGAGTAGGTGAGGGAAAGGCAGGGGAGCCAGGTGTTTGCTGAAGCTGAAAAAGGAGTTAGAGGGCAAGGAAGGGAGGGCATGTGGAGCAAACGGTTGGTACCTGGGAATTCTGCCTGAATGCCCCTGCAGTGCTGGGACTGAGGGCCTGATCTGGCAAAGGCACATGAATCCTTCGTGCACTGAAGGCATCCTGTTTTGAGGACTTCTCTATTGGCACCTGGAGCATGAAAGGGATACAATTACCTGGTTTTCTTGAAACACCTTATAAGCAGCTAATGTCTATAAGGTGCAGGGTCTTTTCCTGTTTGAAACTGATCCCTGTAGAGCAGAATATCTCAGTGCTGGCAACACAAAATTGCAGCCCAATTATGTTTGAAAGTTTAGGTAAATCAGATTTCCTGAAATGTGCAAACTGCTTAAGCAATGTGTTTCCTTTTGTATGGCAGAATGAAGAAGGCCTTGTCTTTCCTAAGGTTTTGGCATTTTAATTACATTGGTGTATTTAAAACATCCGACTTCTGATTTCAGTATGCGAGTTGAGCTGTGCTGTTAGGAAGCGGGTAGCACATCTGTAATTGTGATCTGGGTTAGGGCATAGTAGTGTTCATTTAGCATCTCAGAGTGACACTTTTTTACCAATGCATCCTCTAAATCAGAACTTGCCCAGTAAAATGTCAGAGCTCTGTACAGTCTGGAAACCACACCTCTGCTTAACTAAGTAAAAGCAGAAGAGTGATGCTTCCTGCAGAAGCAAACAATAGTATAAATCACTTTTAAATTCTAATAACAGCAAAGTCAGTTACCAGAAAAAATACTTGGCCAAAGAAAGATGTGTTTATATGACAGTGGTTTAGAAAAGTAGCCAGAAAATTATCAACAAGTTTATTTCAACAGTTCCAGTCTGTCTGGTTTTGTACTTTGTGCTTATTAATGATGTGTTATTCAGAGTTCTTTTTTTTTTTTTTTTTCCTGCAATTCCTTTTCCTGTGCTCTGGCTGGCAGCACCTCACAAATACTACATTGGCTTCCGGTATGTCCATCCTCTGACAGAAGAAGCAATTGAAGAGATGGAGAAAGATGGCATTGAAAGGGCTATCGCTTTCACCCAGTACCCCCAGTACAGTTGTTCTACCACAGGTGAGTGTCTGTGCAGGAGCAGAGCGTGGACAGAGGCGAATGGAGGCGCGTGTCTGCGAGCCTGAGGGAGCCTGCAGAGTGTCAGTGCAAGCTGTCCTGTCTTCCTCAAAGTGCCCCTTCCTGTTAGCTTTGTTGCCAGCTCAAGATCTTCTGTATTTACTAGAATTCCGAGTTTTGGGTAGGAACTTCTTAACTTGGGGCAGCTTTGTGTTACCATTGTTACTGTGAGGTAACATAAACTGAAGGCTCAGGAGCACGACTGAGTAAGCTTTCTTCATGGAAAATAGAACAATAATTGTTCTTTAGTTAAAGAATGGTTTAGCAAATTGTTACTGGCTTGTACATTGTATGAACTTTGATACGATTGTTCCCATTTGAGGCTTTCAGTTCTGACTGACTGTTGCATTTTAAATATGTAGCATTTTTAAATATTATAATACCTTGCTACAAAACTGTTTTAATCTGACAGGTTGCTAATGCCTTGGCTGAACTTATGTTCTTAATTCTCTGTATTTCAGGAAGCAGTTTAAATGCTATTTATCGCTACTACAATAAAAAAGGGGAGAAGCCAAAGATGAAGTGGAGTATAATTGACCGATGGCCCACACATCCCCTTCTTATTCAGGTATGGATTTGTATGAGAGCCTTTGAAGTTAGCAGTCAGAATGAGACGTGAACTGAGCAGGTCTGATATGTTATCAAATTGGCATTCCCTGGGGTTTTCTTAGATTGGTCGATGTAGGAGAAACTTGGTATCTTTGCATTGCCAGCTGACCTTAAAACAACAAGGAACTAAGTAAATACAGATGTGTATTGAGTTTCCTTTTCAGAAATATTTACTACCAGTAAAAACAAAGTATAATATTAAACAACAGAAACATTCTGAGGAAACACTTCACTTTGATCAAGTCTTAGCTTCTAACAAAGCTTACAAGATTTTTAGCTATAGAATGTACTACTGAAAGAAGATGAACCTATTTGCTGATTTAGGCTGTGTTTATATATTTTTGTTAAAAAAAGAAAAATATTTGAGAAGAGTAACAGAAATGCTTCAATTTGAGGGTACATTTTAGTTACTGTAATGAAATGTGTCATGTCTACTATGTATGAAATTACAGGAGAAGGATGGTTATTTCATGCCAGATGTTTTGGCATGATAATGTGTGAAAGTGACCATCATGCATGTCTTGTTTTAAAAGCATAGTCATATTATTGTAATAGTGTTGGCTGGAAGGAACCTCTAGAGGTCATTAGTCCAAATTCCTGCTCAGAGCAGGTCTATGGTTGACACATGTACATATCATGTCAGTTCATCAGATTCTTATGTGGCAGCAAAGAGGTAATTCTTCGTACAGCGCTGGCTGTGGCAGAAGCAATAAAGGGAAGCCTTCTTGCCCCTTCCTTTTCAGAGAAAATGGCATTTTTGTCTTTGTTGGGGAGCTTCTCTTCTAGTTTGGGTTTTGCAGTTTTTGTGGTGTGCTGAACAGATGATAAAAATGACTGAAGGAAGGCAAGGTGGAACTGCCTGCACTGTGTGATGTTCCCCTGACAAGCTGCCCAAGTGTGGTGCTGTCCTGGGATGTGACGTTATGCACTCTCCATGCCTTCAGTGTGTATTCTCCTTGCCTTCAATGAAACACCTCAGCAGAATTTAGGAACCTTTCATATCTTCAGGGAAGCTGCAAAATGATTTCCATTAGACAGAGTACATACAACGTGGGGTTTGTTTGTTTGTTTGTTTTTAAATAAGCTCACCAATGTGCATTTCTTTAACTCCAGGGAGGGTGTAATTGAAAGATCTGGCTCAGCCCCTGATTATAAAGTTGAAATGGAGACTGAATTTTTTTAACATTTCTGAGATATTTTACAGTGAAAAACAGCAAAGAGAGAAGACCAGGCAGACAGAATTGTTTCATGCTCCTGCAGCACCATATGCCAGCAGTGATGGCAGCTGCTTTTCTCTCTGTACGCTCCCTCAGCCTAGCTGTGTGTATGCAGTGTTACGGCTCTCAGTTCAAACGCTGATGGTGGGAATGAAGGGTCGGAGGTGTTTCCCTGATTTTTTTGTGTAGTACTAAGAACATTTTGGGTGTTGATGGACAGAGGTGTCTGTCTCTCCCATGTTCTCTCCTGTCAGCTGCACTCAAGGTGGAGGTCTCTGAATACAGTTGAATACAGTTATCTCAAACTTTCTTCAACAGCCCATTAGGGGACACCTTTCTCAGAGTAGGCTCTTCTCTGATGCCATGTGTATCTACTCTGAGTCAGTCTAAGTGTAATGGGGCTGCTAAAGAGAGGATGGTTGTGCTCTGCCCGTTCACCATTTCTCTCTCCTCCTGCACAAGCAGCTGCACACGTGTGCCCTCCGCAGCCCAGGAACCCCTCTTCAGAGGTGGTAGAGGAGAATTGTTACCAGTATCTTAAAACTATTGGGATGATCAAAAGTTCACGGGGGCCATTGGTGTGTTGGGACCAGGCACTGTGTGATGCTGTATACTTGACAGTATGTAATATGTGCTGCCTCTCATTGTTGCCCAGCGCATACTGAAAGGGGAATTTTGAAGTTCTTAAGGCAGCCTGGAACACTGAAGCTGCCTGTCTTGGGTCATGTGAGATCACATAATGCCTCTTAGTGTTTCTGATTCAGGTCTTGGCTTTTTTTTTTTTTTTCTGAACAGTGCTTCACCGATCACATACAGAAGGAATTGAACCTGTTTCCACCCGACAAAAGGAAAGATGTTGTCATCCTCTTCTCGGCTCACTCGCTGCCCATGTCTGTGAGTTATGTCAGATCGTTTCTGTCATTGTTAGACCAGAGTCACACTGGTTGGGCTGAATGGAAGGGTATGTGGCTCTCACACCCATGCAGTAGGGCCACAGTTGTGGAAGTGCCAGGCAAATATAAAAGAGAAATAGGAAGGTGAGCTAGTGAGTTGCAGGTGGAAGCCTGAAGCGGGGCGGAAGGTGAGGCACATGAGCTGTGGTTACTCTCCTGCATGCTTACTCAGATCTGTGCAGTTGGCCACCCTTGAAGATGGGGCGCTGGGTTAGGTCAGACTCAGTATGGCTGCTTTCATGGCCTCACAAATGTGCCAGCTCAAACCTGGATGGTAATGAGGGGGAAAATTTGGTTATTTTCTCACCTCTAGAAAGCAGTAATAGTACTTCCCTTGAAGGAGTGAAAGTAAAATCTTTGCAACGTTGCAATAAATTACTTGATCCTCTGTCAGCAACCAGCAACTGCAGTGAAATGGCTCTCAAATAATTTTTCAAAAATGCAGTGCTGTTACTGAAATGTAACTTTATCTACATGTGATGATAGAAGAATTTATCTTTTATCATGGGAAGGAGGAGGAGTAGATGTTCTGGTAAAGCAGCTTCATCATGGGTTTTGCTGGGCAAGAATGCAGTTTTTCTTCCCTGTTTTGGATGAGCCAGGCACTTGATACAGACCGTCCTGGGCACAGCCATATCACAGGCAGCATGCTCACCTTCCCCAGTATTTAGGTGGTCTTTGCCCAAAGACGTTCACTGGAAGAAAAAGGTCTGGTGTTTCTGTGTTGAAGGTGGTGAACCGTGGTGATCCATATCCTCAAGAAGTGGGAGCTACTGTCCAGAGAGTCATGGAGAAGCTGAACTACTCCAACCCTTACAGGCTTGTGTGGCAGTCCAAGGTATGTGCTCAGGGAAGCTGTAAAGCCACCTGCCACTGTAAAGCTTTTCAGGTGATGGAGTTTATGATCTTCCAGCTTAAGAAGATCATAACCTCAGTGCCTTTTTCCTGTTTTCAGCAAGTATTTCTGCTTGAACAGAATTCCCATCTATTACTCAAATTCAGTCTTTCCAGATACTCTTTATCCACAGTTTCTTGCCTTTTTTTGTATATTGCATCTTTTTAACGTAGATTTTTGATGTGTCTGTTAGAAAACCTATGATCTCAGAACATCTAGTTTGGCATTTATCATCCTCTGTCAGAAGGAAGAATTGAGCACTCTCTGGATTTTTAAGGTGTTGCCTTTTGAGGATCTCTGAGCAATTTTTCCAAAGCCATCACTGTGATACAGGCATTGTTAGTAATAATATGAGCCTAATCCAAACAGGCTTCATTATTCTTGACGAAGACTGCTTGCATTACTTTGTACTTATTATTACTACTGCAAATAGCAAGGAACATCAGTTTTATCAGAATTACGTAGTACAAGTAACCTTATGTCTCAGGGTCATTATACCTATTGCCATTGTTGTCTTGTTCTTAAAGTTGCATATTATGGTACATCAGCAGCAAATACTTCATGGATAGTAGAGAGGTAAGGACAGTTTGCCACAGAGCGCTAACTTTAAGAGGCAGATAAACCCTGTGCAGTAGTGGTTAGGGTTTTAGTGAACTGAAAACAGTAGATCTTTATTTAAAATTTCATTTATTTTAATGAGAGTCTCATTTAGGCCAGCCCAGGTTCTGTTTCTTTATGATTTAAATGGCTGGACAGTATGTCTTCATAAAAAAATTTAATGGAGAAAGTGAGAGGTACTATCAAAAGCAGGGAAATACAAATAACTGGCTCCATCTTAAACATAATCTGGTCTGTGTTGTCCTGCTTAAGAAAACATGGGTGTTCTTTGTAAGCATGATTTAATGAGGGATTTTTTTCTTTTTCTTTTTTATTTCCCTCCCCCTTTTCTTACAGGTTGGACCAATGCCTTGGCTTGGTCCACAGACAGATGAGACCATTAAAGGACTGTGCCAAAGAGGAAAGAAGAACATGTTGTTGGTCCCAATAGCATTTACAAGTGACCACATTGAAACACTTTATGAACTGGATATTGAGTATGCCCAAGTTTTAGCGAATGAGGTAAATGTTTTATAGTTCTTATAACTGTTTGGATAGTGGTGCCCCCAAATTACTTTTCCTGTTTTGAAATTTGCTTTGTAGTTGCTTTTTGCAATATGATCTGGGGCAAATTTAATTTTTCTGTAAATTGAAAATTAATCTGAACTGGCATAACTCAAATGAATTTTTAGCAACACAAAACAGGTGGGAATTTGTCTTTCTAGATTTAACTTTTGAAGCCACTACTATCCTTACTAAAAAAGGATCATTGATTTATGGCAGCAAAGCGAAATTTTGCATCATAGTTATTTTTGTTGTATTGAAAAATACGGTATTACATTTAATTCTGTCATTTTGGGGCAACTTCTGAAAGAAGTAGAAAAGAAGATTTTGAAGGCTTAACTAGTGAAGGATCTAGCAGACTTAACTTCTTCTCTCCTTATTTTTGATTCAGTGTGGAGTTGAAAATATCAGAAGAGCAGAGTCTCTTAATGGAAATCCACTGTTCTCCAAGGTATCTTCTTTGTTGCAATAGTTGTAAAAGTTTGCAGTTGTGTGTTTCCCACTAGATTATGGATGTCTTCTTGTAGTTTTAAAGTATTCTGAGTTTAAGAGTGAAAATGGAAAGCCCCGTACTTAATCTGTATACCACAAAGTGTTTTCTTTTACCACAGTTTGTGGGTTCTCTCTTTTTTTTTTTTTTTAAAAAAAAAAAGAAGTTCAGAAGTTTGGTTTGACAAAAAAGAAAAACAGTTTTGTATTCATTTGTAGTAGTCTTTTAATGAAATATTTTTCTTAAGATATTATGCCAATGCAGTTTTAAAGCAGGATTTTCTGCTGAAGTAAAGGGGGCTGGTGCTTAAAAAGTGTAGTGTGATGGATACACAATTTGGCAATCTCACTAGTCAGTGTGACATGTTAAAGCATTTTTTTATTTTATGCAGCTAGGTTTGCTCACTTCTGATTTTTAATTAACTGTCTTTCAGGCTCTGGCAGACTTGGTCTGTTCACATATCCAGTCGAATGAAGTCTGCTCTAGGCAGTTAACTCTCTGCTGTCCGCTCTGTGTAAATCCTGTCTGCAGGGAGACAAAAGCCTTCTTCACTAATCAACAGCTGTGATGGGTGTCTAGGAGAGCACCACTGGATTATGCAGGAAAATTGCCCTGGTGAAGCAGAGCAAAGGAAAGAAACCGCTTGACCAAACTCTCCTCCGTTACATACTTGCAGGCTGGTAGTCTCAGTGGTGTTAACCTCATGTAACAGTGGGGAGAACTTGACTTTTTTTGTTTGTTTGTTTTATTTTTTCTTACGTTTTCCTTGTTTGAGAAGAGTTTGTAGAAAGCAAGGAAATAAGGGCGTTTATCCTGTGAGATGTGAAAAGATCTCGTTTCATCTGATTCTGATTGGACTTAGCATGACCCCATAAGTATGCACTGAAAAACTTAAAAAACTTTTCTACAAATTAGTTTCTATTTCCTATGCAGGGATTTATTTGTATGCAGTTTTGTCATGAGTGCATTAATTTCAGCTTTCCAAGTCAAGCATACAATTATTTGTTTTGATTATGCTTAAGGTACAGTATAACCACCATAGTCAACAATTGTCTCTTCTGAGAGTGATTTTTTTCAGATGGGTTTGAAGATCAAGTGACTTCTAATGCTTTTTAAATAACGTGTATATTTTTTTTTTTAGAGCATAAAGATAAGGCTTTGTTTTGGTTTGTTTTTTTTCTCCTGCCAGAAACTTCTGGTGAAAGCTTAGCTGGGATAGTAGAATGCACAAGATTTGTTTACATTTTCTAGAAAAAACACTCTCGTTATCTGCAGGAAAGCCTCAGCATTTGAAGAACATAAAATGAAAGGAATAAGCCTGCTTGGGTGATGCTGAAGAACATGCTCAATTGAAACAGATTGTATGTTTCAAATCCAGCAGCTGTCAGCAGCATGTATGGAAACATGTTGGTGTATCTTTTAAGCAAAATGGCTTTTTAAAATTACTATTAAAAAGGGCTTTCCCTATTTGGCTACATAAATTTAGGAAGTCAGGCTTGCTCTCCAGAAGGTTTATAGATCTGGTCTGTGCTATCTACTGTGCCACAGTGCTGTGGTTTTTATGGGATACCTATGGAGTTCCACGGGTACAATTGATCTAGCTTAATTGATGTTGTTATTTAAAACTGAGATGATAAGTCAGGAATAATTTACACTGCAGATGCCCGAGAGCAGGCAGCCCTGCGGGTTAACAGCTGGGTGCTTATGCATACTTTTTGACAAAAGCCGAATTTTGTCTGTTAGATTTCTGGCACTGATGGTGGGCCAGGAGTATGCGCTCATAACCCAGCTAAACTTCTTGCTTGTCTTGGCAGGCGTTGGGGTGCATCAGGACTGCTGAATCCACTCCTAAGCAGCGGTGGTTTTGTAGAGTGAAAAACCTTTTTAGGGCAGTATTCCCTCACTGTCAGCACTGCGACCGGTGTCCAGGTTAATCTTGAGAGGGGGCTTTTCTGAAAGGCTGGTCACCCCAAAGCATGCCTGAGCTCGGCACTTGAAGTAGTTCAGGGCAGAACTACCGCAGCACCTCAGTCAGTGGTCCTCTCGCACAGGGACCTTTCCTCCTGGGAGGGACAAAGGAGGAGCAAAGCTGTGACAGTGTTTGGTGGGACTGAGCCATATGTGTATTAGTCTAGCTGTCAGCTTCATGGGTATAAATGTTTACTTTACGTAATTAGCACTGAAATGCCAGTACTTTGGCAACACAGGTTGTTCTCTGTAAATGGATGATTCAGCTAATCATGATGTTTGAGAAGCAGATGCTGTGCTGCTCAGTTTTATTTGTGTATGTAATTATGAGGCATGAACAGTTTGAACCTCTGATCTTTCAAGGATAGGGTAGTTTAAAGAAAAGAGGCCTCTGTTGGTATGACAGAGGTTTCTCTTGATCTATTTTGTGTTGAAAGAATTAAGCACGGGATACTAAAGAAATGAATGGATGCTGTGTTGGATCAGCCAGTGGGCCAAGTACTGCCACGGAGCAATATAAATCCTACTGTACAGCCTCACTAGGGCCTGTGGCCTAATATGTCTTGAGAGTTGATTGATGTCTCCACTGCCATACTGCAGCTTCTGTGTGTGATTATGGTGAGACAGACTTGAATTCCTTCAGTGCCAGAACCTCCTATGTTACTGCTGTCCCTCGTTGCTTTAGCAGAAAGAAGTCTTCCTTGACCCTTCATACCTGTGCCTGTTTCAGTGGCAGGGAACTAGAAGCCAGGGCTTCTGTTCTCCCTTTCTTGCTCCTTTCTTGGTCTCTGCTCGCTGCCTTGGCAGGAAAAAGGAGTGCAAAGCTGATTCCTGCCCTTGCTCAGGTGGAGTAGGTAGGACTATCACATGTGTGTGGAAGGATGAAATTTTCATGGAAAAGCTTTGAATCAACATCAAAAGAATAAAAATGTCTGCAGTATGTCTGGGAAGGGAACACTAGCCTTACATCTATTGTTGGACAAAGAACTTTCTCTGTTCCCATTTCTCTGCTTGACACTTACAGGTCAGTGGAAAACAATCTGTTTTGTAAAATCTGCCTACTTACACCTCTTTCCTACCAGCTGAAGGGTATATTGACCTTCAAATCCAGGTTGTGACCAGTGCATTTAGAAGTGTGACTGAAGCTGGAAAGTGAAGGTTAACTTCTTATGAACATTGTGATACTATAAATATACATTGGCTTTTTATTTCCATACTGGAGAGAGTACTGAAAATATTAGCTGGCACTAATTATGAGGCATTATGTTTGTCCCCAGTAATAAAAGGTATTTAAAATTCACTTTTTAGTATGCTAACCACAAGTGAGATAATTACTAAGCCCATTGCTGCTATTAGACCATAATGTAGAAATCACTTAATTTTTCTAGCTTTTAGCAGATGGATCTTGTCTCATAGTGTTGGTGGGGTTCTTCATTTTGCTGAACAGATCATGTAATATTACTCTGTTCTGCTATTTAACACACATTATTTTGTCTTAGAGCAGCATCAAAAGCCTGTTGAAAAACTACCTGAGCAAGTTAGCTAGCAGCTCTGCTTAATATTTTTAATAGAAATCTAGATAACAGTGAGACTACTAACAGTGGGAATTCTGCTGCCATTGAAATCTAATCCTGGGCTTTCTGTTTGGGAGCATTTCTAACTATGCTAACTCTAACAATGGAATTAATTTGACCTTACTTTAGATGCTTCTGATCTACATGTTGACATCTGAGCTGGTGTCCTAGGTACTATTTATGGTCAAAAGATTGTTTTAATATGCATTTCTGAGAAATTATTCATCTCTCAAAGCAGATGTCCACAGCAGGTTGGATGAGTTTCACTCCATTGCTGCCTCTGACCATGAAGGGAGCGTGGTGCGCTAACTCAGAGGTAGTTAGCTACGTTGCACATGTCTAATGTGAGGAGAGATAAATCCCATCCATTTATGTGCCTTCTTCTTCAGCACTCTGCCAGTGGTGTGTAGCTGCTGCACTTGGGAGATTGCAGTCTTAATCCTACAATTATGCATTCACTTTGCCCCTCTGGCAGATTTTAAACATTTGGTGCTACTAACTCAGGATGCAGCCTCGTCAGATCCTGAGCACTTTCTGCTGTGGTTGTATTGGTTTGAGCATATGGAAGTGTCAGCATCTGGGAGACTCTAGTCCTCAGACAATAATCCAGTTTGATTTTTTTCGTTATCAGTTACACTTCTTTTTCAGTACGTTATTTCATTTGCAAGTGTTTATCATTTACATATGCCCTGACAAAAAGCAACCAGTTGGAAGTGAGCTTAAGTGATGTGTTGAGGCAGCGTTGTATCCCAAGATTTTGTCAGTAAGAGCCGAGTCCTCAGGCTGGACTTGAGCAGTGGCGAGGCTTCAGGGACAGAACGGTGTTGCTGTCCCCGTGCCCAAGCTGCTCAGTCGTACTCCTGCTAATGCTGGTGGTGCTGTTTGCAGCGCAGGCCGACAAACAGCTGCACAGCTGAGACTGCACCTGAAAGTAGGAATGAGAGCTGGGGAGCGGAATCTTCACAGCAGTGCTCCCACAGCACTGTGGAGCTCTGGCTCGGGGATATTGATGGAAAAATAGAGGAGTTCAGAAACAGAGCCCTTGGTGTCCTAAGGAAAGAAGTGGGAAGTAAAGGTGTTTGCAAATGGAATGTTTTGAAGAATTTGCTCATGATTAGGCTGTGTTCCTGAATTAACTCCCTGCAACTTTGCTTTTTTCTTTTTTTGTTTAGTTGAAGTTTTTCTGTTTTGGAGTTTATAAAATCTCCCTTATTACTGGCTGCATTTTAGAAAATGTGATAGCTTCCAAAAGTGGTGCAGTAATATTGAAAGGTGTGTGGACAGTGTCTGTGAGCTAAACTCCTGCTCCCCCTGGAGAAGAGGATGTTACAGTTGAGTTCAGTGGGGCTGGGATTTTCCTAGGAGTATCTAAAAGCTCACTTTATTTTCCCTTTCTACCACACCGAGAGAGTTGGAAATCAGTATGAAGTGTAAGATGCAAGAGAGAGAGAAGTTAATTTCATTTTTTTTTTAATGCCAGATGTGTACAAATACTTGCTTTTAGTCCAACATACGTATTTCAGATTGAACAAGGACTTCCATTTAATGTAACACAAAAAAATTGTATAATCTTACTGTGTATCATTTGCCATAAAGATGGAATTTCAATTAAATTTTTTTGAAGAAATAACTGAGCTGTGTGTCTTTAGTAAGAGCCTTTGATGATGGTATTTGATGTCCGCTCTGTTCCTTCCCTTTTCTCTGCACCAGAAAGCAAAAGCATTTGGGCGTGTCCTGGGCAGCATTTCGATTCGGATCCATAGTGAACTGCGAAGCCATGATTCCCCCCGACAGAGAGTTGATTCACTTTGTGCACGAGGGGTTCAAACTCTGGGTGCCTCTGGAAGGAAGCACTCCAGATGTGCACCAAACACTCCCACTGCGCGGGGGTCTCAGCCAAATCCTGTCTGAATGCTCGGTGCAAGGAACCAGACTAATGTTACCTGGAGTAGGGCCTCAGCACCCACTGAGATACACGGGTCTGGTCCCGATGTGCCAAATCACTTGCTGAAGCAGCCAAGCCATGGTGGGTCCATCCCTTAGGTTTTCAGGGGGAATAACGGCACTTGAGCCCTCTGGGCTCGCAGTCCTTCAGGGTCAAGTCGGGTGCACGCGAGGCAGAGCTCGCTAATGAAGTTCTGTGAGCAGCAGCCTTTATCTGGGTATTTATGTGTGGTTTTGAAAATGGATGTCCCCAGTAGTCAAAGCTGCTTATTCTGCTCACGCAGAAGTGTCTGTATAGATAACCTTTCAGCAGTTAGTACAATGTTGGATGTGATAATTTCATGCAGCCCTCACCTCCGTGACTTCTCAGCTGGGCTAACAAACCCCAGTATCAGTTAAACTGGTCCCTTGGTGGAGGTGACAATTGCACAGCGAGGCTTTCGCACAGGAACCTGCCTACCTCTGGCTCAGAGAGCAGTGCCTTTGTTTGTAGTTTCCTGTAAAAGGGGTCAAATTCAGCCTGAGCCTTTGTTTCGAAGGTGCAGTCTGTTCCGCGTAGATGAGCATGTTCAGGCTGGGGCGTTACACCTCGCCCTGCCTCTTCGGCTCTGTTTGCCACAGTCTCGCTAACTGGGACACTGCTGAGTGACGCTTCAGGATGTGGAAGGGGATATAAAACACACAGATGTGCTTGGTGTGGTTTCCTCGTGCCGAGGTCCAGCTACATGCTTGGAGGAGGTGTGGAACTGAGTGTCAGTCTGCTTTCTGTGAGAACAGGCTCAAGAAGATGGTGAATAAAAGATTTGCAGTAGTTTTGAATTCCACCTGTGATTGTTAATTTATTCAGTTACCTATTAACAGTCTCTAGGCAGCTTATTTCTTATGTTAAAAATTAAGTGCTTGATTGATTATTTTCTAGAACAGTGATGAGAGTTGTTGTATACTTAAGCTGATCCATTAGTGAGCTCTCATTACTAGATTGTGACGGAAGAGAGCTGAATGGATGAAAGATGGGAAGAGTGAAGGAGAGTGGTGATTTTACTTCCTTTTTTTTTTCCTCTGGTATTTCAGTCAGTAGCTTTGCCGTTTTGCATTTGAATGGAGATTTGGTTTGGCTGAGTAAACATGGCAGAACTTAAGCAATGTCACATTTATTTGAATCCAGAAGAATCTCTTTAACATTGTGGAAGCATTGGCTCACTCTCCCTTTAGAAAGTTGTAGTAGGGTAAAAAAATGCCAAGCGTCAGTTAGTGGCGATCGCCTCCCTGCTGGCTTTTATCTTCTCATTTCCCAAATGCGGTAGCGAAGAGAAGCTCCTCCGAATTCAGCAGGAGCGACAGTCCCTCTGCTGCTGTCATAGCAGAGTAGCTGATGATGGCAACTTCTCGCCCTGTGGTAAATCAGCTTGTTGCTGGTTTCTGCTGAGGTTTGTATGGGGAATCACGACCTTGGGGGGAAGCCGCTCGTCCCTCTGCAGCCGTGCACACCCTCGGTGCCCCGCTGGGACCGGCGGCGAGGGCGTCCGTGGGACATCACCGAGCGACGGGTGATGCTGCAGGCGGAGGCAGCTCAGGCCCGCAGTGGCTGAACTTCCCTAAACTAATCCTGGGAAGTTATGGAATTGTCTTGGCAACAAGGTGACTTCGTATTGGATAGATGGGGCTTTAGGTTGCAGGAGGATGAATATTCATGTCCTGTTAACAGCAGGTAAGCTGAACTCCCTGCTGCCCTACAGCAACCCCTTAGAAACAAAACCAGCATGCCCGCTGCAAGTGCGTTTTCAGAGACCGAGGAAACGGCCCATGTATTTGTCGGTAACTGCAGAGGTAATGTGTCCAACTGCTTTCCTGCTTCGCCACTTTCCTTGTGGAGGGCAGACCCTGAAACTGTGGCCGCCAAGTGGCTCCTCGCACCTTTCTGCTCAGCCCAGGCTGGTCAAAGGCTTAGACCGATTCGTACCTCCCGGCTGGGTCAGGCTGTCATCAGAGCACGTATAGGCTTGCGCTGTGTCTTTCATCCTCTGTGAAACACACTCTTCTTTTGATACCACCCGTGGTGCGCTGGGCAAGTGATTTATTTATAATTCATAACTCTGAAGCCCTCACAGGCAAGTTCTGCTCTTGCAACGGAGCACAGAGGGTCTAAAATCTGCCTTTTGTTTTCCTGCCAAATTTGTGTTCATCAGTAAGTGCCAGGAAAAGGTTATTTAATTTGCATCTGTTGGCCTGGCTGAATGGCATCCTTTACGTGACCGCCCGGAGATGGATCACCTCTGAGATGCGTGGCCTTTTATCCCCCCGGGCTCAGAGGTTGCGTTGGGAGCGGCTGCCCGCTGACATCTGAACTCCAAAGGCCAAGAGATCACGAGGCCATAGCGTGGGGAGAAAGCGCTAAAGGTGTCGCTGCCGTTGTCCTCGGAGGAGGGGACCGAGCCCGCGATCACATCACTCACGGGGCAGGAGAAAGGGCCAAATGTCAGGGGGATAGGGACGGGGACACCCCGCTGCATTCTGTAATGCACGGCGGACCTGATGCCTGGCGGCGACGGCTGCGAGGGCTCATCCCTCCCAGGAGCAGACCCAGCGCGAAGGATGTGGAGTTTGAAGTCAAACCTCTGTCTCATTACCTTGATGTCAAAATACGTTATCCACAAAGTACTAAAGAGCGACATTACCTCCTGCTGATTTATGGCGAGGTTTCCAGGGTCTCTCAGAAATGCATGTGAAGACACATTTACACTCCCTAGTGGCGAGGAAAACCTGACACAGCGGCAGAGAGCAGAAATACTCTGGCAGAGCTGAAAGCATAACTGCTGCACCTATGCTGCAGCGCCTGGAAAAAGCCATTATAAATAGCAACCTCTCCCCAAACAGTGCTCCCAGGCTGAGGTGCTGGGGCACCTAATGCGGTGCCTGAAAGGCTTTGAAAGATCTCAAACTGCAGAGCTGATGGATGCAGCTGAGAGGCAGAGGGGCGGTTGAAACATCGTTCTCCTAGCAGCAGGGGCTGGGGCTGCTGCAGCCGGGGCTGCCGCAGCTGGCTGGGGACCGCCGGACTTGCACCACGAGCGTGCAAACACACGTCTGGCAAAGGGGAGCCTGCCTGAGTCCGTGTAATGTCAGAGCTTCACATGAGCGGAGGATTCTGCTCAAGAATTTACATTGGGGTTTGAGATAGTTTGCTGCTGTTAATTTTGGCTGGGGTAAATAACTTGAAGTCAATATACCTACTTGAATAATTATGCCAGCATAAGTTCGATCAGAAGACAGCCTGTTAAATTAAACTGCAGCACTCTGCTTCCATAACAAAGCTAAACTGAAGATATTAAGTGAGATTTGGGATTATTGAGCCTATGCGTATGATTTAGACTAATGGTATCTCGCATTATCCTGCCGAACAACGTACTGTTTCCCAGCAGTGCAGCACTGCCTCGTTGCATTGGTCCGAACTGCAACTGCTACGATGGGCATAAAGCACTCAAACTCAGGAAAATATTTCAAAAAGCGTGTTTCTGTAAAATCACTGGAAATGCTCCCGTGCTACATAAGGTGGGCTCAGCATATGCAGTGGGGACAGATGGGACTTAAATGGGCAGTAAATAATGTCCTGATGTCCCCTGCAAATGTGTTTGCTAATTGCAGCTACCAGGAATTTAATTAAGACCCGGGTTGATGTGTGCTGAACCAGTGGGGTCTTCCCAAGCCGGTGGGCTACAGCCAGACCCTGGGGTGACGAGGAACACGGTTTCAGATGATGGCAAAGGGGTGTTGCAGGTGTTGAGCTCTTTCCTTCCCTTGGCTTTATGGTCAGAGTGGAGTCAGGATTGCAGTTAATAAACCACAAGCTCTGTAGTTTCAAGCAGTCATTGTTTAGAGTCAGTGTATTTGTATACCCTCCCTCTGACATGGGTGCTCACATGGAAGACAAATGCTGCTTTCACAAAAAGGAAAAAAAGGAGGAGGAGGATGCCTGACAGCACATCCCCAGGCTTTTATCTGTCTTCTCTGGCCAGCTCTGTTGACTTCATCAGGATCCATGTTCTGTTCAGGTCCCTTCAAAAGATGCCCAAGGCAGCTGTGCACAGGAACGCTTTCCATATTCCATGTTTCTTCAGGAAAATGCCCCACATTTGGCACAGAGGCAGTGTGTTGTGCAAATGCCCTGCTCCAGGCTAGTTCCCTCCCAGTGTGCCCAGCACAGGTGCCTCCTTACCTGCTAACTGGTGGAAGCTGAAAAGCTTGTCTGCAGAACATTGAGGTCTGTCAGCAGATTATTGGAAACTGAGGGGGATCTTGATGCGAGCCTCCTTAGCAGTACGGAGATCTTCTCTGATGGATGAAGTCGGCATTAATCCACCGCGTCTCGCCTGGGAGATGCTTTGCTGACAGTGTGGTGCGAGCATCGCCCCTGCCCAGGGACAAATGGGCACCAACAGTGGGAACCAGGAGCAGACGGCAGGAAGGTGATGCGAATTGTACGCTCTGGAAAGACCTTCAGTGCTTAACAGAAATCCATGATGCCACCTGACACGAGAGCAATGCTGCAGTCAGCCCAGTTCAGCTCCAGGATGTACCGTGTGCTGTGGAGCTGAGAAGACAAAGCAGATTTGGGTCTGAGAGTTGAAGACTGCTGTATGCACAGCTGAATGAGAGGGTCCCTGGGGAGGATTTGGGAGCTTGTACAGTAGTGGTGGGCACCAGAATGGTGTTAGCAGCCATTGCAAACCACCCCAAATCCAACCGAACAGCCAAGTCAGCATTGCAGGATTTGTGATTTCATGGTTAAGTTGCTATGACCGTCTGCTCTCACAGCGAGGACGGTTGGTCCTTTGGTTAGCAGAACAGTCTGGGGATAATTTGCTGCTCATCGGGGACCCAGCAGCCCAAAATGGCTTCAAAGGGGGATTGCAGCTTCTCAGCCAAGTCAGTGCAAAACATCTGTGCTCCTTCAAACAGCACCTGGCAGCGCTGTGGGAGAGCTGCGGCTTCTGCCCAACGCCCCAGCACAGACCCCAAATGTCCCAGTGCTAGACAGTGAGAAACAGCAGGAAGGACCCCGGAGAAAGGACTTTCTCCTTGAATTCTGAACCGAGAAAACAGCCAGCTGCCACAGGATGACTTAGAGGTTTGGCCTCTGGCTTTGGTGTAAGTCACTGTGTGTGCATGAGGTGCTGGAGGGTGCAAGAAGTACTTTAGCAGCCACTGGCACTTTAAATCTTTTTCAAAGGTCTGTGAACGTGCGAAGGTGCCCGGGGACAAACTTCAGCTTCGCCTGGCTGCCTGTGTGCACGGCGAGTCGGAGACCGTGCGCCCACAGTCCGCGCTCCTGAAAGCGCCAGGGAGCAAAGCCCTTCGGAGCAACCCATGCTGCGTGAACCGGCCCCGGCCCCTCCAGCGTGGCCGCCCAGGAGCCCTGGATGGGATGGACCCTCCGTGCGGCCCAAGGTTTTCTCCTGGGATGATGGAGAGGGAGCTGTCATGCAGAACCCAGAGCCCTCGGTCATTCTTTTCCTGTCATTTTTAAGGATGATCCATAATGTGTGAACATCACCCGCAATCGAGGCCTAATTACGTTTCTCAAGTGAGCACGTTGCATTTTCAAGGAAGTCTTAAACGAGCACTTAAGCTGTAATGCTCCTGAGTGCAGCGCTGCGGGTTCCAGGGCTGGCTCTGCATCCTGCGGCTGCACTGGGCTCCTCGCAGCCAACTCCCACAAGCGCTTTTATCACAGAGTTATTAGGCCATTATGGTCTACGATTGTCTTTTACTGCCTTTGATTTCTTCTGTTGTCAGGCGTGAGGAAAGTGATGTGTAATACGATCCAAAGTGTTCTTGTTTGTTTTAATCTACTGTTTTAATATATTATGGCTTCCTGCCATTATGCCTTTCTGAGATGGACCCTGGAGTCACTCGCAGACGTTTTATATGTGCAGACGCTGAAAGGCATTTTTCCAATGGGTACATCTTATGGTAGGCAGAACTAATCTTAGGTTTTTCTCCTCTGTGTGCGCATTGATGCTGGTTGTTTCCACCTGAACATTGACAATCCCACTGCGGTGCCCTGCCATGCTATGTATCACAAGTGTTTTTTCCTCCTGGCTGTTTTGCTTAAGCACTTCTATGCCACATGTGCTAAAAATACATATCGGCAGCATTGCAAAGGCTTCTGCTGTTTTCCTCCAAAAGAAAGGCAGTTGGCTTACAACGACATGCTGTAACATGGTGTGCCTTTCCCTGTGTGCTGGCTTCCAGGCTTTTCCCCCGGGGTTCCCTACAAGGCTTCAAACCGGGGCTGAGCGTGTGGATCAAAACCGATGGCAATACGGTAAGTTAAAAACCCCATTGCCAGCACTTCATCTGCAGTCAAGAGGGACCCGTGCCATTGACCACTGTGGGGTCCGACACGGCAGATCGTTACTGTCAAGTTCAGCCTGACGGATGCACTGCCGTCCCCGGTGCTGCTGCGTGCCGGCTTGCCCAAAGAGGAGGAGGAGGAGGAGGAGGAGGAGGAGGAGGGGAGCGTGATGCCCGCTCCTTCGGGCTGGGCTGCTCTGCCCTACCTGCAAGCGGGAATGAGTGTTCAGGGGAGCAGCCCGGACTCCCCACCATGCGCCGGGGAGCCCAGCCGGGGAGCAGGGACACCGGTCGGCCTGGCCGCCCCGGCGTGCCCTTGCATCCCCACAATGTAAGTGCTGGGTTTTGGTGGGGTGTTTTTTTAACGTTGGTAACAAAACTGAGGTTTTTTTTTTTAAAGCATTTTAACCTGGAATAACTGTGCGAGCCCTGGCAGGGTTAAGAAACAGCGAGTCGGAGGGAATTCAGAGGGGTGAGCGGCTCCAACAGGGAGAGGGAAGCCGATCCCCTCTCCGCGGGGTGCCAAGTCTGCCCTGGACCTGAGCGCAGATGTCACGACCTGGCGCTGGGAAAAGCCGCAAAAGGAGGGAGCAGCAATTCTTGTCTCGGGAGGCTGCCAGCTGCTGCCAGCTGGCGGAGGGGAATGGGAGGCTGCAGTCGGGAGATGGAAGCAGCTCTGCTCTGGGGACACCGCTCCGGCCACCTGCCCTGGGGTTGTAGGGAAGAGTCAGCAGAGGGTGTGCGAAGAAACGCCGTGGCTGTTGAAGGCCCTTTTGGGCTCATACCGATGTGTTTTGCAGGCCCACGTTTGGCTCAAACATAAGCCAATAAACCAAGGTGGGCGAAGACGACCCTCACATAGGTGGCGTGGGTTGCCCGGTGCCACGCAGGACGCAGCCGGTGCCACGGGTGCCCTGCTGCGGCTGCTGTGCGCAGCCAGGAGCTTCCACCGGGATAACGGGAGGACCTGGAGCACTGAATCCTCGTGGGGTTCCTCGGCTGAGCGCGGCCGCTTCTCCGTCCCCTGGAAGTGCGTGTGGCTGTGTGCGCAGGGGGCCTGGCCACGGCTGCACGCGGGCCGTGCCGAGGATGCTCCGGCAAGTCCGCCGGGTGCCGGGTTGGATCAGCTGCCCCCGTTTGACGGGTCGGTGGGTAATGCCCAGCGTTCGCAGCACTGCTCGCTGCCGTGGCACAGCCCGGCGCCCACCGAGGCCAGCGGCTTCAGCATCAGCGCAGCTGGGCACTGGCAGAGCCGAAGATGTCCCTTTGCCTGAGGAATTTTCAGCAGTTAAAGAATTTGTAGCTGGAGCCGAACAGATACAGCCTGGCTAAAATCCTGCCATGTGCTCAGGTCATCCTTCAGCTTTTCGTCTGCTTAATGAAATGGTCCCGTTTCCTTCTTCCAGATGTGCCCATTGCTAAGTGCTTAGAAAATGCACTCCCAGGGGAATGATCCCGCAAGTGAAATGGAAATGACCTACCCTGGGCTGCATTAGTCTCAGTGTCATCGCTTCTAATTTTTTTCTGTTAAAAGTGTTTTTACCCTTCCAGTGGTCAGCTACCCTCCCGGCCCTTCCCTGGGAGCAGCAGCCATCCCGGAGGCACTCGCTCCCGCAGTCTTCACCGCTGCCTTCTCCCGGAGCAGACCCCTCTGCCGGGGCGGTTTGCTGCCCACGGCAGGAGACCGGAGCTCTGCATGGAGAGAGGGCTTGGGAAAACACACCTGACCCAGCTTGTGCCTTCTTGCTCTCCCCGCAGAGCCTGAGCACCAGGATCTGGTCTGGGTCAAAGCCCAGTCTGCACGGGTGGGCTCCTTTCCCTGGTGCGCGGGGGCAGCGGGTTTGGGGTGAGGCTGCCTTGTCGCTTCCATTGCCCCTGAACGTGGAGCAGCTGGTCAGTCGTAGCTGTGCGAGGGGAGCGTGGGGCAGGAGCGGGGCGCTCGGAGAGATGCTCAGCCCCGTGCCTGGCCGGAGGGAGCGCGTGAGCTGCTGGGAACACGGGGCTCGGAGGGGGGGCTCGGTTCCCTCCCCCTCCTCGGGGGTCCCCAGCGCACCCCAGCCAGAGGGCGAAGGTGGAAAGGAGACTTGAACGGCAGCGTTCTGGGCGCTTTGACACAAAATGCTGAAGAGGCAGGTCTGCTTTTATTTGCGCTGGTAGCCGCTCAGCAAAGTTAAATGAAGCAGCGTAAATTTAATTAATGGCAGAATCTGGCTTAGTGTCGAGAGAGGGGTATGAAGAGAATGAGCATGAAAACAAATTCTTCTGTGATTTTATTAACCCCAAGGTTAAAAATCGGTGCTAAGGTTAGATTCAAGATAATAAAACCCACAGTGCCCTTTTTACCGGTGATGGTGCTGCAGCCCCCCCGTGCACAGCCTGCGGTGCTCACCCGGGGACGGGACACGGTGGTTCCCGGGGGGGCTGCAGCATCCCTCCCACCTGCCTGTGCCCTCCCCAAGGCTGCGCTGAGGCGGCCGACCCTGCCGCTGGCATCAGGGTGGGCAGAGAGAGGAATGGCACCTGGAGTGAGTCTTCCACTGCTGCCAAAAGGTTAAGGAAGGAAAGGGACGTTTTTATGGGATTTTTTTTTTTTTAAGAGGTAAACGTAGGAGAGTGCTTTTCCTTGTTCATTTAGTTTCGTGTTTTATCTACTTATGATGAGATTACTCAAGGAGAAGAAACAGAAAACCTTGCCCATAGCTGGAGTAAAATGAATGAATGAGTGCAAACCTGCTACGTTCTCCTTGCCATGAAATTTCAGCTCGAGGAACCTCCTGCCTCCTCCAGTAGTGCTGCTTCAGGGAATGAAAGTGTGGTAATTTACTTAATTTTATGGTAATTATGTTGCATCATGTAATTCCATGATTTACATAAATATAAAGTGATTTCTCCTTTAACAAACGTCTTCACTGCTGTAACATAGGCAGCGAGTTACCACCAACTGAACCAATTTTTGGAATTTTCTTGGGAAAACCAGAGGCCACTGGAAAAGGAAAAGGACAAAGAAGCTGAGGCTGATGACCTGTGTCTTTGCTGGTCCCTCCCTCGGCTGGTTTGCCCGGGGTAGGGGCCCGAGCCCTTCGGGAGCGATGTCAGTGACGGCTGCTGAAGGATGGGTGGTTCCTCAGAGGAGTCACCCTCTTCGAACAGGACCTGACGTGTCCTGGCCAGGCTGAGGCCGGATTTTGCACACAAATAACGAAGCTCTGCTTATAAATGCAGTTGTATCTGCTTGTCCCACCTGTGAGACCCAAACCCGGTGCCTCCCCTGCCCCCCAAACCAGTGCTGAGATTAAAACACCTGGGGAGAACGGTGGGAACGTGTGGGTCCCGCACCCAGGTACCAGCAGAGCAGAGGAATGATGGGCCACGTTCCCGTTGCCTCACCTCCGAAGCGCTGCTGGTGCTGTCACCCCCTGCCCCGGGGGGGCCACAACCCTTTCGGGGGGAAGAGGGATGCTCAGCAGGCAGCAGCACTCATCCCGTTTTCTTCTCGTGCTCTCAGCCTCTAGAGCAAAGCCATATCATCGCCCTCTGCCCGGAAGCTATGGCGTTACTAGATGCGAATGCAGTGCTCTGTTTCATATTCAGTCAGGCTGCATAATTAAAGGATTTTTCTTTACAAAAGACCTTAAATACTCACACGCCAGAGGCCCAGGTCCCAGTCTTGCAAAGACCGCTGAAGAGTGTCAGTGAAGTCAATGTGTATGCATCGTACCGCGCATGATAAGCAGGAGGAGTAAAGGTTAATGCACTGGAAAGTCTGTGCGAGAGGAAACCTGGGAGAGGAGGTTTGCAAAACGCTCCACTTGAGAGATCATCTGCGGGATAATGAAGCTGCCTCTCTCCCTGCCCTGATTTGTCCCTATTCCATTATAAATCCGCATCTGGTGCTAGTTACACGAGCTGTGTTCATAGAAGAATGTGCCAGGTCTTTTTTCAAGTACTTTTCGCTCATACTTGGCCAGACCCTACATGCAACGTAGCGTTGTCGGGAAGTGGTCCTACATCAGTCTGACTGTGCTGGGCTCTGTTACCCTGCCGTACCCCCGGCAGCGGTAACAGCCTGAGCCGGTGCTGGGGCCCCGGGCAGCGAAGCTCCGCGCCGCCCCGTGGTGCGGGACCGGGCTGCGGGGAGCAGCCAGACACTAGGAAGGCACCTGGAAAAAAACAGGAACTTTTCATCGCACAAGGAAGCAAAAGCGTTGTTTTCCTCCTTTATTGAACTTTGGCAAATAATATGTGTGTGTGGGTTTTACATCAATAGCTATAAATAAAAATTTGAAAGCAATGTAATACTTGTCATTAAGATAAAGGACATCTATTGGCACAAATCATTGAGTAAAAACCCTTTAATGATAAAATAACATTCACTCTTTAGCTACTTTATTTGTCTGAAAAACTCAGCTTACACTCAGTTCAACATATCACCTTCCACAAAGTTAAAAAATGACATAAAATGACATAATAAAATATACCTTAAATTTCATAATACAAGTACCTTGGCAAATTTTAGCAAGCTGGACCATCTACTGCTGGCCACAGTAGTGAACATTGCCATTGTCTCACATACCCCTCCTTGCCTTTGGACTGAAAAATGCAGGTGAACTCAGCGTGTAGGTATTACAACAACTGCGTGTCGTCTGAGTAGCGTTGGGATCTGCTAGCATGAGTTGAGTCTGCCGAAACGAATATCGAGTCTGCTTATTGCGGAAGAACATATAAAGCTTCCTGGAAGATTAAACACTATTACAATCATTAACTGTCTTACAAAAAAACCTATTTAAAATTCTCGTATCCATTACTGTCTTTGGCAGATAAATAAGAAAAAAAAATAAACAGACTATATTACAAAGCTTTCATTATCACAATCTACTGTATAAGGCCAAATAAAAATACGTTTCTTTGCACTAATGAAAGCACATCTCTAATATATCCTTAATGACAGACAATATAAACACTCTACCGACGTTACTTCAGATGCCTCGTTAGAAGACTGCGACTTTCGTACTCCTATTCCCCAAGTGGCACTCTTCTACGCAGAGTAAAGTGTATTTAGTAGTTGATTTGGCTTTATGTCCAGCACGATCAGCAAGTCGGGTCACGTTAGGAGTCTGAAGCCGGACCCGGATATAAAAGACAATCAATTTGCCGGTCTGCGAGCGGCACTGCGAAACTGGGGGGTCTTGGGCGTGAAACCGGTTTGTGACACGAGGGCGAAATCAAAGCGGGTATAAAACGTTTTAAGACACCTGAACCCAGAGCGGAGGGTGGTGCGTGGCGGGGCGGCCGGTGCCGGTGCCG
>NW_010973302.1:4469407-4476730 GCF_000737465.1 Haliaeetus leucocephalus | reverse complement strand
AGCCGGTGCTCCTCGAGCACGGCCACTGCGGCCGGTCGGGTCCCCGGGGCCTGCCATAAAGCCAAAGTAACTCCCGTTCCTGGGAAAAAACGCACAGTTGGCTCCCTTTTGAGCAAGATGTGTATTTTCACGCGACTGGCTTACGGGTCGAATTGGCTGGGGAAAAGCCGCCCGCTGGCCGAACTCTTCCTCAAAAAACAATTTAACTGGAATTCAATTTGAGCCTGTGTTTAGAACACGGACAGATGAGAACCGATGCGAGTATCAGTTCTGATCAGTACTTAACCGTATGAGGCAAAACTGTGCATGTTTTCACAGCTTAAAGGTATACACAACTGCGCCACAGCTGCTAACAGATAACAGGCTCCATGCATAAATAAATACCATCAAACCAAAAGACCTATTTTCAAATTCAAAAAAAGAAGTTGCCATTAAGAACCACGATGCATCACATTGCTAAGGTTTTGCCTCATGCATAAAAATGGTAGCGCTGATTGGCAGTTGCTAATTATAATACTACACTGTCACACAGAACACTTAGCTGTTCAGACCAAGTAGCACAAATGTAGAAAATAATCTTTTTTTTTCTTTTTTTTTTCAACAGAGCAAATTAACACAGATTGTTTCTTCAGCAAAATATGAAACTGTAAACTTTGGGCTCATTCTGCAACTTTTCCCCAATCTGTAATAAAGAAAAAAAACCCAACGGGAAGAAAGACTGACGTACATTTTTAAGCGCACCTTTTCCGTCTATTACAAAAGCACAACCTAAAACGTATAAAGCTTTTTTCGTTTTTAAATCACAGTTACCAAAAAGAAACAGTGAATAATTTATTACATACGCTATAATAACATTACTCTAAACAACTATTCTCTATGAGGTATATCTGAGAAAATTCGGTAAGGGATTGCACGGTCTGCGTTGCCAACATGCCCAGTTTTATATTAAAGCTTTGGAACCATGAAGAAATGGAGGAGGAGGAGAGGGAGAGGGAGAGAAGAAAGAGAAGGAGAAGGAGAAGGAGAAGGAGGAGGAGGAGGAGGAGGAGGACTGAGGAAGAGGAAGAAGAGGAGGAGGAACAGGAGGAGGAGGAGAAGGAGGAGGAGGAGAAGGAGGAGGAGGAATGAGGAGGAAGAAGAAGAGAAGGAGGAACAGGAGGAGGAGAAGGAGGAGGAGGAATGAGGAGGAAGAAGAAGAGAAGGAGGAACAGGAGGAGGAGGAGAAGGAGGAGGAGGACTGAGGAGGAGGAAGAAAAGGAGGAACAGGAGGAGGAGGAAGAGGAGGGGGAGGAGGGGGAGAGCCTTTGGTATTATTAGGAGTTTTGTTCTTTGCAGGGCTGCATTGCAAAGCACCACAGTACAAAAAGCCCACCAGGTACGATTCGGCGGCCCAGTTGAAGCTGAGGTATTCACAGGAAGAATAAAAAAAGCACAGAGAGGTCTAGACTGGCAAAATCGTTGCTTTGGTTCAAGCAAGGCACTCGTCCCGTGGTAATGTCACACTTTGCAAGTGAAGCATGAGTCCGGTGAGGAACGGAATTGCTGCAGAGGACCCTGCCAGCTCTGGGGATTTTCTGTGTCCAGCCTGCCACCCGCCCGTGCGGGCAGGGGGTGGCGAGGGGCACGGCGGGAAGGTTTCGCCGAGCACAAGGACAGATCGTCTCCTCCACACCCAGAAGGCATCCTGAGAATTATTATAGCTTTTTGTTGAAGGAATACATATATAGAGAGATATAAAAAGCACACTTGTCAAGTCCCTATCTTTTCCAATACAGACTTAGAACAAAAAAGAAACACAAATTAAAAGGCAACACTTAACCAAAGCGGAGCTTTTGCGTTGAGCTGTTGGTAATTTGTCTATGTGAAGCCCGAGGCATCGCTCAGGCAGATTTCCTAGGGAAAGGCTCAAGCCCCTGCAGCAGACGGCCCCGTCCCACCCTGGGATGTGGCTCCTCCGGGCTCTGCACCGACGCGGTGCCTCACCGACGCAGGAGATGCTGCGCTGGGGTGAGTGTCGCCTGCCTTAATTGTCATTAAATCGAGGCGTTTGTACCCGTGCGGGTCAGGTCCAGAGATTTATAAACCAGCTTTTAAGCCTAGCCAAAAGTGCATACCTGCAATCTGAATTTTTTTTTTTTCTCTTTTAAATTTACCTACCAGCCTGTGCTCACCATCGTCTTGTTTTTACTGTGGAACAGGCTCTGCTAATGGCAGGATTAGGGGGGCTCCGAAAAAAAAGCTGAACTTGTGTCTGAACGTGCCTGTGGGAAGCTGCGGAGGTACAGCGTGGGGGGAGCAGCAAGCAGTGCCCAGGAGTAGATTTGGCTCATCAGAGCACTCGGTTCAGTCGTATAAACAGGATAAAACAGGCTCAAAGAAACGAATGCTAAAGGGCACCACTAATTCCCCAAAGACAAACAACCAACTTTTAAGTAATCGCTTAGGAACATGATACTAATGGAGCTTAATGTAGCTTTGTTTCACTGCTAACTTGAGAAAAATAATTAATTGAATTTCATATGAAAACTGTAACTGCAAACAACAACAGAAAAATGTGAGCAGGAGGGAGCCGCCTCCGTATCTGCCGTGCTCGCCCGGTTCAGCAGACACCGTGCGTGTGCGTGGGCCAGGCAGAACGGGGTTCGTCCGAGCAAAGGGCTTGCTGCTCGGTGTCTCGGTGGCCAAAATTAAGAAGAATCCCCCTCCCCTCAGCCCAGCTGTCAGCAGTGGGCTCCGCCAGCGTGGGGGCCCACGGACCAGCCCGTTAGATTCTGTTCAAGCATGGCACTGCTTGTAAATAATAATTTCTAGTGCTAATTGCTGCTGCTGCTGCAAACGCCCACCCATACATACTTAAGCAGGACTTCTGCAGGTGGCCACATGCAGATCCCTTTCCCCAGGGAATCGGCTGATGGACAAAGCCTGGATTCATCTCCAGGTCAACACAACCGCTCCATCCACTGGAATTCGGCGTGGGGATGGACGTGAAATGGTTTCACGTCTTCAAATGTTTTTGGCTGGCAGGAAGGCATAAGGGAAACACAGAAAATGTCGTCACCAGAATTGGCAGCTTCCAGAAGAAGTATTTCTTTGGGTATCTGGGTTGCAGCTGTACATTACAGTGTGTAGGAGAGAACAGTTGAAACTATAAAAGAGCACAAGCAAAATGCAGACCGCACAGAGAAAGAAATCTTTGGTATCTTTGGTATCATCAACACGATTAAAATTACAAATGGAAAAAGTCAGTGAGGTAGCCTCTTTGGTTCTCACTAGAAATAGAAAGGTTTTTTCTTTTTTTCTTTTTTCCTTTTTTTTTTCTTTTTTCTTTTTTTTTTTACACACACAGAAGTTCATTCTTGGAAGCAGCTAGTTTAAGGGTTTCTCTCTTTTTGCTTGGCATGTATTATTTTTCCCCCAGCTTAAGTTTTAAGAAGCCACAAAGTTCAGGCAAAGTATCCCAGTGTCTTTTTTTTCCTATCGTTTCTGAATGCACAGTTTTAGGTTGAATATTCATTGCTTGTCCTCAAAATTCGCTCTGTTGTTCTTACAGAAAATCGGCTGTAGTGCTTTAAAGGTAATTCTAAATAAAAAATAAAAACTATACAAGGGCATCCTCAGATGATGATGAATAAGTTAAATAAATAAGTTATATTATGAAGGCTTTATGTGCCATAATAAAGGTACGTCGCACTTTCTAATCAGATGGGAAGGGATTAACTTAAATAATTTAAACTTTGATATTTAAACAATTAAAATTAATTAAAAGAAGAAATCAAAACTAGACTCCTGTTTTACGTAACTCGTAATTTTTCTACTGTCTGTAACAGAACCTGGCTGCTCTATGAAGCAATACTAACTTTTAAGTGTATTTACTAACATAGGCTTCGCATCTCTGATGCTCTACAACAGTAAAATGGATAAATAAGCAAGATTAATCCCAAATTAATTCATAAATGATTGAATTTATGAATAAATAGTTACAAATAACTAACATTGGAGCCTGATCCCGCAGCCTGTATTCAGGCAAAACTCCCATTGAATTTTAAAGCTAAAATGAAACTCAATGGGATTTAGACTGAACAGAGATTTCAGGACCTACTCTAAGACTAAATTAAATAAATTACATTATTGATAGATAATATATTGGCTTAAAACCCACAAGTGTCTGGAAAAAAAATAAAACCATTTTAAGCTCTGCCTTTTTAAAAAATTTAAACAATAAAAATTCCCCTTAATAAATATAAAGGAGGCCAAGTATAAAGTTTCCCCATGTCTTAAAAATACTTAGGTATTGTGACAAGCAAGAAAAACATCGGGTTTTGTCCGAAGCTAGCACACTCTTTGCAATACCATGTCGTTACCGTGTCTTGCTTTGGAAGAGGAGATCCCTATTCCCTTTTGCAGGTTTGAGCGTAGTTTGCTGGTTTAGTCCTTCGCAGGTCTTTGGATTCAGCTTTAGGTAAGAGAGAGCCAGAATAAAGCTATTCAACCAAAGTCATCAAGCACATTCTTTGTTCCTTCACGGATGATTAAGCAATATCCAAGGTTTCTTGAAAGTTGAATTCATCTTGGATGTGCCTGTGGTAGTAACTCCAAGTACACGGTACAGAAGATGCTGGGATACTATCTGTACATACTAGTCTTTCGTATCAGAATAAATAAAAGGAACAAGTTACATTACACGGCTCTATAGATTCATAAATATATGGTATATAAACGTAACATATCTGAGTTTTTTTTAGTACGGGCAGAATATAGCATATATTCTGCTCGTACTTGTACATACAAATATATCTACCCACAGTATATGCTATCGACACTCCTCTTCTGAGATAGCTGCTACATAAAAGCCTACAAGAGTTGACAATGAAATGGAAGACATAACATAGGGCCATGAAATATGCAGGGATAAAAAATGCAGCAGTATTTCCAGATGTTCAGATGAAAATTATTTTTGACAAATATGGAGGAAACATGGGCATTGATATATTTGCAATCCCCAGCACAGAGAAGCCTCATGCGTTTTGCTAAACAAATGCTGCAGTGCGGGCAGTAAGGCCAGCCTTGGTACTACTCAGTGAAATTATGTCGTTCCTGGTGTGAGATGGTGGATCAACATTTGAAAGATCAAGAAAAAAAATTAAGCCATAATATTGCATAACAAAACCTTCCAGAATTTGGAGAAAATGAATGACTTCATTGAAGATACATTTTCTTATAATTCAGAAATTGATCTAGACTTACTTGGTTACAGCTATTGGGATGAACTCTGAAGAGAAATAAGAAGCCCAGGTCTTTGCTCACAGACTTCACGAGAAGCCCAGGGCAGGCTCCCCTCTGCCTCTAAGGACAGTGGTAGGCGGGACGCAAACCCTGCGGTCCGTGGACGTCCCTAACACGAAGTGTCCCAGGTGCCCATCTCTGCGGTGGACACCAGCTGCCAGGCGCACGCCTTACGGGATGCCTGGGGCTCGGTCCGTGTCCGAGATGACACGCTGCTCTGCCTTGGGACTGCAGGAAGGGGAGGGGAGGTAAGGAACGACAGTTGGGTTTTCACGGGTGGTGTGTCATCTCCTGCCGTGCTTACAGAGGCACTATGGAATGGAGCGTGAGAAAAGTGATCGAAAGCCAGCCTCTGCCTGCTGCAGACTGTGAGAGGATGCTTTCAGAATGAGACGTTTCCCCGGAGGGCAATGCCACATTCAAAACGCACGTGGAGAGGCTGGTTTGAGTGGACCCCCTTGGATGGGAATGAAGGTGAAACTTCAACGTGACCAGACCACCTCAGCTGGCCCTGCTCTACAGCGTGCTGACTCAGAACTTCTCACTCAAATACCTGGTGGCATCCGTACACATCAGCCCAGACCTGAACCATTTTTTGGCAGCTTTATTCCATGTCTGACTACAAGGCTTCTTTGGATCATTTTCAAATCATGCATGATCTGTCTGGAAATCTAAGTTGAGGGATGTTTTGATTCCCAGAGCTTGTCAGTTTAGCTGTAAGGATC
The DNA here is from genome assembly GCF_000737465.1 of Haliaeetus leucocephalus. NCBI lineage: Eukaryota > Metazoa > Chordata > Aves > Accipitriformes > Accipitridae > Haliaeetus > Haliaeetus leucocephalus. Next base: position 4,470,722 of record NW_010973302.1, on the reverse strand, counting down.
CTGAATTTACTTTTCAGAAACGTTTCCTGTCCTGAGTGGACAAGGCTTTTTGATTTTCTTTCTTTTTTTAAGTGTAAGCATTGGAAAATAACTGCAGCACTTTTGCAAAGTAGTTAAAAAGAAGCCCTCGTTTAAAGGTAGAGATGGAGAAAAATGGTAGCATTGCACTCCAGCTGTGAAGGTAAATTTGGACCTAGGTCTGCATGTCATGATTTGGATCATCATGACTTTGATCAACCAACATAACATGTCTAATATGTCAAAACGAACTACTGAACTGCCACATGAACCGCTGAAACCTCAGTTTTGGTTCAGATCGGGATCTGATCTCAGTGAGCCAGGCTGTGGCAGTGCTCAGCACTTACAATGACATAAATCGGTACATATATATCGCAAGTTTTATCCCCAGGGAAGGGAAAGAATGGTGTAGGTTACTCAACTGATTTCACATACAGAAGGATGGCTGTTCAAAGCTCTAGACATACAGGAGACCAACTCTACCCCACAAAACAAGTCATACCCAACCGACAAGTTTTTCCTACGTGGCTCTGGAGAGAGGAGACATACCAGCGTAGTATCCCAACGTCTTGCACTTGGAGTCCATGCAGCTCTTGGAGAGATCCCATGTGGGGCAGAAACAGGAAAAACATAAATAAACCCACTCTTTTGGTTGCGCAAAGAAACAGAAGTGATTACCTGTACAGAGATCAATGGTGCTATATGCATTTAGTCGTGCAAGAGGAGATAATAAACTGAAACACAAGTAGTGAGAATCCTCATCTTTGGTATTGTAGCTGTTGAGGTTTTGGTTGCTCTGTTCCTTGTTCTTTTGAAAAAACTGCATAGGCACAAATTAAAGACAATCTTCAACTTTAAGATGACTGAGTTGTCAAATGAAGCAGCAATCGTACTGGCTTTGCTTTGTTCTCGTTCTTGTCAACCCTTTCTTTGAGATCTGCTTCCTAAAACGTCCAAGATGTCTGTCAAAACACAGTGTGTTACTCATTTGCTTCCTGACGTGCTTCCTTGTTTTTTTTTATTTTTATTTTATTTTTAAATGGAACAGTTTGTTGCAGAAGAAGTAGGTGCAGAAAACGTTTCTTTGGTTTCGATTAAGTAGTACATAAAAAAAGTCTCAAGTGTCTCTAAAGAACCACGACCGCACTTGGCTTGCTGCCGCGGACTCGGCCGGTGCTCCAGGAGGGGCCGTTCACTGGTAAGCGCGCACATCGAGCGGCCGCGGCCGTTTTGGCGGCGCGGGTCGGGGCTGCGAGGCGCGGAAGGGGCCGTGGCGTCGGTGCGGCGGCGGCGGCCG
>NW_010973302.1:4454758-4469397 GCF_000737465.1 Haliaeetus leucocephalus | reverse complement strand
GCGGCCGGGGCTCCGCTCGCGTCGGCTGCCAGCGCTGCCTGCCCGCTCCGCCGCAGGGCAGCCGCCGGAGGTGGAGAGAGGGCTTGGAGTTTGTGAGGCTTCCCCATCGCCAAACAACCACCCGCACCAGCGGTGACAAAGAGAAAATGGCAAGTTATAAACATCTTTGGCTTGCAGTAATCCTGTCTCTTTGGTGTGCTGTGTTCCCGCCAGCTTGGGTAACCGGCGGATAAAAGGAACTTAGGGGATGCAATAGGTCTAGATGGCATATTGAAGTCATATGCGGCACATCTAAAACGGTCAGTGGCATCTGAGGGCTTGTTTCTGCTTTTTTTTTCCTGCTTGAATGTACCATAAAATACCGAAAAAATGAACAAAAGTACACTGAACGCTAAACACGTTTCAGTAACAAGAACGTTGTTGAGGAGAAACTAGAATCCTGGTAACTAAAAAGGACGTATTAATGACCTAAAAAAATCTAGATCTTTCAAAACGTTGTGTTTGCTCCATGTACTGTAGCAGTTAAATTGACCTCCTGAGTGTGCATCTGCATTAGGTACAAACACAGAACTTGTGACAAACTGCAAACTGTGCTTGAGGCTCGTGTGGTCACAGAGGTTTTCCCTACCAACCTTGGAAGTTAGCCTGCATCTTGAAACAATCGCTGTAGTGAGTCCAGGATCGTACCTATCTCTATAGCTACCGGCTTTGTGCTTGATACTTTGAGCTCAAGTGAACTGAATTTTTCTGATCCAAGATCAAGCTATACTCACTGATTAAATTAAACAAACTAAAAATAAAATAAAAAAAAGCAAACAAAAACTTAAAATTTGATCTCTTTTCTTTTTTCCCAAAACACTTAACAAAACCATGCCTGAGTTTTAAAAACAGGTTCTCGGATTCTTTAGCGTCTACGTGTCAGACTTTGTGCTCCGTTCTCGCGTGGCCGCGCCACTGCGGCGAGCTTTGGTGCAGGGCGGTGTGGCCAGCACCGGCGCCCTGCCGGCAAACGCCGGGCACGCGCAGGTTGCCCGGGCTCGCAGCGGCACCCCCGCCGGCCGGGGCTCTTTGGGGCTCAGGAGAAACTTGCCTCACGAACGACTCCCCTACGTTTCAGACCTGCTTCGCCTGTCCTGAGCATAGTATTGTAGAGAAAGAGGTTAATTTTTCAACTTGCGCCTGCTAAGACTGACTAAAAGCCGTAAGAAGTGTCCTCTGTTACAGGTGGGCTGGGGTTCGTTTCCAGGAGGATTGTGCTTTAAGTCACCAGTGAAGGGCCCTGCCGCGAAGCCGCTCTCTCCGCCGCGCCGCACCGCGCCGCGCTGTGCCGGCCGCTCCCCGTCACGCTTTGGTACAGGTGCTGGGGGCCGAGGAGGAGCCCCCGGAGCTCAGGTCGTCCTGCCACTTCTCCAGGCTGCGCCGCCGGGCATTCATGAAGAAGTTGCTGACGGTGGTGAGCTCCAGGCCCAGCTGCTGGGAGATGGTGATCTGCATTTCTTTGGAAGGGCGCTTGTTCTCCTTGAAGATGGCGAAAAGCGTTCTGCGCTGGAGGTCCGTGAAAACCAGGCGAGATTTCTTCTGGGAGTTGTTCCGCTCTTTGTTCGGCTCTTGCTCTTTGCGTTTGCAGGCTGGGGAAGGGGTGGGCAGCGACAGAGAGAAAGCAAGCGTCAGGACGCGCGCGGCTGCCCGCAGACCCCGCCGGCCACGCGCAGCGGCAGGCGCGAGCTGTCACCCCCCTGCAGGACCCGCCGGACAGGGGGCACGGGGCTGCCGGCCGAGCCGGCACCGGTGCCGGCATGTGGGACCCGAGGGCTCACAGAGGAATCCCCGGGGGGCTACGCTGGTGTTCGCGCTCGCACCCTAAAGACCTTTGCCTTTCCAGAAATGATGTCGGACGGGCACCTGACCGGTGGGCGCTCGGGCACTGAACTCCTAGGCAATCGCAGCGCTCCCCCCAACCATCCCCAGACACGGCCCTCGAGTTCACTTGCCATTTCTGGACAGTGGCCAACTTTCGAGATTCTCCGCGCTTTTTATAAAGCCACCATCTGAGAAATGCGTTGCTCTTCTGTTACAGCAGCATTCGAATTAACAATTTAGCTTATCTGATGTCAGTCTAGGAAAGAAAATGCAAAGCAGATCCTTTTTTCCCCTTCAATAGCTAAGACAAAGATTAATTCTTTGTAGAAACTGATCTTGTGCTGTAGCATATAACAACTGCAGATTACTATTTTTCAACAAAACTGTGCAGGCCACTATTCCGTAATGTAAACCCCGCCCCTTGGGTAACGTACAGGACAGAGGAAACACAACTGGAAATTGCTCTTCATGCATTTAGAAGAAATCTATTAATATTTTGGGACAGATAGCCTTTTCTTTGATCTGCCATTCCAAACACATACTTAAAACAACTACCATGGGCACAATGGTGAAGGCAGGAACCCCCCAAACCCACTTGGTTAGTACAGGGGACAGAACAGCAGAAACTGCCCCGCTGCCCCCTCCCCGCACTCCCTACACGATTTGCAACACAAAACCACCTTCCATGTGGCGCTGTGGTGTCTTTTCCGGGCACCAGCTGAAATCCACAGCACACTGGGCTGCCCTCCTGTCTGCCAGCGAAAGCACCCAACTCCTGCCAGGCATTCCCCGGGAACCGGTGCCCCCACGTCCTTCTGCACCCATTTCCCCCACTCACTCCCGCCCAGTGGCCGGGCGTGCAGGAGGGATGCTCGCAGCACCCGCGCCAACGGGTCCTGTCGCAGAAGATGTCCGCAGGATGGAGAGGTGCTGGTGATACGCCCACCGACACCCAGGGACGGGTAAAACCCCGTGGCAGGAGAGGACGCATGGTCGAACTCTGCTCCCAGCTTTGCTCTCTCTGACCCAGGACAGGCTGCTCCGCTCCCCACATTCATCTTCTCCATCCCCAAAAGGAGGCCTGGTGCCACCTCCCCAACAGCCAGGTCTAACATTGGCACAGGAGTTTTATTACTTTAAACACTCCAAAGCAAACCCTGCTCAAAGCTCCTGTGGCAGCAGCTCCTGTGACCACCACTGAGGAAAAGTCATGTTCGAGAGCACAAACCGCCATCCTCCAGCTGAACCTTCTGTGTGCTTGTTTTCTCCAGAAAGAGACCTCTGTGGACACTTTTTAACCATTTACCCATTTATTTGTGGTTTCTATCCACTGCTGCAACAGCTGCTGTCTCAAAAAAGCTGCCAAAACTTCAGACATCTGTTGTGAGATAAACTCTTAACTTCTGCTGTGAGACCATTTGTTTACGGCCTTGCGTAGAAATAACCAGACCACCTAGTGCGTCTCAAATTCTACAACTCTCTATAAGGTTGCACTTCCATGTGGTCTCTCACAGACTACAATGTAGAAAAGCTATGGCAAAAACAGACAGACATGAAATTGCAACTTTCTGAGATGAAACGGTAGCAGTGCCTGCTGTTGAGGCAGTGTCCCTCATCAGCAATTACCTCTCCCCGCATCCCCAGATCGCGTGGACATCCAGGCAGCCCCTTTGCTCCAAAGCCACCCGGCAGCTGCCACCCGATGCATGTGGTTTAAGGCCAGCCAAGGCTTCTCCTTGCTGCCTGCAGCTGCCTGCTGGAGGGCTCCAGGCGGGCAACCCCCCCCGGGCACCTCACCCCCCCGCTGCACGGCCAGGGGCTGCAGCGCAGCCCCGCTTGCTGGCAGCTCCATCCTCTTCATCGCTGCTTCACAGCCGAGTCTTAAACTGCAACGACTGCATTTTCCATAAGCAAGCTCGGAAGCATCGCTGAAACCAGGGATGGCATGACACAGCACGATACGCTCCCCCCCGCACGACGCTCTTCACAAGTTGGTCCAGAAATGAGGTAACGCTTCCCAGCGGAAATCATCTATGAACGTGCAGCTCTGCTGAAAGACACGGGCTGAAATTTTTTTCCAACATTTGCCAGCAGAGCTGCCTAGAACAGCTGAGCTGCCTAGAAACCCAGGCCCTATATATTTGAGTTTATCTGCATTTCGGTTTACAGCATGCATTCTAAAGCTTCTTCCAGGGCGACAAAGTAGTCTGAACCACCTGGGATTGCAGGCAAAAGTCTTTCATCTGAGAATAAATCTCCCCTTCCTCCTTGGATCGTCTTTGTTGCCTTAAAGCCTGACCCTCTCCTTCCCTGGGCTGGAGGCTCGGCACGGGCAGCCTCCCCGCTCCCCAGCGCGGGGCGGCTGGGTGGGAAGGGCTGCAAGGCACAGGGCGGCCGCAGAGCCCTGGGGTGAGCCGGCGGTGGCCTGCGGGGGCCAGCGCCATCCCTCTCCCCGGGGCGTCCCCCAAAGCCAAGGGCGAAGCCAGCCAGAAATGCCCGCCAGAGCTCAGGTCAGGCAGGGCAGCAGCGCCGGACCATCACTGCGCCAAGCGATGCTAATGGATCCTAAAAAAAAATCAGTATTAATAGCTGGTCTGTATTTATTAGCACAGAGAGAACATCAAGTGCTGAAACCAATACCACTGCCGTAGCATACCCAGATTTAAAAATAGCCTGATAAGGCTGTCTACACAGGGCAGTAAGATAAAAAGAAATCCATATGTTGACATGGTTAGGTAATGTGCTGGGACAAAATAAGCAGAGTGAATTGATAAGTGGATGGGTTTTTAAGCAGCCCTATTAAATAATTCTGCAGGTCTAGAATGTGAAATGAGAACCTGGCCCAAAAAGTAAAACTCAGGCTGTGGAAATGCCTGTAATTAACCCGAGGTCAGGACTGTACTGTCTTACCTGTGCCTGAGCATGGCACCACAGGGAGCCTGGCTCAGCCGGGTGCGTAACAGACTACGCTGATCAGCTTATTTTTGTGCATGGGACAGTATTTCTGCAGGAAACTGGAATATTTTGTTGACTCTGACCCCTCTCTTGTATCTGTTCTCAGCTGCCAAATGCCAGTGGCTGCTGCAGAGCTGCCTCTGGGAGGAAGGTGGGAGTCGGACCATTCGAAATACCCCCAGGTGGGCCCAAAGGCATCATGCGGGAAGAATTCGGGTTCTCTGAACTGCACCTCTAACACACTCCACAGATAATGTTTTACTGCCTGAGATGAAAAAGCAGATTTAGGCTGGATTCCTGCATCCAACGCTTTGCCTTCTGTCTGCAATCCATGCGGCGGCACTCCCGACACTGGGGATGTGACGAGCGCCTGCATCTTTGCTGCAGTTTCTAATAGGTTCCGGGACACCAGGAAGGGTCTAGTGTTTCCTAACATCACTAATTTATGTCCAGAGATACTCTGCGTTTTACAGTTATTGGTATCTTATAATAAATAATGCAAAGGTATGTGCTTTTCAATGCATTCAGTAAATACTTTCCTTGAACTGTTAAGTTTGCTCTTGAAAAGGCACCATAAAGGCAAATGTTGTTCCTTGACATGCATTTAACAGAAGAGAAAAATGGAGTGAGCACTCTAATAAAATAAGGTTATTTTCCAGGAAACCGGCCTACAGAAAGAGAAACGTTTTAATAGTAGAGGGAAGGGAAGCGGCCATCTTGATTCTAAGAACAATTTGATTTATTAACTGCAGTTAATACTGAACATATTCTATGGAGGAAAATGGACAACTGGCAAGAAGTGAAAGCCATAACTGTGGGAAAAAAAAAAAAATCTTCCCTTTTCTTCTACACTGGACTAAAGACGCTTTACATAGAAACAATATACAAAGAGCTCAGATTCAGTACTGCCTCACTTAATGTTGACTGAAGTGGAGCCCCCTGAATTTAAAGGGCATTAAGAGCGGTGCAGAGACCTGACACTGCACTGCAGGGCTGTGTCCTTCAAGGAGGGACAGTCTGTCTTCAGTGAGCGTAGGTTTATCCTGCAGCTAAAACTAAGAGAACATTTAAAAAATGTTGCTTTAAAACAGAATTAGGTATTGCTTAGAAATAAAAAAATAAAATTAAAAAAAGCACCCAGAGTAAGTGTGGAGAGGCAGGAGGCGAGTCAGATGAGGCACCAGGAGGTGACAGGAATGAGCCCCAGAATCTCTGCAGTTCTCAGCGCTAATGAGGTTCCTCTCTATGAAGACAACAACTATTCAGATGTTCAACTTTAAATATGCAAGACACTCCATTGATTTTTTATTAGCATGTTTGCAAGCCTGAGGTTAAGCATGTGCTGAAATAATTTGCTAGATCCCGCAGACAGTGAGAGCAAAGGCAGGCAGGCAGGCAGGCAGTCGTCCCTCCTGGCTAGCAGATACAGCAGCTCTCAGAAGGTTTCACCCAACCCCACCTTTCTGTGCGAGGGTTTGGCAGCTGGGAAACATGCCAGCCAAGTACCGTGCCCTGTTCATCACCAAAATCCAGCCATCGGTCCAGGCTGCCCTGCGCGGCTGCAGCCCCGGGAACTGGGTAATACCCCACCGCTCCCGGCTCGTCCGCCTCTGCCTCCGCAGAGCCTTGCTAAGGGGCTGTCTCCCCGAATCCCCTCCACCCGTAAGCCAGCTCCCCCGGTCAGTAAGGCTGGAGCTCATTTCACCTAACATTAGCCAGGGCATCCCATGTCCTGGCTTCCCCTGCAGCCAGGGCACAAGTGTCGGATGCAGCCGGGATGCGACCCCTCCTGCAGGCAGACGCCTCGCTGCGAGCGGGTGACAGCATGGAAGGACACGGCCTCCGCTCACGTCTGCCATGGACTCCATCGCGTCTTGGGACACACCTCTCTTTCTGGAAGAAAATTTGCTCTAAACTGCCCACATTTAATAGCTTTCAATACAATTAATGTAAAAAAAGAATCATATCACACCGCTCTGGAAGAATCACAACCCCAGTGTAACCAGGAGCTGTAGTGACTGATGTGTACTGCATCAGTTCCAGCATCTGCAACCCATCGGCTTGAAAGGGATCTGCAGGAAAGTGGTGACTTTTTGGATTTTATTTTTGCAAGCTCGTCTGCGTTTTGGTTTCCTTGTGAACTTCATGTGCTTCTAATTTAAGCTCAATTATTTTTGTCACTGAGTATCATTAAGTTGAATATTTCTACTAGTAGTTCATTTGTCTTATTTTCTGCAACAATAACTCTTATTTTCCATTTTCTTCCTCAGAAGAGAGGAACCTAGCCAGCCCATGCATTACAAGTAGCTATAAATCCTGAAAAATATCTAGAAGCATTTCAGTTGATAAGCATTGCCTTTAAAACTTCTGTTTATAAAGGCTGAAGCAGTGGAAAATTTACTCTGTCATTACAGATGAATGCGTGCCAACTACCAGCAAAAGGCAGTGGATTCCCTAACATCACCGTGGGAGTCTCCCCTCCGCCCTTCTGCAGGGAGAGGGCTCATCCCCCAGGAGCTGCGGTGGTCCCCAGCGCCCAGAGCATCCCTGCCCAGCCCGGGGGCCAAGCACCTCGCTGCCAGGCTGTGGATCCCACCGTGCTCTGGCCCTGGAGCTCCCGAGCTCAGGTGGGAGGGCTGCCGCAGCAGGCGGATCCCTGCAGAGTGGGACCCACCGTCCGAGGCAAGTCCTCCACAGAGCTGGTGAAAAGCTCAATGAAATGCAACAGTCCAGATCAGACGATTTGGCATTTTCTCGGGATGGGTTTTTTTCACTGAAAGATACCCACCGGGCTCCATTGTTAATGGCTGAAACAGTGTGCAGCTTGGAGCAGTCAATCTGCAGTGCGTAACGCTGGCCTTACGAAACCCAGAAGCAGCGTTGCGTACCCCTATAGGCAGCAATAGTTCCTGTCAGCTGTTTATGCACGCACAGAAAGACCAGTCCTTTTTATAGAAACTGCTTTTGCCACATGTAGGCCAAAATTGATTGATACGGAGCTCACCGCTGCGACTGACAGCACTGCGCTAGTATTCTGCCAAGTCCCACCCTCCAAAGGCACGGGGCAGGGATGCTCCCCGGGGTGAGCCAGGGCCTCCCTGGGCTCCTCTGCTTCTCCCTGCACTGGTGCTCCGGAGGGTCACCAGCATCAGGAGGAGGAGGACGGGCAGGACAGGGGGGGTCCCGGGGGCTGGAGCGGTGCCTGCACAGTCCCTGGTGAAGAGGAGCTGCTTGCAGAGCTGGGTGGTTGGGCTGCCTCGAGCCTGTGAATCATCTCAGCACGTATTTCAGAAAGCGGGCTCTGCAGAGCTTGGGTGGGTGCGTGTTCACGCCACGGCTGACAGAGCCCGTGTCCCACGGCTGATAAAGAGGCATCGGGACCGCGCGTCGGCAGCGGATGGGGCAAACTCTGCTCGTCTGCTTGTTGCTACGCTTGCGGCAAGTGTGCCGACGTAGAAATAACGATTGCTCAAGCAAAGGAAAAAACGTTGATGTGAGATCTTTCACTGGCTAATGCCACCACGGCCGGAGCTGTGGGGAGTCCAGGAAGCGACGTCCCCGAGGTGCGGGGGGCTGGTCTGTAAGGGGGCACTGGGCAGTGATGCTTACGGGCAGAGGGGCTTTGCCAACCAAGCTTTGAGACCACAGACTGTAGCGACAGGCACAGAGGGACCCGTGGAGACCACAGACCCATCCCATTTCTCTTCCAAGAGCCCGACACCAGTTTCCTTTGGATACTGGAAACATTAACGAAACAGCTGCCGTGATGTTCTGTCCTGTGAAGCACAAGCACAGTGCAAGCCTGGCTTCTCGTACAAATAAAACCCCAACGTGAATCTGACGTCAATTCACTTCCCCCCTCAGGTATCTCTACTTTTAAACCAATTAGGCGAGGGGCTTTTAACCAGAAACCCTTGAGGACTATTTAGCAGTCCGAAATTTCTCAGGGCCATACTTCATGCTCTACTTTTCCTGAAAAAAGCCTCCCTTTGTGTTTGTCTCCTCTAAATCTGGTTCCCTGCAGTTTCTCAAGTTAACTAACACCCTCAGATAATCACTAGTTTTCTAATGTTTTTACTCTAATGGCAAAAGTGACTTTGGACCCATGAAACAAATAGCAGATGCTAAGAAGGAGCCAAGTAGAGAACAGTATTTCCTTAATCCAGCAGTAAGTAATTTCTCTCTATCATTCGTAAGGATAAGCCATGAATATTGATCTCCCGTATGTGGTTTCATACGGGTGTAGTACGAAGTCAACTAAACCCAGTTATCTGTCTGATGGAACTAAAAAATGTTCCTCAATTTGATTTCGGAGAGAACTCAATGTGAAGGAAATTTAATTATGCTAGTAATACTGAACACAATGAAATGACCATCAAAACGTTTTCCAAAGGTTTAAAATGTTTTTCTTTCGCTATGATTCACTTAAAGCAACCTCTTGTATATCTGTGTTACTACAATCTGTTAAAAACTAGGCCTCAAAAATCAATTTGATTACCTCTCTGAATTAAGTATGCACAAATGAAAGCAATTGAGATCAATACAAATTAGGTTAAGTACTCCACTGTGTACAAAATCATTATGTAACAAGAAACAATTTGAATGAAGATGCAAATAATCACATTGTCAGGATGTGCAGCCAGTGTGCCTTCACCTGCTCATTTCCATCTGCTGCACACATGCACGCAACCCTCCTGATCTCTGTAATCCCTACGAATGCCCTCTGATGGCATTTATCTAGAAAAACAGAGTATGCCCACAAATGAGAAGCGTAGCACAAGCGTTAATTCCGTTCTTCCAGAGAAGGTCCGCCGTTATGGGAGAAGATCTTTTTGCTTGCCCAAACCGACCCTCCTGTAACAGCAAGATGTTCCCTACATGGCAATTCCTGTTTGGAGATACAGGGACTGCTACAACACTCTGAGAAAGAAGTGCACAACCTCGCTGCTTCCTGCCAGGAATGGGTTTTCTCGATACTCAACCTGATTTTTCTCTCTCTTAATTCTGTCACGGAAGGAACGCCTTCCTCTCTCTAGGTCTTGCATCCTTCAGCTATTCCAGAAGAAAAGATGAATGGGTTTGGGGACTTGGTTCTTTTATATTTCTTTCTGGCACATAGCAGGTCTCAGGCTATTTGTGTCAAATCTCTTGTAAATCTGCTGGGTGGCTGAAATTGGGCTGTAAATTCTGCAGGGCAGGGGCTGCTTCCTCCCGTGCAGTGCTGCAACACCCATCTCAGTGCGGGATCCATGACAAGGGCCTCTAAGTACTATTGTAATATACTTCCATCATTAATACAGAATAATAAATAATAGATGGGATAGGGCCGATTTATTGCACTCTAGGGCGAGAATGAGTGGAGGCTCGGTGAGCATGCAGTACTGTTTCAATGTACTCCTTGTCACCGAGCGGCTGCAAGCTCTAACCATGCACTGAAGCTGTTTCTGCAAGGCAGCCCCCCCAGTTTCTCTTCTGTGGCCGAGGCAGGGAGCGTCCCCTGATACTCAATATCCATCTCTCTCTCTACAAACAAGCTTTTCTGCGAGCTGCAAAAGGAACAGACGTGATTTCTGACAGATTTCTGTTTCGGAGTCGATTGGGAGGTCTCCTTTCCAACAGCTGGGGTATGTGTAAGCTCTCCCTCCTGCCGGGATCACCTTCCAGCTGGTGCAAGCTCATGCCGTAGCCTTGTTGCAGGGCAGGCACTTGGGGCACCTTCCTTCTCCCCACAGGACTCCTGTTTTCACAAGAAGGGGTGCAACTGCCCAGTTACCCGTGAGACCTCTGGTCCTGGGTGCAGTGACACCCCTGTGGTACCCCGCAGGGAACCAGTGACATTGCGAGGAGGGGAGCGGTGGGGCTGCAGGGACAGACAGACGGACACACTGCATAACTGCATCAACCTCGCTGGGGTGCCAAAATACACTGGTGCTGGTTCAGAGTCCAAGCTGCTTTCAGAAGCACGAGCTGACAGAAACTGTAGACACGGCGGCATCTAAAAGCCATCGCCCGACTGCGATGAGCAGTGTCACCCCGCTTGCAGCGCTGATGTCCCACTCCCGGCACCACCAGCTCTCGCAGCAGCGCGGCCGCTCGGGTACTCTGCCCAGTCACGGCACAACGTTGGCTCCTTCAAACTGCGCTCTGCGAGTCCTTCACTTCTAACGCCTGGGAGATTTATGTCTCCTCTTGTTCTGGAGATTCTCCCTTTTGAATCCCAAAATAGTTTCCAGCTGAATTACAACACTTTTCTGTAACAAGGATTTATATTCCCCTTGTCAGAGCACAGAGCTGAAACCAGACCTTCCCCACACCGAGTGCCCTGCCTGTTGTAGCAGCATCTACAAGTGATGCGCCAGCACATCCCCTCAAGTACCAGGATACAGCTGTGACCTTCTCCCCGTGGAGAAAGGGAAGCGCTTCAGGCATCTTTTCCAGGAAAGGACTGGGAATTTAAAGTTGAGGTAGGTAAGCAAGCACTGAATAGGAGTCTGAAATCTTAGCGTGGGTTAGAATTTGAAATACGTTGCCTTCTTATTTTCTGCTGACTACACCTCGCAGCTTTCCCATAGCTATGCCGCTTTGACACCCTCCCGTGCTGCGGCTCCCTCCTGGCACTTTACACTTGCAAGTCAGAGTCGCAAGCTGAGTCCCGTGGGCCCTACTGCAAGGGAAAGTACGGACCTACTGAGTTCTTGCCGTGTCCCTCCAGAACCAGCTTGTTTTCAGAAATTCTGACTCATGGGAGAAAGCAGGAAATTATTGTTTCCTTTTAATGGCTGTTACCGATAGGGTGCAATTACGAAGAACAGGAGAGGACAGGAGCAAAGCTCTGCCGACTTATCTGGGAAAGACAGACCTGCGCTGCCCTCCTGGCTCCCCGAGCTCTGCTTGCACTTCAGATGACGACTGCTGAATACACAAAGCAAGAGCAGGCCTGGCAGGAGCGGTGTTCTTTGCCGTGCAGTCAGGTTCCCACGTCCTTCTTCCCAGGGGCTTACAAAAGCGTGGCTTCAGCAGGAGAGGTCAGTGTCCTTCCCCTGCCCAGTGTGAACGAGGTAGCGTGCGGAGGTGAGGAAGGGAGTGAGCTCCTTCCAGGCAGAGGGGCCATGGGTCTCCCTCCTCCGCAGCGAACGTGCTACCATGCAGCTGGTGGATGGGAGAGGGGATGGCACTTCAGCAGGCTATGTGGCTGATAGCAGTTGCGTCAAGTAGTGGTCCTGTCACCCCCGTGGTACGAGCCGGCTGACACCCAGCATGGCTCCAGCATCGGGTCTGTGCGGCCATGCCCCACAGGACACCTCTTCTGCCGTGCCCTGTCAGGGCTGGATGCGAGAGGACACCAAGACGCTGCACCCTGGCAGGATCCGGGCATGATGGAGGAGAAAGTTGGCACTGAAGATGTCAGAAGGACAGGGAAAAAGCTTTGGGACGGGGAAAAAGCTTATACCTAATCCACGTGAGCCTCTGCACATCAGGAGGCTGTGGTCAGGGCTGACATGGTGCTGTGGTGCCACTGGTCCTTACCAGCAGTAGCTGGTGGAAAGATGTTTGTGCTGTGACACTGGCTGCCGAGGAAAGCAGCAGTGTCCTCACCTGATATGGGAACGAGGGGGCATGATAAGCACAGAGGAGAAGGAAAGCGGAGAGGAAGGTGTGTGGGAAGCTCTCCGAGGAAGACTTCCTCATGCTCTTCCTTTACCTTCTTCAGCTACGTGCCGCTTTGCCAAAGCTTAATGCCTCAGCGCAGGCCCCCGTTCTTAAATGCCCATTATGACAAGATGAGATCTGCTGGAAAATCACCACTACTCATAAATATGTTCTCTGCTTACTTAGAGATATTTTGGTCCCAGAGACAATTTGTGTTTTGGGAAACTGCCAGCCTCTATCGCTTGTCTAATAATTCCTTTGTGCAGCATTTACCAGTGGTTTGAGTCCCCTTTTTTCACAATGGAGTAGTTTGATTTTATAGCTCAAAAAACCCAAACAACCCCAAAACACTCCAATTTCTTTTTTGATTGCATTTCTATCTGCCATCAGTGAGTTGTCTTGTTGATCTTATCACTGAACCCATTTGAGATTAGTCTATTTTGTATGATTTCTGCGTACAAAAGTCCTCTATAAATCAGAGAGCCTTTTATGCAAAAGTCTGCAAGATTGATAGAGCTGGATACAAAATCTTTTACCTGGGAAAAAGAGATGTATTATCTGTCCCACTGGACATAATGCTTTCTCTGCATATGCATCTCCAAAGTACGATGGGGCTTTTTCTAGAGAAGACAGGAGACAAGATAGGAGTCTTAAATACAAACAGATTGCTATCAGAAGAAAGGGAGTCATTTCTTCCCTGTGTCTGGCGGGGATAAGATGAGAAGCAAAGGATTTAAAAGACAAAAAGGGAGATTAAGGCTAGTCATTAAGGATTTTTTTTGTACCTGTAAGCCCTGGAAGAGATTGCCTAGGTAGCCAGAGAAATCCCCATCACTGGAGATTCTTGAAGAACGGGGCAGACTGTCAGGACGAGTGATGTCTCTAGTCCTTTTCAGCCCTGCTTTCCCTGTTAGATTAATTCTCCGTACACCTGCAGAGCCCTGTTTGCACTCTGAAGGCAGCCACAGGGGAGCTCCTCTGATGCAAGGAGTCTGCTACTTTTAGTGCTTGGAGACGCAGAATAGACGTGTTGGGTTACTGGCAAGAAGCTTGTCATCTCTGAGTAATGTCTAATTGGAAGGGATGAAAAAGCCACTTGGAACTGGTGGATGGCAGGAACATCTAGGACAAGACTCTGCGAATACTGCAAGGGAGGAGTGCTAAGGATGAGCAACCAGGGCCACGGTGCAGAAAAAAGCGCAAAGTTTGAGTCAAAATGTCCCTATAAAGAGTGAGGGAAGAAACAGCAACCGGTACTGGAAAATAATCCTTTTGGCAAAACTGTCCTCTCCTTTATGTGTTCCTCGCCACAGATAAATTCTGTCAGTTTTTGGATGCAGAGGAATGTTTGAGTTTGGGATATTTCAGTTTAAATGGTGATGGCCAAGGGATACTAGGAAAAAAATGAGATGCTGGGGAAAAAAATCTAATGAGGAAATAGTGAAGAATAGATTGAAAAAGCTCAGAATGAGTAACACATGTTGATCGACCAATTGTTTCTTAAATAAAGTAGAGGGCAAAAGAGAGAGAAATGCATTCAGTGGCAAAAATGGTCAGATTTATCTTTATCAGCCAGTCAAGAACTGATAAAAACTGGCTGCCGAACAAAAGTGGTATGCAAATTTTTGCAGGGCAGAAATGTCTTCAGAAATAACGTGGAACAAAAAGATAGGGTGGGTTATTATTTCAGAAAGTTGGTACATGAGAAATATAATTTATCACCCAGCACCACAATTTACCGCGTGGACTGTTCAGACATAACCACTAATCCATATCTGCAGAGAGCACTAATATTTCAAGCCACTAAGCACCTTTCAAAGAATCTTTAGGTACCTGTATATTTAGTTCAACGCTAAGAAGTACTTTTATATATAGATAACGCACCGGGTCCAGACGTTGTTATGCCTTAATTTTTAGCTGTGGCTACAGACAACAAAACACTTTTCAAAATCCGGAGGGAGAAGCACTAGGTACGGCACAAAGCGGCAGAGGACGGGCGGACAACAACAGTCCGCCTGCACACAGCCGCCCCCCCGCCAGCAGCTGCCGCATGAGGCCCCCCCCCCCGCCCCACCCCGGCGCTGGGGGGGTGTCAGAGTGCGGCGGGGTCAGCCGCACCAGCGCAGCCCCGGGGGGGGGGCGCGGATCTCGGCCCCCCCGGTTCACCGGGGAGA